>NC_139630.1:10025519-10445519 GCF_964638095.1 Poromitra crassiceps
TGTGCAGTGAATACGCCACTGTTTGTGGCGTGTCTACTGCTTTATTGCTTGTTGCCTCTTGTTTTTATTTTTATTTTTTATTTTTTTGCACTATGTTGTAACGGAGTCTACAGCACAAGAATTTCACGCGTGATACTTGTACTACGGAGTGACAATAAAAAATCTTGAAATCTTGTTCGGGAAAATCTCCCACTCTGACATCCCCTATACAGCAGGGGTTCCCAAACTTTTCAGACCAAGTAGCAGTGTAATTGGACCAAACCACATTTCCGAGGGACCACGTTTGGTCACGAAAGTGACCTTGGGCCGTGTCTAGAGAAGACATTACAGCCCCGAGAGGGACCACGTTCCAAACAGCAGGGGGTCAACAATACTAATGTGTTTCATCTTTGTTCCCAACGCCACACACGCACGCGTGCACACACACACACACACACACACACACACACACACACACACACACACACACACACACACACTATGCCAAACGCACAACTGCTTGCTCTCTGCTGGAAATCAGGAAAAGCAAAGGGGCACCTGTATTGGGGCTTATATAGCCTTGGGCCAATCAGGATGCTGCCTGCAGTCACCCACAGGTCAAGTGATTATGTGTTTTACAGAAGCTAATTAACAACAGCTGTGTTGAATCGAGATATAATCCCACGCGTGGAGAGCGTCGACACGATAGGAAAACCTTAAATCAGTCATCAATGGAACAAAGTAATAACACATCTAGCTAACATGTCCCTGTTTCCTTCAAAGAAGCGAATGAAAGATGCAATTAAGTCTGCACAAAATAGCTAGTCGTTTTACCTTGGAATGGTTAAAGGCTGAATACAGAAGACATTGTGACATCAAACAATGATGCATTTCTCTCTCTCTCTCTATCTCTCTCTCTGTGTGTCTCTCTCTCTCACACTGATCCTCAGGCTAGTTTGCCCCTATGTTATATTCAAGCCCTTTCTTTTCTGCGTTGTGTCATCTGAGGGAATGGAGGCATAAAGCTGCTATTTCAGATATAAATGATGCTAAATGAAGGGAAAAGATTTGCATTCTTATATGTGCTCCTCATTCTTTTCATTTGCTTGCATGTGGATGCTGGAATTGCCACCGTTGAAGCCGAGTTTACAAAATCGAGACCACATTTGAATGCAAGAGAAAAACACTTCACTTCTCTACAATTCAGTATTGTGTAGTTTGAGTATTTTCCAAGGCGATATTTGCTTTGCTGCTTTATGTTTTAAAGAAAGAATATTATGCAAATTAAAAAAAAATTAATGTGAGAGAAGCTTGTTAAAAGTATTTAAGAAAAGTCAACAAGGCCGCAAAAGGTAAAGCAGCCTACTCCGAGCGGTATGGGCATTGTCGAACCTTGAAGCAGATGGGTTACAGCAGCAGAAGACCACACCGGGTGCCACATCGAGAGGCAAAGTGACCGCCTACTTCCTGCTTCAGCACTGTACCAAAGATTTTTATCCGCCATTGATTTCCCCATAGACATTTCGTAAAATGGTTCGTAAAGTTTGGGTACAGTGCTGAAGCAGGAAGTAGGCAGTCACTTTGCCTCTCTATAAGAACAGTGGCTCAGTGGTTAGCACTGTCACCTCACAGCAAGAAGGTTGTGGGTTCAGAGCTCCAACCCAATACTTTCTGGGTGGAGTTTGCATGTTCAGGGCAGATACATGTCTGCTCAAGGTTTTTTTTCTTGCTGCCATCACCAAGTGCTCTTGTTGGGAAATTGTTTCACTTGACACATAACCTGCAGTCAAATAGTTTTTGATTATTGGGTCTAAAATCAAGAGCCTGGTCTTCTACCTTCTCTATTTGTAAAGTGCCTTGAGATTTACAAGGCACTTAACCCTCGTTTGTCCTCAAAATCACATAAATGCAGTGTTTTGTTTTTTTGGGGGGGGGGGGGGGGGGATTCTCACAGTGTGGTACATGTAAAAGATTAGCACCAACATTGAGTTTGATAGATTTAGATTTTTTTTGTGCAGTGTCAATTTTAAAGAAAAATCCCCCATTATAAAGCCCAAAAAGTGCTATTTTTGAGCCTCCAGCTTTTTCTTCTTTTTTTTTCTTTTTTTACAAAAATCATGCATTTTGTTAACCTGACACAGCCAGATGGGGGCGATATTGTTTACCGCCCCTGTCTGGCAGAGTCAGGTTAGCATTTTATTACTTTCCCATGGGTTTTGTAGGTAAGGCTTCCAATTTTAATATTTTACTGGTCAGTAACAAAACTGATGTGATTTTGATGGAATCATTTCCATGTTTCCATATGTATATCATCAAAATCACACAAAAAGGTATAATCTGATGTAAATGAGCTCTATTGACCATAAATCCCAATAGAAAGCATACAAATGGTGGCAATGGTTTGGAATGGAGTTGCTAACAAGGTACAGTACAACACAGAATAGGGTGGAATTTTAAAGTCCATTGTGGTGGTGTACAAAGCCAAAAATAATAAAGATTGTGTCAATGTCCAAATATATATAGACCCAACTGTAAAAGAACAATCAAAATGCATCCCATTAAATTAATAAAATAAAATAAAGATAAAGATAAAAGCACACAATCAATTTAAAACAGTTAAGATGAAGGCTATTTTAAAAGCTAAGCTGAAAATATTGTTTGTTTTAGCAAGTACCGGTAATTGATACCTCAAAAAATGTATGTTGTCTTTTTGGTAGAAATAAGCCAATGTTAAATGTTGGCTTTAAAGATTAAAAGATTGCTGCTATTTAACTGGAGGAAATGGTTGTTGTCCTGGGGCCAGTTGCACTAAGCACCTTAAGTAGTTAGTTATTACCAGAGCCGTATAATAGAAGAGTTCCGACATCTCCATTCACTCCAATAGACCAGTTTTTTTTTACAGGAAGTAAGGTCCTGGAACTCTTGAGTAAAAAAAGCAGCACTGTCGAGTTGCAGCAAAATAGACAGTTTGTGTTGTACTCTGAAAGGGTTTTTCATCCCTTGAATCAAATTGTACATTATCAGCTTTATTTCAGCATGCAAAAGGAGCGCGAGACCCATTCCCGGCTGTTCATTGGCTAATGAGTCTCGCATTTTGGTCCTCCGCTGATGCCACTCTCTCTCTAGAGGAGTCTAATTATTACTAGAGTCCGAGTTAAGGTGTCCATAAAATAAAATCGTTTGCACAAAACACCCTTAAATCTTCTCCATAAATCCCCCATTATAAATCCCAAAAAGTGCTATTTTTGAGCCTCCAGCTTTTTTTCTTTTTTCTTTTCTCTCTTCTTTTTTTTTTTTACAAAAAGCATGCATTTTATTAACCTGACACAGCCAGATGGGGGCGGTTGCACAAAACACCTTTAAATCTTAAATCTTCATAAGGTTAAACATTTTAAGACTGAATAATGACATCACAACTGTTCATTTAAAATTAGTTATTCCTCTAAACCAGACTTCAAATGCCCCAAATTTGTTTGCACCGGCGCCGTTTGGCCCCCAGCCCTCAGCAAAATCTGGCCCTCTGGTAGCGAGGACATTTTTTTGTGGTCCTCTCTATCATCAAAGTTCCTGGGTTATGGCATGACAATATTTGTTCGGCCCCCGGCAACAATCTGGGTTTCTCATGTGGCCCCCCATGAAAAATAATTGCCCACCCCTGATGTAGAGGTTAAACAGGATGGATAAGTTACCATTCGCTAACTGGTTAAATTAACTATAATCACTTCCTAACAGAATCTGTTCACATATGTCAAAATAACTTGAAAAGACAGCAGCAGCTTGTAAAAGAGCTCCACCTAGTGGATGTATGTGTGACACCTCAATTCAGCTGCAAAAGTTGGTTTGGCAACGGTACACATAAGAGGGGATGCCACTCCAACCATCCAGGGACCTTGATTTGAATGGAAAAATGATTCTAACCATGTTCTGTGGTACACCAATATTCTTCTTTTTTAAGCTTTCCCACAGGTTGAACAACTGTGGGCTTTCTGTGATTGTTCAAGTTCCCATTTTGGCTACAGCTTTTACCAGACAGCAATTCAATTGTTACTCTCCTGTGTGGACTCTCATATGTCTCTTCAAGTGTCCTGTATGACGAAAACAATTACCACAGACTGAGCAATTAAAAAAAAAAGTATCCTGTGTCGACTCATTTTTCTTCACATCTCCTCTATGACCAAAACTTTTACCACAGACTGAGCAATTAAATGGTTTGTCACCTGTGTGGACTATCATGCATGTGTGACTTCAAGTTTCCTCTAAGACCAAAACTTTTACCACAGAGTTCACAATTAAATGGTTTCTCACCGTGTGGACTCTCACATGTTGCTTCAAGTGTTCCTTTTGATTAAAAGATGCACCACAGACGGAGCAATTAAATGGTTCCTCTCCTGTATGGACTCTCATATGCACATTCAACTCAGATTTTTTATAAAAATTTTGAGCACAGACTGAGCAATTAAATGGTTTATCTCCTAAGGTTTCCACCCGACAGCAGCGATATGCAGCTTCAAGCTTGCTTTTTGACCAACATTTTACCAGACTGCACAATTAAATGGTTTCTCTCCTGTGTGGATTCTAATGTGCGCCTTCAAGTTTACTTTAAGACTAAAACTTGTACCACAGACAGAGCAATTAAATGATTTCTCACCTGTGTGGACTACAATGTGTTATTTTAAGGTACCTTTATGACCAAAACCTTTACCACAGACTGAGCAATTAAATTGTTTCTCTCCTGTGTGGTCTTTCATGTGTTTCTCTCCTGTGTGGACTCATGTGTCATAGCAAAGTTCCCCTGTGGTCAAATCTTTTACCACAAACCGAACAACTAAAGCGTTTCTCTCCAACTACTTCACTGTTTTGCAGTGAGTCTGAACCTGACTGAGGTTCACTAGTTTTCATCCACTCATCATCACTGTCTTGAGGTGCAGGTTCAGAAGAGTCTGAAGTGTTTCTGTAACAGGCTCTGGATCTGACCAACCAGTATCAACAGTCCAATATAATAAAGTGCGAGGGAGGCCGTAGGGAGTGGTTAGGCCCAGGGTCAGCGCTGCATAAGTTCCAGTCCTCAATCGGTTACCCCATTCAAGTGGCTGGGGAACACACTCTGGTGTAGCACAGAGCGTCGGCTGGCAACACCTTCAGCCTGGAGGAGCAGGGTTTGTCAGTTGACCGCAGCAGAACGTGGTTGACCCTGGCCTGCACACAGAGCACAAACAGAATAATGAGTCTAGATCACACAGGATAATAATAGTCACAGAGCACAACATTACATTACAATAAAGCTGAACACCATACCTGCACACAGAGCACAAACATAATAATGAGTGACAAGCATTTGCTGCATGTGGCTATTTATAGACCAGTGAGTGGAGGCACACCCAGACACACCTGCCTTCAATTACTCCCAATCACACCAGAGCCAAAGTCAAGTCCAAAGTCAAGTTCACACACCCCACCAAATCACTGCAAACCAAAACACACCCAAAATCAATGACACCCAACGTGAAGGCAAGTATAATGAGCTGATACCAGTACCACAGGTTTACCCTGTTACACCCCTCCCTGCTGAAACGGTCATTGTCCCAATGGCCACACTGATGTCACGGCAGCGGCAAGGTCATTGGTGTAGATCTCGATATCTCTGTGGCGGCTGTCCTCGGTTCGTCCTTATCGACCGTCTGGGGCTGGCCTCCGAGGGGGTGTGACTCCTCTCTCCCGCCTCCGGTCCAACTTCTGGGACAGCTCCAGTCGGGACCCAAAACCCGACCCAGGGCGGACCCACAGGAGCTCTGCATGTCTGTGGAAAAGTTACGGAAGTCTTTGGGGCCTTCTGGGTGGGGGTATCCATGAGCGGTCTAATGCTCTGTGCACCTTGCTGCAGTGGTAGTGAACAGGGCCTCAATAGGTTGCGATGCACCACTTTTTCAAGGTTGCCCGATTCTTTCCTTATCACATACACTGGTAGTTCGGGGTCAGGTTGCTTCACTACCAGGTAAGGCTGCTGTTCCCATCTATCAGCAAGCTTACCTCTGGCCTCTGCTCTCATATCCTGAAGCAATACTCTCTCTCCAGGGGGCAGTGGAGATGCCTTTGCCTTCCGGTCATAATGTTGTTTTTGCCTGGACATTTCTGAGTCTTTGTGTTGCCTGGCTTTCTCAAAGGCATACTGCAGTCGTTTCTGATGGCACTTCACCCAGTTGTCGGTGGAGGAACAGCTCAAATTGTCTGTGAGGCCCATCAAACGATCCTGTGGGAGAAATCCATGCCTTCCAAACATGAGATAATGTGGTGAATATCCTGTTGAACTGTGTACAGTATTATTATACCTGAATCATCTCAGGCAGGTGCTCCTGCCAGTTTCTTCTTTCTTCACCCAAGGTGCCCAGCAACCCCAAAAGAGTCCGGTTTAGTCTCTCACATGCTCCATTTCCGGCTGGATGATAGGGCGTAGTGTGGCTTTTCCTCAGGCCATACAACTCACACAGTTCATGCATCAGTTGGGATTCAAAGTTCGGGCCCTGATCGGACATAAATCGTTTAGGCACACCAAAGGGTTGAATTACCTTGTTCCATAGTACCTTAGCTGTCGTTACTGCTGTTTGGTCTTTGGTGACTGCTGCCCAGGCAAATTTGGAGAAATGGTCTACCATTACCAGCACATTATGATAGGGGTCTTCTGGATGACCTATGGACAGAAAGTCTGCAGACAACAGTTCCATGGGGGCAGATGTCTGAATGGGGATCAAAGGGGCTGGTTTAGCAGTAGCAGCTTTGCGCAAGACACAGTTATGGCATTGGGCACACCAGTTTGTAATATCGGTACTTAACACATTCACTGCCAGCCTTTTTTTTTTTACTGTAGGTAGGTTCTGCCAGAGGGTTTTTTTGAGGATTCTGGCTCATTTTACAAGAGCCGAGGATTATTTTCTGCTTGGACTTTGTGAACCCAAAGTTCACAAAAGTACTACTAGAATGTGTGCTTTCTCTGTCTAAAAGAGTTAGTTTGTAGAGTTAGTAGTTATGTAGATATTAGCCGTTGAGTACAGCATGGTTTCAGCGTCTGAGACTGAAAGCTGAGATAATCACAGTTTTGTGAAATTCAATCAAACAGGCAGAACAGTCACTTTAACCATTTATTTTTGGCATCAGTGAGAGATCAGACATCTAAACAATATAGTTCTGAACGCCCTCTCCTTCAAACTCCTCCCTCCGTGGGCGTGTCTGGTGGCTTCCAGCAGCGTTTGTCACAAGCGAGTGTTCTGCTGCTGCTGCTGCGAGTTTGAGCAGCCTCCCTCCCTGGCAGCGAGTGTGGATAGGGCTCACTCGTTTCTTGGGTTTGAGAGCTTTGATGAAGCTTTGTGCGATTCTAGGCTTTATGCTGCGTGTTTCAAAGTGTGTTTTCCACCCAGTCTATTTTTGGAATCCCCCACCGCCAGCTCCCAGCGCGATAATGCGCGAAAGTGAAAGCGTTTTCGCCAATCCATTTTACAGTAGAGAATGGTTTCCTTGCGCGTTCCTCTACAGTTTTGGTCTCTGCTTTTTCTAGTGTGGAGAGCACTGTCGCCACTTAGTGGGTCCGTGGAATGGGTTGTACACGTTCGCTGACTCCAATATTTTTATAGGAGACGTGGGGAGCGTTGATCCACGTCCCACCGTCAAAAAAAAATAAAAAAAATTTAAGCCGAGATATCTCGTCATTGGCAGTGAACCGTTGGATTCTGTAAGCCGAGATATCTCGTCAATGGCAGTGAACGTGTTAAATTAGGCCAAAAAAATATTTTTTGGATTAGAGATATTGTCTTTTCTGGGCCCCAGTGACCTGCATAATCATGATATAGCTGCCATACAAGCTGTTGCTCACCCTCCGGGACCATGAGTTGAATCAAAGGGTCGACTTCCTTGGGGTCCCTTACTGTATGGCACAGCACTCCTTCCATCAGGGAAGTCGTTCCCAGTGTCGCAGACTGCGTAGAACCAGTTTGGACTCCTGTTGTCTCTCCTGCTTGTTTGGCCGATAACCCCTTTGCAGATACCAGCACACTTTCCTCAAGGTTGGATCTTCCGCCTGAAGGCTAGACCACTGGGATGACGTACGCTCAGGGTACAGGGGCACACCAACTGCTACTTTAGGGACCTTTTCCTGGTTGACCTTTCCTGCTCCTACGCACATTGCTCTAGCCACGAGTGCTCCGACGTGTGTGAAGGAGGGGATTTCCACCCCTTCCCTATCTTCTTCTGCATCCCAGGTTGCTGCATCTGGTGGAAATCGGGATAATGCATCTGCACTCTGGTTAATACGTCCTGGACGATACTTTATCTCAAATTGAAAACTTGCCAGGCGTGCTGCCCATCTTTGCTCCAAACAACCAAGTTTAGCTGAGCTCAAGTGCACTAAGGGATTATTATCCGTATACACAACAAAAGGAGCACAGTGTAAATACTCAGCAAACTTTTTGGTCACGGCCCAGGTCAGAGCCAAAAATTCAAGTTTAAAGGAGCTGTAATTTTCATCATTTTTCTCTGTGGGGCTTAGACTCCGGCTAGCAAAAGCTATTACCCTCTCTTTCCCGTCCTGAACTTGGGCCAGTACAGCTCCTAAGCCTTGGTTGCTGGCATCTGTGTACAGAATGAAAGGGAGGTTAAAATCAGCAAAACCCAAGATTGGTGCTGAGGTAAGGGCCATTTTTAGGGCATTGAAGGCATCATCGCATACTTGATTCCATTTAGTATGAACCAAACTCTCCCTTGGATCCTTGGCTGCTCCCAGCATTTGATTTAATGGGCTTGCTATTTTTGAAAAGTCCTTCACAAATCTGCAGTAATAGCCTGCCAAACCCAGGAACGACTGCAGTTGTTTGGTCATTGTTGGCACAGGCCAATCCTTGATACATGTGATTTTATCCGGGTCCGGGGCAACTCCTCTTGCTGAAACCCGATGTCCCAAATATTGCACTTCCTGTTTCAAAAGGAAACACTTATTGGGCTTCAATTTCAGGCCATGTTCAGCCAATTTGTTAAGCACTGTATCCAAATGGGCCAGATGAGTTTCAAAATCTGGCGAGTATATTATTATATCGTCAAGATAAATCAGCAAAGACTGTAGATTCTGTTCGCCCAGACATGTATGCATCAATCTTTGAAATGTAGCTGGTGCATTTGACAAACCAAAGGGCATTCTAGTGAATTAAAATAGACCTATAGGTGTAGTGAAGGCAGTTTTCTCTCTGTCTGCAGCGGAGACTCCCACCTGCCAATATCCGCTTGCAAGGTCAAGTGTGGAGAAATATTTTGCATTGCCGAGGCTAGCCAATGATTCTTCTATTCGTGGGAGTGGGTACGCATCTTTATGAGTCACTGAATTGAGTTTGCGATAATCCACACAAAATCTAGGTGTCCCGTCCTTCTTGCGAACTAGCACAATTGGAGAAGCCCACGGACTGGAGCTAGGTGTAATGATGTTAGAGTCCAACATACCTTGAATCAAGCTCTTCACTTCTTGGTACATTTTTGGTGGAATCTGTCTGTAGCGCTCCCGCACAGGTGGGGCGTTGCCTGTGGGGATCACATGTTGTATGGTGTTCGTCAACCCATAGTCCTCTTCATGCGCAGCAAAAGCTCCTTTGTGTCTACACAGCAAAGCCTGCAATTTCTCTCGCTCCTCTGGGGACAGATGGGGACCCATTACATCAGGAAAAACACACTGTTCATCAGACTGGGGTTGACTTTGGCCCATACCCACTCGAACAGTGTTTACACCAACACAGGTCATACTCACATCTTTCTCTTGTATGACATCTCCTGGATCAATGAAAAAAGTCTTAGCTAACTTCTGATGTCTGTAAAGGTACAATGGTGAGTCATTGATATTTTGAATTCTCATTAGGACCTTCCCCCCTTGGACTGTGGATAAAGTTTGAGCAATTAAGACTTCACCCACCTCTAGAGGTTCCACCAGGCATTGATAGTCCTTGCCATTTACTCCGGACTTGGTGCGGCCCCACACCAACAGCTCGCTCCGAGCAGGAACCTGTATGGGATAGCGGTTTATGGTGCGCACGTATCCAATGGACCCATCCGGGGCTGCAAAATGTGCCTGTCTGGCACAAATCTTGAAAGCCATGGCCCAGGCTCTCTGTTAAAACTCACTAGTGGAGAGGTGGGGTAAGGGCTTTTGCTGACCCACCTCTCCATAACAGCGTGAAATAATGTTCATACCAAGAACGCCTTCAGAGTCAGTCAAGCAGTGGTCTTTAGTCACCAAAAAGCCACATTCAGGGAGTTCCACTTGCCCCACTTTAACATGCAATAATACATAGCCCAGGCATGGAATATCCAATCCATTAGCAGCCTCGAGTGCCAGCCAACTACTGGCGTCCTTTAACATCATGCCATTATTGCCAAAGTGTTTAAAAAAATAGCTGTTTCTCATCAGGGACACATTTGATCCAGTATCAAGAATACATTGTAGTGGAGCGTGGTCAAGGCAGATATCAACTTTAGGGACTCTTCCAATCAATTTTCCCATATCTTCAGTTTGAGGCCCATTGGCATCTAAACATCCCACCATCTGGGCCGCCACAGTGGTGTGTTTCAGTTTAAAGATGCCGACCTGGCTCTCCCTTGACAAAAGCGAGCTATATGGCCTGGCTGGGAGCAATTGTTGCAAATGGGGGTGCCCTGTTGATCATATCTGTTTGAATTGGTCCGGGGCCTACTCCCCCCCCTGGACAGGGGTCGGTATTGCTGGTTCCAATCAGATGGTTTTGGAGTAGTTCGATGTAGTTCTGACCTAATCTCCTTAATTAGAGACTGAGATAATTTGTTGAACTGTGTTGTCATGTGTTTGTTCATTTCATCTCTTAACTCAGACTTAATCTGTTCCAGATCGTTAACATTACGGTGATTAGCATGTCGCTCCCCTCTAGTGGCAAAGCACTGGAGTTGCTCTACTGCTTCTCCATAAGCATGTTCTCTTAAGACGAGCTCCGCTTTAACTGTCTCGAATGTCAATTGGTCATCCAGTAAAATCTTGGTTCTAAATTCACCTCTGATTGCAGCATCTCTCAGTCCTTCAATCAGATGGTCTCTGAGCAGAATATTGTCATCATTAATTCCTCTTGAATCCTTCCGCTTTAGTCGAAGAAAATGTTCTTGTAATTTGAGTGCAAACGAGCTGATGTCTTCCTGAGGTTCTTGACGGGCATTAAAAAATTGGGAGCGCAGGACCGAGGCACTGGTTTTGTCCCCATATAACTTTTCTAGTTCACTAAAAATTAAAT
The DNA here is from genome assembly GCF_964638095.1 of Poromitra crassiceps. Classification (NCBI taxonomy): domain Eukaryota; kingdom Metazoa; phylum Chordata; class Actinopteri; order Beryciformes; family Melamphaidae; genus Poromitra; species Poromitra crassiceps. The sequence continues at coordinate 10,036,778 of NC_139630.1, forward strand.
CAGCAGTGTTGCGCTTCTCTGATAGTAGAATTAAAATCTCCCTTTTTGCTTTGCCCTCTAAGCAGCACAGTGTCAATTCAGCTCTAAATTCTGCAGGGATACGTGGCAAAACAAATGTTGTTTGAAGGTTACTTTTCCATTCCCCTAGGCCAATATCTGAGTCCCTCCCTTTAAATTTAGTAGTAGCCATGTTGAGCATAGGGAACATGCCCACTGGTCTCAGCACTGCACTACTTGTGCCAGGCTGTGCTTCATTCAGATCAGTCATGTTGCTTTTGCCCACTAAAGACTCTGGTTGTCAGATCCTGCCGACCAACGCCAATTTGTAACAGGCTCTGGATCTGACCAACCAGTATCAACAGTCCAATATAATAAAGTGCGAGGGAGGCCGTAGGGAGTGGTTAGGCCCAGGGTCAGCGCTGCATAAGTTCCAGTCCTCAATCGGTTACCCCATTCAAGTGGCTGGGGAACACACTCTGGTGTAGCACAGAGCGTTGGCTGGCAACACCTTCAGCCTGGAGGAGCAGGGTTTGTCAGTTGACCGCAGCAGAACGTGGTTGACCCTGGCCTGCACACAGAGCACAAACAGAATAATGAGTCTAGATCACACAGGAGAATAATAGTCACAGAGCACAACATTACATTACAATAAAGCTGAACACCATACCTGCACACAGAGCACAAACAGAATAATGAGTGACAAGCATTTGCTGCATGTGGCTATTTATAGACCAGTGAGTGGAGGCACACCCAGACACACCTGCCTTCAATTACTCCCAATCACACCAGAGCCAAAGTCAAGTCCAAAGTCAAGTTCACAAACCCCACCAAATCACTGCAAACCAAAACACACCCAAAATCAATGACACCCAACGTGAAGGCAAGTATAATGAGCTGATACCAGTACCACAGGTTTACCCTGTTACATTTCCATCACTAATTGTTTGTAAATTACTATCTGGATCTTCAACTTCACTAGCTGGATCTAAGTTCCTGGCTGGTCCTATTACTCCACAGTCCTCTCCATCAGCTTCTGTTTTCATTTGTTCAGTTGAGTTGCTGGCTAGAGGCGCTCAAGCTGTGAGGACTGAGATTCGCTTCATCATCTTCACTCTTCACAGGGACAGGCGTGAATGGGAACTGGGTGGTATGGCCCTCCTCCAGCCCTTGAAGCTTTTCTCCCTCCTGACTGATGCAGAGTTCCTCCTGTTCCTCTTTAATATGTGGGGGCTCTGCTGGGTCCTCCTGGTCCAGACTGGAGCTCCATTCTGCTGCTCAGGGGGAACCTCTTCTTTACAGACCAACAGGTCTGGTGGTACGACTCTGGGCTCCTGTGGCCCTTGAAGCCGCTCTCCCTCCTGACTGGCCCAGAGTTCCTCCTGTTCCTCTTTAATGTGTGAGGGCTCTGGGCCCCCCTGGTCCTGACTGAAGCTCCACTCCTGCTGCTCAGGGGGAACCTCTTCTTTACAGAGCGACATTCATTTTGAGATCAATGATGCTAAATTTACACATTTACATTGACAACCCAGTTTAGACCCAAACCACGCCCCGAACTCATTTGATTGGTTGCCGCAACTGCTTCTTCCTGAAAACATGCGGCAAGTAAAAAATATGTGGTTAAGATTAGGGTTAGGGTTTTCTTAGCTAATGACGACCAGACCCAAACCCCAACCCTAACCAAACTGTTGTACTTGCCTAAACCTAATGTCTACCCCTAATCTTTTATAAAAATGTGTGTGGTTTGACGGGGAATCGAACCCCATTCCTCAGATTGGAAGGCAAGCACCTTTTCAGGAAGAAGCAGTTGCGGCGACCAATCAAATGAGTTTGGGGTGTGGTTTGGGTCTAAACTGTGTTGTAAAAACGATAGACGCGATCTGTGCCGGGCTGCTAGGCCATGCAGTGCGCTAGGCCATGCAGTGCCCACAACAGATTATGGTCAAATGTGAGAAATGTGAAATAACATTTAAATGTGACAAACCTGCTCTCTGTAAAATGTGTGAGTAATGTGAAGCAATTAAATCTCAGCGCGGATCTCATCATGCCTTGCAGATATCTCTGCCTGGATGGAAGAACGCCACTTCCAGCTTAACCTCTCCTAAGACTGAGCTCCTTGTCATCCCAGCCAGTCCACCTATAGCGGTTCCCAACCGTTTCTGACTCATGGCCCACCTGAAAACTTCAGAAATGTTCGTGGCCCACGTCTGACCGTAAACAGTATGAGGCCAAATAATGTATTCTCAGAGCACTTTATATAGTAACGATAAAAGGAGCTGTCCATCAGCACCAAACAGAAATCAGGAACTAAAAATGAGGGCCTGCAATAGGCTAATTATAATAACGATCTCAAAAAGCGCAATGTTTTGCAAATTTGGCAGCCCATTTGCAATACCTTCCCGCCCACCAATGGGCCCCGGCCCACATGTTGGGAATGGCTGCTCTTTACAACAACAGATCAATATCAAGCTCAAATCAACACAACTCGTTCCAACAAAGTCTCCCTGAAACCTGGGTGTCATGATTGATGACCAACTATCCCTCCAGGTCCACGTGACCTCAATCACTCGGTCGTGTTGATTTACCCTGAACAACATCAGGAAAATTAGCCCCTACCTGTCTGAGCACGCAGCGCAACTCCTGGTTCAAGCTCTTGTGTCCCACGGGCCATCGCAGTGGCACGCCCCCTGGTACGGGAGCGCGCGGCGGGCCTCCTCAACGTGGCTTTGTTGGACTCACCGGCCTGTGGCACGGCCGCTTCGTCGGTGTCGTCAGATGACTTGAAAGGCGGATACGCGCCGTCACCGGTCCGGAAAAGGGTATCGTTGCTGAGGCTCTCGTCTCTGTCCATGGACTGCTCTTGCTCGGAATCTGACATGCCGGGAGTGGAGCGGGGAGCGCCGAATGATCCACGGGGGTGATCCACGGGTACTGACGACTTGGAATGCTGATTCGGTCTGCAGATATAGTGTGAAATGATGGCTTCAGAGGATGGTTTCAGGGGGAATGAACAGCCGCGATGCCGGCTGCTGCTGTGATCCGCCAGAGTGGGGGGTGACGTAGAACCCTTGCTATATATGCTAGGGAGGACTGACATCATGCCTGACGTCATGAACTGAGGACAACTGTCACGCTAGGGCTTGACTGACGTCACGGGCTGATATGACGACCTCTCTCTCAGCTTGAAATTTGGTATGGAAACCTCACTTCTTATGTATTTTCTTAACTTTCTTCTTATGTTTCTTTGTAAGAAAAAAACAGGAAGAAAAGGTATTCTTGAAATGAAAGTTCTCAAATTTGTTCTTGATTTTTTTTTACTTTAAGACAGCCCTTCCCCCTGTCTTAAAATTCCTACAGTGAAAAGTTAAGCCTCTAATAACACATTTTAGTAGTTAAGTAGGTTCTAGTTCAAAGTCTACATAGGTTCCCCTACACCTAACATTAAGATTAACATGTATTGTACATCTTTATTTGGTGTTGGGTCACTCTGCCTATCTAGCTTATTTTCTTTGCTAGCAATAAGCTAACAAAGAAAATTAGCTAGAGGCTTATTTACAACAGACATGGCAGACAACAACAAACAGCAGCTAATGTTGAAATCTTTGCCCTATAGTTGTCCTACTCTACCTGTCAATAGCCTAGGTTTTGTAAATGGAAGCACTTTGGGTTGCCTCCGATAGCCTCATCCCCTAGCCTCAATGTAGTGGGGCTCAAAACAGCAAATTAGTTTGCTTCCGGAAAGAAGCGACAAAATTGGCACAAATACTCCTTGTGGATTGTTATTTTGATCAAAGTCATTAGCCACGCAAAAATCGTGAATTTTTCAGGATGGCCGCCATTTCCAGCCTGAAAACACTATTTTGGGGGGATCTTTGGGTAGAATTGTCCAATATGAATGATCTTGCTATCAAACCATACATGTATGACCACTGAGAAGCCAGATTGATTCCATGAAAATTTCAAAATGGCTGCCATTTTAAAGATGGCTGCCATTTCAGCTATTTTTACCAAAGAATTTCACTGTCCAGGGCGAAGGGAACTGGTGGGAATAGCGTGATCCTCCCATGTGCTACGTCCTGCCGGTGAGGCTCCCCGGTGTCAGGTGAAAAGAAGCGGCTGGCATGTGTCGGAGGAAGCTTGGTGTTAGTCGACGGCTCTCACCAGATGATTATATTAACTTTATTAATTAACTTTAGTAATCCCCAAAGGGGAAATTGGGTTGGTTACACTTAGAAAAAACAGATGCCACAATAGAAAAAAACACATACAAGAACAGATAACAGAGGGTCATTAAAAACACTTCAGATAGAAAAGCTGTGGAGCCTCTTGGCATTAAAAACCGGCCACTGAATATAGTATATATATATACATACACACACACACACACACACGCACGCACGCGCATATGGAAGCGTATGGGCCCAACAATTATATATGAAATACCACAATGATATAAATAAATAACTCAATGATATAAATATAACATGCAATGAAATAAATCAAAAACACAATGAAATAAATAAAAACCTAATTAAATAAATAAAAACACGATGAAATAAATAGAAATCCCAATTAAATAAATAAAAACACAATTAAATAAATAAATGCATTTATTTATTTAATTGGGTTTTGTATTTCATTGCATTTTTATTTATTTCATTGCGACTTTTCATTGCCTCTTTTATTGATTTCTTGATGACTTTTCATGACCACTTTTATCTATTTCATGATGACTTTTCAAGTACATTGGTCCAAAAATTAAATCATAAATAAATAATTAAATAAATAAAAACGCCAATGAAATAAATAAAAACGCCATGAAATAAATGAAAAACACAATGAAATAAATAAAAACGGCAATTAAATAAATAAATAGATTTATTTATTTAATTGCCGTTTTTATTTATTTCATTGTGTTTTTTATTTATTTCATGGCGTTTTTTATTTATTTAATTGCGTATTTAATTTTTGGACCAATACATCGCCATCTGTCAATCAACACGAACGGGCGGGACCATAAGGCGGGACCTATTCGCTGATTGGGTAATCCTCTGCTCTTGGACTCTGTTACTTTGGTCTGTCTCCTGATCTGTCTGCCCAAGGCCCACTCCGCCATGTTTAAATGCCAGTGAATCGTCACAAGAGTTTTTAGTGGGTGATAAAGTCTTATCGATTATTAATTAAGTAAAAGTAGACTTGAATGAGTTTAGGGATGCAATGTTGGAAGGATCGTCAGCGGGAGTCAGCTGACATCAACAGGTAATGTTAAGTTGCTGTTTTTAATGTTACTGAGACAGTATAGCCAGCTACTTAAGGTTAGCCTTGTAAAGATTGTAAACGGCATTGACCAAGCTATGATGAGACAACACAACACAAATCTACAAGGATCTTGTCAAGAGAGAACATAATACAAGTGTCATAAAGCGATCTTGGTCTGCAGGACATGGGTGCTAGTACCGGCATCACAGTTTTAAGTGAACATTATTACTAGCTACAGTTATTGTATTGTCATAACGTTGAAGGCAGAATATGCAGCATAGTCTTAAAAACACAATAACAAAGTAGGCTATGTTGCTCATAGAAACGATAATTCTCAATAATCACATAGCCACTAGAAGTGTGTGGCAGCTTATTTAGCTACAAAGACCCTGCCTGGCTCTGCCTGTATTTTCAATTGTGTTGGTTGTCTTGATTCATGTAACTTTTCAGTTCAAAATGACTGACACATTTCTCTCCCTCTTGTTTACAGCTTAATGACACAATGATGGAGTCAGCATTTCATCAATTGTGACCACAGCCATGGAGGATGTTGCTGTCAGACCTCAATCACACAGCCAGGGAGAAGATGGACTGGACCTAGGCTGCACAGATACTGTAGGTCAGCTGTCACTTCCCTAACCTCTTAATCCTCCCATCACCTCTCATCTATGGCCTTTGTCTACTCTAGAATAATTTCACAATAACCAGTTACCATTATATCCTGATATGATTATGTCAGTACTGTGTTTAACTGGGATTGTGTGTACATGTGTTCATTTTCCTTCAGGTGTGGACTTCACCAAGCAGAAATGGCCCAGCAGTCCCCAGTATCTGCATGACTTGTCTTCATCGCCATGGTCTCAGCCCTGCTGCATGCAACAACTGACATGGAGCAGCTCAAACAATGGCACAGTAGCAATGTGTGCAAGAGATGTTTTTTGCAGGGGGGGGGTGACTTTCCCTCTCATCCACATACCAAGTCCCCTTTTGACATTGGAACCCTTTGTAAATGAAGGAATGACATTGAAAACAATGTGCTGAAATGGGAACTGTGCATAAATGTTACTATGGCACACTCACACACTGATTAACCCAAACATAAAAAATGGCACATGGTATTTTGTCCTCCCGTCTTCTCCTCTCTGCCAACATAAAGCACATGTACATCCAGTGCATTTCTAGGACTTCCCCTGTAGTTGTCATTCATATCTGGCACTCAAGCAGGTTAAATTAAACTGAACATTTACATCAAAATGACTGCTGAACACACTCGAGCTTGTGATGTTGTACTGGTACAGTTGAGTTTGGAAGTTACCTACCACCTAGGTTAAAAAAAATGTAAACTCATTTAATAACAGTTTTAAAACTCATTTAATAAGTTTTGACAATATATTTTTTTAACAATATAAAGTTTTAACAGGTGCTTCAAGTCAGAACCAACAAACAACAAAACAACAAGACATTTTCAAATGTAATGTTTTTGTTTGTAAAGTGCTTAAAGTAAAAATAAATAAAAGTACTAGTATAAAAATACTGTTCTGGGGCATGATTTTGTAGTTTGTTTTCCAGGCCATTTGAAGCTTGAGCATAGACCTTCAACCTACCGGCCACAAACAACATGTCACACTCAACCTGTTAAAGTAAATATAATAAGTACTTCTGGGGCATGAAGCCCTAGCCTAGGTCAAACAAGGTCATGAACACTTGTTTCAGCTCTCAATACTTAGGAGACGATGTTGAGAATAATCAAGCATCGGCAACTGATGTTTGTGATAGTGTAAAAATGCCTTCAGAGGGTGGAAGAACTTTCTGCCTTAACAGGTCTCGCCACCTCATTAATAGATGTTCACCTGACCTTGTTTTAGTTGGTTAATGCTATTGTATTATGTGCAGGCAACAAAGATGTTAAACTTTTCGATGGAGAGCCAGATCATTTGGAACCATCTACCTCTCAGATACAGGTTGAGTGTGACATGTTCTTTGTGGCCGGTAGGTTGATGATGGACTAGTTAAAGGTCTATGCTCAAGTTTCAAAAAGCCTGGAAAACAAACTACAAAATAAGCCTAGTGCAGTGGTTCTCAAACTTTGTTGGCTTCAATAACCCCTTTCCCTGATTTCCGAATCCAAGTACCCCCTTTAGCCGACTCCAACATTTTTCTTAGAAAAAAAACGATAGCATATGATGCAATGAATAACCCACCTTTTTAAGAATATAACATTACAAATTAAGAAATTGATTAAAATAGTTGCAATTAGTTCCTCCTGAGCAGATTTATTTTAATGTTTCGTTTATTTTCAGGATTTATTCTTATATTTTCAAATGTCCCCTTTCTCTTAAGTACCCCCTGCAGTACCTCCACGTACCCCTAGGGGGACGCATACCCCAGTTTGGGAACCACTGACCTAGGAAATACCAAATCCACTGTCACTAGTGTCAATGCAGGCCTGAATGTCAGTCACAAATAAGTCATAGTCTTGGTAGTGTGCTGGAAGACGGAGTGTTTCGAAGCAGGTGGAGGACCTCGGGAGAGCAGAGTGTACCACTTCCACAGTCAGTTCTCTGGGCACAAGTTCCCATCCTGTCCAGAACTTCAGGAGTGTTTTCAGTTGTTTCGAGGATGCTATAACGAAGAAAAAAAGGGAATATGAAGAATGAATACAACACATTTTGATCCATGTACCCATCTCTGTATTGGGTGGGGGTAGTGGTGTGAGTGTGTTGCCATGTGTCAATTACAAGATTCCTGTGTAATAATTATTTACTGTGGCACTGATGTCATGATGTAACAGTCCAGTTGGTGAGATATCTTGCTCCATTGATATTCCCAAAAATACTTGACTTACATAGCTTGAGGGTTTTTCTTAGATTCAGTTTTTAGCTTCCACAAGCTCAGTCACTTTTTTAGCACAAACGAAGAAAGCTGATTCTGCCAATATGTAACATCACAAAACCTGGTACAGAATTTGTTTGTATTAAAAAAAAATACAACTTCATGTTGATTTAGCTATTTCTATTAGGAAGAAGATCCAGACTGGATCCGTGGATCCAGATCTTCAAATAGTAAAATCAGCAGGAAGCTGACATTTTTTTTCAAAACAAATGCCATACTGGGTTTTGTGATCTTATATATTGGCAGTCAGCTTTGTTTGCGTTCATTTATGTGCTAAAAGAGTGACTTTGACAGCTGTTTCACAGTACAATGTAAGTCAATGAGGATACTATTTTTTACAATATCTAATCAATGGACCAAGATATCTCGCCAATTAGACTAGTTACACCATGACAAGGTAACTACACAACCCAAACCCCTACCAGTGTCATTGCGTTTAAGCATTATCCATGAGTAATAGTCATAAAATCCCAACTATCCCTTTAAAAATGTAGGAATGCCTGAAGATGACAACTTTGTTAACCACTTTACAAATGCCTTCACCCATTTTCACTATAATGTAACATTCAGATTCACAGCTTCCAGTAAATGTTGCACTGATTACCATTTTCAATGAAAAGCCGAAGGTATGCTGCCACTCTGCACTTATCTTCGAGAGTACACTCATCATCGTCGTTGTCACCATCCAGGATGGGCCACACAATCCTTTCGATGATTGCCTGCAAAAGATTTAAAACCTCTATGACAGTGGTTCCCAAAGTGGGGGCCTCCAGGAGGCACTAGGGGGACCTCAGCAAATTAATGGAAATGGTTAAAAAACATATTTATGGGGAAGGAAATTATTGTTATATTTGTTAATACCATAAAATAATAAATAAAGAATATTTTCTTAACTCATTGAGTGCCAGCCACTTTTGGAGAACGGACGCTCCCAGTGCCAGAGTTTTCAGAGCGTTTTCAGTGATTTCTCGAGGCCCACAGAATATTGTGTGATATTAATATGTAAACACCGAACACGCACAAAGAACGAGCTGGCTCTATTGTATCATCAGCAAAAAAAAGTTTATTGATACAATTTTCCGTTCTTTAGTTATGAGCCGGAGAAGATAGGTTGTTTTGAGCAAATACAGGCATTTCAAATTATTAGCTGAGATATTCCGCCTTTTGTGAAATGAAGCATTTCAAGCACATTCACTGACTGAAGATAATATTTTCTGATGTAGTGACGTGGTGTAGTTGTGTGATGCCCTGCGTGCCCCACCCCCCTCTCCCCCCCCTCAGCTGCAAACTCCTCCCCACACTTCACACAGCCTAACACGCACCCACTCTATTTTCGGAGTGCTCCGTTTTTTGTGCGCCGGTGTTCTGTCGATTCACGGAAGAGCCAAACCGGACTGCTGAGAATGGTTTGGCGTCGGGTGCTGCTTTTCTGGCTGCTAATCGTGTGGAGAAACTATACAGACAGACAGACAGAGACAAAGGGGCTCAGTTGTGAGCGCAGATTGACTGCTGTCCGCAGCCAACGTCAGCTCCCGACAGAGCAATCTATATGGCTCTGGCTGCAGCATGCATCGGTTTCTCTTTGATCACGGCTTTTTCCTGCTGTTTTCCGGACCTGTCTCTAATCTGGAGAGCACTGTCGCCACCTAATGAGTCCGTAAAATAGATTATACACCTTCAATAGCTCCCATATTTGTACAGGAGATGCCTGAAGCTTTGATCCACGTCCCACCGTCAAAAAATGCATTTGACGTCGATCAACGTCCTTGGCACTCTACGTCACTATTTACTTTGACGTCGATCGACGTCCTTGGCACTCAATGAGTTAATTAAAATGTATAATTAAATTTAGTGTAGTATTAAGAAATATATTCAAATCACCTGCTTCCACATAAAAATCACATTTGCCATGCCCATCTGTCTAATTGCCTGTCAGTCGTCATCACAATTATTGTCATTTCCCCCTGGTGTGGGTAATAGTCTGGAACAATGTTTATAACGGAAAACAGAAACAATGAATATGAAAAAATACTGTATGAAGAAATAAGAAAAGATTTGATACAAATGTAATTATTGCGTTATTACATTAATAAAAGTAAGGAAATATATTCTGAGGTTATATGGATGTGATATTTTACATTTAATAGTATTGTCAATGGGTTTCCTTCTTCTTGCAATAGGGGGGCCACAGCCAAAGGCTAATACTATTTGGGGGGCCTTGGAATGGAAAAGTTTGGGAACCCCTGCTCTATGATCATAGACCCATGTTGGTGTATTTTTGGTGGTTGATGGGGGATCATGAGGGGGAGATACAAGGTCAACAGTAGATGTCACAAAAATATTACACATGATCTGAAAACCTGAAGATTATTTTGAGATGCAGCTTAGCATGTTGTGTCAACCGTTTCCCCTCTAACCGTTTCTCCTCTCTGCAAGCTAGCATGATTCCTCAAGGTCTCCAGTTTATGATACCAGTATCTTAAAGACCCATTCCACATGTCCCATGGTGTGGTTTAAATCCTCCGAAAAATCATCTCTATTCAATAAATGTTCATGTAAAGTATTTTTCTCGCCCAAAATTTCATAGTACCTCAAACTTGGCTCCATCTTTGCCCTCATTTAGCATTGGGTGCATGACATCAAGTGCCCTGCATCAAACCAGTTTTCTGTGAGTGCTGGTGTGAAAACTAGATTTTGGCTGTAAATCTCTATATCAATGGTAAACTTTAGAGCAGTGATACTCAACTTGAGGCCCAGGGGCCAGATGCAGCCCCCGATAGGGTGCAGGGTGGCCCCCTGACCATTTTCTAACTCCAGCTAAATTGACAAATATCGCAGTCTGCTTGCCACCCAGGCACTTATGTACCGGTACTTACTGTAACTAACTTAACGTAACCCAACTAATTACCCTGTGTGCACAAAGTCGACCTGTTTGATTAATTTTCTTTTTGAGAGATCCTTTATTGATTTGTTTGGGAAGAGGGTTTACTCTGAACAGATTTGATACTGTAACTGAACTGAATTGAAGAGGTGAAGAAATGGAATTTCTAACTTTGTACCTCCAATACACTGGATATTGTTTTTGCATTCTGCTTGGTGATTCAGATTTATGCCATGTGGGTTCATGGCAGAGTGTAAAAATCTTAAACATTTAAAATTGTCAGGCTAAATTCCAGCTGGCACCCCAAAAACCTACAATGAGCTACATGTACAGAAAAATGTATATGATTCATGTTTGTTTATAGACCGGCCCCTGGTCTCCTGTCATTTTGCAAAAGTGGCCCCTGGGCAAAGCAAGTTGAGTATCCCTGCTTTAGAGATATCCACAGTATAGTGCAAAAAACCACAAGGGTTTTCATGAGTAAGCTTAAAAAACACATTATCCAAACAAAATACATATATTTTTTGGGCGGAGTGGGTCTTTAACTCCCCTCAAGCTCTGTAGTCAATATGATACCAGCATCTTTACTCCAGCAAAGTCTGCTACAACCTAAAAAATAAGTGCCTCTTTTAAGTGTGAATGCCATTGTTACCTGAGAACTGGGTGCAGCTTCAGAGTCCCTTGGGAAGAACAACGGAACACATTCTCTTCTTTCGGTAAGAAGTGGCCACAGCATGGTCTCCTTCAAACCCTTCCTCAGCTGTCTTACTTGATGGCTAGTTCGCCTAATAACCTACATCACAAATAAATGTAAACCAACCAAAAAGAGATGAAATCATGACATAATACAATAAAAACGATTATGCATCTTTTATTCACACTTCAAATGAGTTAGTGTGAATCAGCACTCACAGCATAGAGGAGAAGACGGTCATATGTCCATCTTCTAGTGCGTTGGGTGAGAGGAGGCAGATCCGCGGCCTGTATTAGTTGGCTGACACGCATGGTCTCCTCCTCAGTCAACTCTGCATCGCCCTCCAGCTGTCAGACAATAGAAAGTAAAACAAAATTTAACATTCACAAAAATAACATTTAGTTCATTGTCGTCGCCAGCAAGAATTTTTAAACACCTTTTTTAGTTGTAGGTAAAATGTTGCTCAAATTGCCGCTTCACACTAGAGCCACAAAATGTCAAGTGATGTGGAAGAGGAAACGAGAGCGGAGTGTTGTCAGTGGCAGCAGGTGGTGGCTTGTTGGGCTGTGTGTACCATTGTCTGCACCATAGAATACTTTTCTAAGGTTTAAATTTTACTCCTAAAAAACTATATTGCACTTTTAAGACACATTTTTCAAAATGGCAGAACACAAACATCAATCGCCATACCAATTGGATGGTGCTGCGGATGTCCAGGTCAGGGCAGTCCTCAATTTGTATCGTTGCAGTCTCTTCTGATCCCCCAAAGAGAACATGAATAATTGCAGGACTGAGGCCAGACACACAGGGTCCACCATGCAGGAATGAATGGCCCATCATCCTCGCTAAATGAAAACAAAATGTACCATTTTAATCATTCAAAAAGGTAACAAAAGTTGCTTGCCATTAAAGAATAAGACCAGTGTTCTCTTTTATTATAAACAATAGCCTACAACAACAACAAAAAACACAATGCATTTCTTCTACCGTAGCTTAGTGGGTAGAGAGCCCGTCTGAAAATGAGGTCACCGGTTTGTCCCCCGCTGGAGGTATCCAAAACTTTAGTCTATCGATTCATCAATAGTAACGGAACATCCTAGTCCCTGAACACTCACTGGAGTCCAGCAAATGGTACAATGCCTGTTTATTGAAATGATGAATTATGCTGACAAAAGCAAAAGTACAGCTGTTCTTGTTTTAACTAGGGATGTTCATCAATTATCGAAAATCGATAATCGATCGTTAAGGATTGGAATCGATCCTGTGGCATTTGGATCGATTTTTTAATTATTAAAAAAAAAAAAAAAAAAAAAAAAAAATTTTGGACTAGGTTTGGGTGGAATTCGTTCCTCCTCGCCCCACTCCATTGCACAGCCGACTAACGTGAGGTGGAGCTTCATATAGTCTCTAGTTTTCTGGCTGGGCATGGGCCTTTGTGCCAACAAAACTGTTTTAAACATGAGAAATTCACACCGGCATGCGCCGGGGACAGCAGTGTTGAAGAGGAGACACATTGAAATAAAGAGTTCATTGAGGAGAACACGTTGTCTTTCGTATTTTCTGCCATAGGCATTCATTTTGTTAAAAAAAAAAAAAAAAAAAAAAATGAAAATATTGAAAATTTTCTAAGTATTAATAAAATCGATAATCGATAATTGATCGTTAATTCTCACCGATTATCGATTTTGGAAAATTTTCAAAATGAACATCCCTAGTTTTAACCTTTCTTTTTTCAGTTGTAGAGTTTTAGTTATAGGACTTTTGGATTATGGTGTTTGCTAGTTGGACTATATTTGTTAAGTAAAGTAGGAGAAATAAATTGTAGCTTTTGGTCTTCACAGGCTATGTTGACAATAACAAAAAAAAACACTGATCTTAACTTTTAGTTGAAAGTAGCCATTGAAACTTGAGCATAGACCTTTCAATAATACATCAACCTACCGGCCACAAAGAACATGTCACACTCAATCAGGGTCTCAGAGATAGATGGTACCAAATGATCTGGCTCGCCATCAAAAAGCCTCGTAACAGCAATGTTGCCTGCACAGAATACAATAGCATTAACCACTTAAACCCTCTATACACAGTAAAGTAATACTACAGTAGTTGACGGGGGTCTGCGCTCTACTTGGTCCGCTTTTCCCCCCCAAATCGCCAACGAAAATTGCAGATCTACAAGCCAACGTGTCACAATGCAAGGCTAGCAATTGTGAGCTAGCAGATCTGCTATTTCCGCTATTTTTTAAAGTAGATAAAAACACAATTAAATCATTATCACAACTATTTGTGTGAAAATCGTCAGCTAAAATAAAATTATCCTGACAGCCCTAATGCCCCTATGCTAGATATGAGTGATGTGTGGGACACAGATTTTCATAAATAAACAGTTATTCATTGTCAACACACCAAGATTCAGGTGAATGCCATCCTGTAACAGGGAAATTATCTTCGAGAAGAAGAACCTGGTCACTCCTTCGCCAAATGCACGATCTCCTATAGGGAAAAGAAAACTCTCAGGCAACTTTCTTTAATAGAAAAAGTCAGAATTTCTCAAAATATTTACACTTGAGTCATACTGTACCTTCCAGTCTACAAGTCAGAGGGCGTGCCCAATTGTTCTTAGGAACCTTGTAGAAGGACAAAAGTGCTTGATCTTGCTGCTCAACATCGTCCCTCAAGTCCATTCTTAGATGTAGTCCCTTTTCGTTTTCATAGCGTGAACATAACTCTGTCTTATAGAGCCACGCAGCTTTAGGGACATCGGGTTCAACCTTCCACCCTAAAGTAAAGATGCATGATGATTGATGACAGCAAATTAAGACAAAACGTTACAATTTTTCTAAAACTCAACATTGTAAACAATAGTCTTTCCGAACTTATACTATATACCTGTGGTTGGAGAGGAAGCTGAAGAAACTGAGGCTGATGACATTGAGGGTACCACATTAAGGTCATTGGCGATACTGGAGGGTTCCTCTGCCCTGGCTGATGATGTAGTTGAGGTTGAAGTTGAGGCTGAAGATGTAATTGAGGCTGACAAAGTTGAAACGTCACTGGAGGGTTCTTCTGGCCTGGCTGGAGAAGCTGAGGCTGAGAACACTGAGGGTACGACGAAAATGACATCTAGTTCATCTGATGAACTGTGGTCGTTGGCAGAGTCTGCTGCAACACTGGGCGACCTGTAAATGTGTGTCAACAGATTTATTTAATGTATGTCCCAAACTAACGTGAAACATCTCTGGACCAACTTTGGAATGGCATGGCTCAAAAGTGGATCTCTAACTTAATGTGGCCAGCCTGTTTTGTCAGTTATCACAGTTACACCAAATTTGGGCAAGGTTAGAGCCCCATTGACTTCCATTACAAAGTTAAATATTTAAAGTATAAAACGTGGGAGTACTGGCAGTGTGCACGAGAAATTTGGTCAGTCCAGCAGTTTGCAAGCTTAGCTGCGGACACACAAGCTGACCATCTAATAGACCGCTGGAGCCATGCCACAAAAAGTGTATTCTGGGACAGTGTGTAACAAAAAAAAAATCAATTTAGAAATAGCAGAGAAAAGGGCAATATCTACCTTGTGCATTTTGTCAGGTGACTCTTCATCTGATTAAAAGGGAAATTCTGGTCACACCCCAGGCATCGCGTGAGAGGCCCAGCTTGTTGGGAAGAGGTATGGGCAGGGGTCTACATTACGGGGGGAAACATTTCACATAATAAAGACTTTTAATTGGCACAACAGATACTATAGATATACAGCACATGATGGCATTGATTAAGTATTTATCAAGCTCAATTACAAAGAAATGTCAAATATTTGGTAACATATCAATAAAACCCTATATTATTAATTACAATTAAAGCATTTAGCAGACGCCCTCATTGACACTTACTTCCAATTCAATACTCCTCTGCAATGGACGTATGTATATCGTTGCCTGTCCAATACCCGTCTGTGGATTTCGCAGATGTTGCACTGTGTATCCCTCTTCTGGGCACGGGATTAAACACAGATCTCGACTGCGTGTAGTGCCGCCAATTCGAAGCAATTCAAACCCCCCTTTGTCTCTCAGTGGCGGAAAGGCAGCTTCTACTTCCATCCTGAAGTACTCCGGATCATTAGCAGCTCCTTAAAAACAAACCAACAAACAAAAACACAGACCAAACTCACAATATGTTAAACTTAACAATTCAATGTTTGTTTTAACGGACAAACAAGAAACACCTTTTAGAGCACTGTTTCTAAACCAATGGTCTGTGGCATAATTACAGGTGGTCCATGAGAAAATGTTTTACAAGTTTATTTTATTTTTGACCTGTGTTAAATGTATAAAAAATAATTAAGCGATATTTCACAAGTTCATTAAATTTAAGAAAACTGTTTAACCAACAGTCGTAGTGTGGGAAAAAGCTTGAAATTAAATAATTTGTGTTAAGGGCTTGATATACTTAGTTGTGCGCTGTGTCGCGCCAAAAAATAGCTGATATCCATGCGCACCGCATTGTGAGCTTGTAGATCTGCTATTGTTGGTGTGTGACACCAGCACACAACCAAGCATAACTAAATATTAATATAACATTTCTAATAAAATAGAAGTGACTGTGGTATGCCTTCTTATATACTATATTGTTGTGTGGTGGGGTGGTCCTTGAGTATTGTTTGAAATATGCTAGTGGCCCAGAGCCACAAAAAAAAAGGGGGAGGGGGGGGTTGGAGGGTTGAGAACCATTGTTTTAGTCTAGTATACCAAGTACAATCTTACCTTCAAAACATATCCTCTTCTCACCAAGTCCAGCAGCTGTCAGGTCTAACTTCTCAAATTTTGGTGGGACAGTGTCACACAAGTGATCACTCAGGCACAGGAAGGGATGGGTATATCTGGCTGGTCTCTTCACAGCTGGTGGTTGGAGGGAGGACAGACCAGGTTTATTAATACAGTTAACTAAATCTAAAGAAATAACGAAAAGTAGAATTGAAAAAACATTTTAGTTAACTGAAATAAAAACAAAAATGACGCTGTACAAAACTAACTAAAACAAACTAATATCATAGAAAATGTTGTTCGTTTTAGTCTTTGTCAAGATTTCATACATAAGCTTAATATTTTGGGTCGATATGAAATCGTATCTTCCAATATTTTTAGCTGTCAGTTTTAAGCCCTGTTGTCAAAAACCTTGACCAAAAATAGTGAAAATAGCAGATCTTGTACAGTTTGTGGCAAAGGCTGTACTAAATTGGCTCATCTAAAAACACATGAGAACTCATACAGGGGAAAAGCCCTTTACTTGTACAGTACGTGGCAAAGGCTGGAGTCAAATGAGTCATTTAAAAATACACATGAGGACTCATACAGGGGAAAAGCCCTTTACAAAACTTAAATTCAAGACAAAAAGTCGAAATGAAATAAAAAATAAAAACTCTAATAACCTTGGGTCAGACGTGTTGTTGCAGACCGTTGAGTAACTGGAGTTGGACGCCGTGGCGTTGCTCCACGCCCACGCCTGTATGGGGCAAACAGTCTCGCCACCTCTGCTTCAGCATAAAAAAAAGCAAAATAAGTAAAGCATTAGAAATTACACATTTGATTGTTTTCATTGGCTATGCTGTCACCTTTGGCTGGATTTAAGTGACGTGCGCCTGCTTGCAAGCCAGTCCGTTTACATTATGTAGCTAGGTCGCCAGTAGCCCCATAACGTGACGCTGCTATTGTACTCTGCTACTGTACTCCGATAATATTCTCGTACAGCAGTCATAGTCACACAGCGTTCAAATCCTCAATAGGTGGAAAACGCTGTAAAAAAAGCTCTCCTACCTGTATCCGACCTCCGATTGCAGATCCGAAGATATGATAGTCCGCCTAGTGAAGCCAGTAATTTATCCGGCGCTGTTAAAATGATACTGCTTGCGTGAAACAACCGTTTAGAAGCAGTCTTTGTACAGCCTGCGCTGAATTTACCGCAGGGTGTGTTTGATCTCACCATCATGGTGCACCGCTTGCACGCAGCGAGCAAACAACACATGCAGTCACATGGAGACGGCTGTCAGTGATCAACGCAAATCCAGCTCACCTGGGAAGCAAAACATGTCATGAAATACTCAAATTCCCACGGTTCCTGTGGGCACTAGGAAGCTTCTCCTGTCCTCAATACGGCACAGGCTGTGCAAAGACTGCTTCTAAACGGTTGTTTCACGCAAGCAGTATCATTTTAACAGCGCCGGCTAAATTACTAGCTTCACTAGGCGGACTATCATATCTTCAGATCTTCAATCGGAGGTCGGGTAGGGGTAGGAGAGCTTTTTTAACAGCATTTTCCACCTATTGAGGATTCGAACGCTGTGTGACAATGACTGCTGTACGAGAATATTATCAGAGTACAGTAGCAGCGTCATGTTATGGGGCTAGGTCGCCAGTGTTGCCAACTCTTTTCCAAGCTAAGGCGCTATTGGCGCCTAAAGGCAAAATCCGTTCAATTCAACACATTTACATACACCCTGGTCAGAAAATGGACCCAGATTTGGCGCTAGGCGCATTTTGGAAATCGACAAATGTGCTAAGTTAGCAACACTGTAGCGTTAGTTAGCTATCCAGCCCACTAATGTTAGCTAGCCTAGGCCTGATTATAGCTAGCTACTTGTCGTGTCCGACTAGGCTAGGCTATTTAATGTTAGCTAGCTAGCAAAACAGACTGGCCGCCATTAGCTCTAGCTAGTACACTTACCTTGAGTTGGATTCATCATTGATAAGCGTGGAGAAGCATCAGCTTGAGCTTCACCAGCAATGACGGGCTGTCTGTCGGGTTGAGGAGTCGCAGGCATGGCTTCTAAAAGTTGTGCTGCCTCTCTGAGGAGCTCTGCCATTGATTTACCGCTCTCCGCCATCTTGTGTAGTGTGTGTTCTCGTTCAATTCTCTACCTCTGTCCACAATACTGCCGTGACATGAGGTTACTGCGAATTCCCTCTGCCGCCTCGATCATATCTGGCCAATCAGATGCAATCTTACTGCATCACGGCGTACCAATCACGACAAGCTTTCATGCCGGCGAATGGAAACAGACAAAGAACTTGGATTAATAAGAACCGAAAAACTATAGACTACTCCATTGCAACAGCAGTGGCCAGTAATATCCGCCATTTTGGACCGTAGGTGACTGCCGTAATGAGGCCAGTAAATCGTCCCGCAGGACAAATATCTAGCAAAATAACGTCTAACCATATTCTCTTTCCTGATGTTGTGCCAAAAAGTGATTAGCTGTAGGTTGTGTCGTGGTTCTGTGCTGCTTGCCCACGGTGTAACGGTCCAAAATGGCGGCCGCGCTGTTGTAAAAAAAAAGTACCGTATGTCAACTCTATCAATCCAAATTCTTTGAAACAGATCACACAGCATCGACGTAACTTTCAACTCCAGTAGGTGGCGGTAATGCACAAAAAGCTGTTTGCCGCCATAAAACAATAGAAGAAGACGTAACTTCCGCCTTTACGTTCGGGACAGCATGGCGTTAGCAGAACTCGTTTCAGCTCTCAATAATTTAGCAGACGATTTAGAGAATCATCAAGCATCAGCAACTGATGTTTGTGATAGGGTGAAAACCATCTCAGAGAGGGTGGAAGAACTTTCTGCCTTCACAGGTCTCGACACCTCAGGTGTTCTAATTAAATTGACACAGGTGTTACAGGCTCTCCCAGTGGCAAGGCGAGTAGGAAGACCTACCATTGAGATACCCGCCGAGGCTATAGAGTGGTACCTTTGTCATGGTTTCAAAATTCGAGAAATCGCGGCCCTGTATGGAGTCTGCAAAAATACCATTCTCAATAAAATGCAGCAAAATGGTCTAAGGTAAGAATTCTTCTACCACTCTGTAATGTGTGCTTTGCCTTGTCTAGTGTTGAAGTGATGTAGCCTAGTCCTGAGCTGTTTCTAGGTAGTCTCTTGCCCTGTTGGGACTCTTTCTGCTAGCTATGCTAATAGCTAACAGGAAAAGTCGCAACGGGGCAAGGTGTAGAGGCCATTTACACCTGGCGTTAACATGCGTTTTCTGTCATCAGATTGCAATCATATTGTGTTTTATCACTGGACATGCCAGGTGTAAACACCCCCAAAACGCATTGAAGAAGGATTGCAATCTGATCGGCCAAACCACCTCCTGAGGTGGTCAGGGATGCATTGTGTGTGTACACATTGAACACAAGTGTAAATGCAATGTGTCCTCTCAATCTGGATACAGCAACTTTATGCGGATTGAGAGGACAACCATTTCTGCAATCTGATTGCAATCAGATTGCAGAAAATGCATGTTAACGCCATGTGTAAATGGAATCAGGCTGAAGTGATAAAATACAATCTGATTGCAATCTGATGGCAGAAACCACATGTTAACGCCAGGTGTAAATGGCCTCGTAGTCTCGTACATGAAGCCCGATTTATACTTCGTGGTGCGATGGTATTTGGGCATTCTTATACCTCTGATAGAAACCTCTGTTGTCAGCAAGTTACATAGCCTATTTCAGCAAAACCCTATTGCAACAATGATTTACCTCACTTGTTATGTCTGGGGTCATCTTAACGTCTACTCGTGCTTTTGTGTGCCACCCCAGACGGATCCGCTCGCTATGCCGACCACCCGCAGTGCCGACGGCCCACAATGCCCACAGCCCAACACATTTATCACTCAACTCGTCAAGCGTCCCACGTTCGGTTTAGGGTTATGTGTGGGGTGGGAGAGGTTAGGTTTAGGGTTAATGTCTGGGGTGGTTTAGGCGTGGGGGTGGGAGAGGTTAGGGTCCCGGGGAGGTTAGGTTTAAGCGTGGGGGGTGGGAGAGGTTATAGGTTTAGGTGTGGGGGCTGGGAGAGGTTAGCTCCAGCCGGTCCACCGACACGCTGCACGGCGCCTCGCTCAGCTAGTTCTGCTTGTGGCATTGCGGCCTGTCGTCACTTAGCGGCACCCCCAGACAGTTTTAAGTTGGTCACCAGAACCAGTGATGTGTGTTTTCAATGAATCTAACATGGTTAACATGGAAGAATCTGGAGCACACGGGTCACTGGTGAGAAGGTTTCTTTAATAGGCTAAGTGCACCAACATTTCGACGCAACGCGTCGCCAGGATGAAGACGCGTTGCGTCGAAATGTTGGTGCACTTAGCCTATTAAAGAAACCTTCTCACTAGTGACCTGTGTGCTCCAGATTCTTCCTTTGTTGTGATATCCTCCTGTTCTGAGAAGCACCAACCTCCCTCTTTTGGGGAGCTGAAGCGCAAGAGATTTCCTTCTTCATGGTTAAAATGGAGTTTAAAGTTCAATGGGTTTATAGGAGGGGGGCGTGTCTGATGAAATAAATATCACATATCTAAATATTGAATCAAGCAACTTAAAACCTGCCAGGGGTGCACACAAAAGCCCAAGTATGTTGTTAAATTGACCCCAGAAGTGTTTTAACGTGAAATACCCCTTTAATATGGACCTTGTTTTCTCCTCTGTTAGTGTGTCAGCCATGTATTCAAATGTCACAGATGCGCAGCTGGATACTCTGGTGCTGGAGATCCACAGAGCGCACCCACAGTGTGGATACCGCATGATGAGAGCGTATCTTCGCACAAGAGGTCATCTCATGCAAAGTAGGTTACTTGTTAAAGCATCAGTCCTCCCATATAGAGACACTGCATGTAATAGGCCACGCCCATCACGGGGGAAGAGCGCCGTTCATTTCCACACACCAGCGTAATTTTCCTTGAATTAAACATAGCTAAAAGCTGTTGTGTGGTGGGCTGCGCAGAAAACAAATGTAAAAAATCGACAGTTAAAGTTTTTTTGTACTCCTGAGCAAAACAAGGAAGCCATTGAGAATTGGTGAGAAGAAAAATGTGGATCTAGCTGTCAAGAAGTAAGTTGGAGTGTTCATCTTCCGTATATACAATCTTTTGATGCAACACGCAACCATGCACGTGACATAGGAGAACGCCAGGATTGGACAGGAGTTTGTGTTTTCCCCCGTCTTGGGCGTGGTTTCTGAATGATGACGCGTTACGCAGTGTCTCTATGATTGTATCCCATTAAATATTCCACCATTTCAAGATAATTATTTAATCTAAATAATTAATAGATTAATCACAAGTGTTGTTATTATTATCCATTCATAGCCTATCGCATATCCTGTCATACAATTCAATTACATCTCTTTCCCTTTACCATGTCAAGTTGCAAGAGTGCGCAAATCACTCCAAAGAGTGGACCCAGAGGGCACAGAATTTCGAGCTCTGGCCAACCGGACACTATATCGCCGGCAATATAATGTTGCAGCACCAAATTTCATGTGGCATATAGACGGAAATCACAAATTAATCCGGTAGGTAACCCCTAAACCCTTGTGTGGCCTTGCCTGCCCTGTAGGTGTGCGCACAATGTCTCCCTCTGTCTCTCTCCCGCTCCCTCTCTCTCCCTCCCTCTCCCTCAGTCTCTCTTGTGAGCCTCAGACTGATTACATCATCACTGATGATGTGTGTGTGTGTGTGCATGTCTGTCTCTTGTGTCTGTGTGTGTGTGTGTGCGCGCACGAGTGTGTGTATATGTGCATCACTGATGATGTCAAATGCCTCTGACATCACTGATGTCATCACTGATAAACTGATGTCACAATTTATGACATCATCACTGTGAATTTATGACATCACTGATGATGTCATCAGTGGGACAGAGACACAGAGCCCCAGCTCCCACTGATGTTGCGGACTTTGTGGTCCTGTTAGCTTATGTGGACTTTTTACTGCAGAATAACTGTTACTGTTCCAGTGAACTGCACCTTATGTACATTTTTGCATAGGAAGCTATTTTTGCTTTTGCTAACCTCATGTACAGTACATACCTGCTACTATGCTATGTATATATCTCTTGATTAGCTGACCTGTCTATCTCTACCCTCCTCTTTCCTTTTCACAAAAACTACAAAATGGTGGCGCTTGCAAGAAAAAAAGATTTTCACCCACTTCTTTAAACATGTAAACCTGTGATGTGACACAATGGATGTGACAATAAAGTTGATTCTGATTAAAATTTTAACCTGAATCTTTGGTCAGTTTACTCATGCTAACCTTTTTTTTGCCTCAAAATAAGCTGGCGATTCGTCATCCACGGTGGGATTGATGGTTTCAGCCGCCTTGTGGTGTTCCTGACGCCTGCCACCAACAACCGTGCTGAGACAGTACTTCATGCTTTCCTTGGTGCTGTCAGGCAATATGGTTTGCCATCTCGTGTGAGATCTGATAAGGGAGGTGAAAACATTGAGGTGGCCCACTTCATGGTCCAAACCCAGGGAGTAAACCGCAATTCCCATATAACTGGGAGGAGTGTGCACAACCAGAGGTAAATTAAATGATTCACTTAATTGTATACACATCAACCCAGTATAGGCCTACACATTACACATAAAAACATGGTGAAATATTTATACCATAACATTAAGTTTTTACAGTGTTCAAGAACTTGATACATGCAGGTATTTAAAAAATTTAAAGTGGGTTGGCACTGTGGAACTATACGAGGCATCAGCCGAGCAGCATTTTGGTAAACAAACTGCGTTTCCGTTTGTAAACTTCAATGGGACCCTATGGAGTGAGCCTTGAGTGCTCACTCTAGTCTAGCCCCAGCTGTGCGGTGTAGATTTTTAAAACTGCAACAGTTTGTTTGGCACAACTCATACTAGTTAACTGCTGCGGTTCCGAGTGTTTTGCGGTGATTTGTTGTTGTGACGTCACGCTGATTCCTCGTATAGTCATTTCTGTAATGTTATACTTGTAATGTTAATGTCCATGTGTAATGATCAAAGGTATGGTTACACATGGACATGCCTTATTTTTTTAACTTTTTCTCTTTAATGTTTGTTGATGTTGCACCATGGTCATGCCTTATTTTTGCATATTTGTCTTTAATGTTCTATCAATGTTACTACTGCTGCTATAGTATAAAATACAAGGTAACCTGCTATTGCTGCTATAGTATACTCGATTCCTAGGCTCACCGGCTGCGCGGCCTCGCCCATCCTTCAGCTCGCATTCGTAGCTCGGCTGCTGCGCGGCGGCTGTGTGGCCAATGAGACCAGCATCACTGATGATGTCAGATTTATGACATCACTGATGATGTCACAGTGGGATTTATGACATCACTGGTTTGATTTGATTTATTCTGATCCCCATTAGCCTATGCAAAGCATTAAGCTACTCTTCCTGGGGTCCACATAGAACATTAAACATACATTTACAAACAAGACAATCAAATAAGCAAAAATAATACAACACAAAATAAAATAGAGACCAACACAAAAGAGGCTACTGTTCTTACATAAGTTACATAAATTACCAGCCAGAAAGAAGCTATTGGTTTGCATTTAAGAAGTAGCATCTCAGTCTAATTTACATGAATGACCAACCTGACAAGAATACTGGGATTTATGACATCACAGTGGGAGAGACAGAGAAACGGATAGAGCCCTAGCTCCCATTTATATACTGACTGATACCCAAGGTTTCCGCACATAATGGTTATGCCCTATTTGCACATTTATATATATTTCTTTCCTCTCTCCCTTTATTGTGTTACGCTGATGTTGTTGTACAGTATTTTTTGAGAACATTACATTACATCATTTGGCAGATGCTTTTATCCAAAGCGACTTACATTAACACATTTTTGTCAGCAATAGAGCAATCAACTATGCAACACAGTCTATGACACCTACAACCTCTGAAGGAACAGTGGTACAAGTTTAGTTTAGTTTATTTTTTTAAGAAAGAGAAAGAAGTTACCGTAGATCAAGAAGGGCCCAGATGGAGCCTGAAAAGGTGTGTCTTTAGTCCCCACATACCCCACATTGCATTTAGCTGCTTTTACGTGTATGAGTAGTGACAAATAAACATTGATTTATTTTTATTCATTCTTAGAAGTTATTTTTCTTTTCTTCTTTTTTGTAGAATCGAGCGTCTCTGGCGAGATGTATACATACAAGTCTTGGACCTGTTCCACTCACTCTTCCATGCGATGGAAGCATCGGGGATGTTGGTGCCAGACAATGAAATCCATCTGTATGCTCTACACTGGGTGTTCCTGCCTTTGCTTCAGAGTCACCTTGGCAGGTTCCAAGAAGCCTGGAACTTCCACAGTCTGAGAACTGCAAATAACCAGTCACCCTACCAGCTGTGGCTACGGAATGGAGATTCTGCTGGAGATCCCCAGGCAGTAAGTAGGATCAAACTAAAGCTAGCCCCAGATGTAGTGGTTGCCTACATTATTTTGGATGTAAACAGGCTGATGATGCTAAAGTGTGTCATGGTGGCTACATGGCTCCAGTGTGTTTGTTAACAGGAAGCGACTACATGCATTCAGTTGTAGGGTAATATGCAATAATTAATTCTGACATTTTGTTAGGTTGATGCACTTTATGGTGCAACCATTGATGGTCCAGAGCTGGTGGACAGGGATGATGGAGTCCAAATCCCTGAAATCCAGTTACCCCATGACCTGACCCCAGAGGAGCTTGCAAGACTGCCCAGCCGAGATGTTCCCCTGAGCGAAGCACTTACTGTTTACAGTTCAACAGTAGAGGAGCTGGAAAACATGTTTTCGTAAAATGTAATAAACACTTGAAACCAAAATAATTCTTAATCCTTTTATTGCTTAAATATAAGTTCAGCAGTCATTTTGATGTAAATGTTCAGTTTAATTTAACCTGCTTGAGTGCAAGATATGAATGACAACTACAGGGGAAGTCCTAGAAATGCACTGGATGTACATGTGTGCTTTATGTTGGCAGAGAGGAGAAGACGGGAGGACAAAATACCATGTGCCATTTTTTATGTTTGGGTTAATCAGTGTGAGTGTGCCATAGTAACATTTCAGCACATTGTTTTCAATGTCATTCCTTCATTTACAAAGGGTTCCAATGTCAAAAGGGGACTTGGTATGTGGATGAGAGGGAAAGTCACCCCCCCCCTGCAAAAAAACATATCTTGCACACATTGCTACTGTGCCATTGTTTGAGCTGCTCCATGTCAGTTGTTGCATGCAGCAGGGCTGAGACCATGGCGATGAAGACAAGTCATGCAGATACTGGGGACTGCTGGGCCATTTCTGCTTGGTGAAGTCCACACCTGAAGGAAAATGAACACATGTACCCACAATCCCAGTTAAACAGAGTACTGACATAATCATATCAGGATATAATGGTAACTGGTTATTGTGAAATTATTCTAGAGTAGACAAAGTGGCCATAGATGAGAGGTGATGGGAGGATTAAGAGGTTAGGGAAGTGACAGCTGACCTACAGTATCTGTGCAGCCTAGGTCCAGTCCATCTTCTCCCTGGCTGTGTGATTGAGGTCTGACAGCAACATCCTCCATGGCTGTGGTCACAATTGATGAAATGCTGACTCCATCATTGTGTCATTAAGCTGTAAACAAGAGGGAGAGAAATGTGTCAGTCATTTTGAACTGAAAAGTTACATGAATCAAGACAACCAACACAATTAAAATACAGGCAGAGCCAGGCAGGGTCTTTGTAGCTAAATAAGCTGCCACACACTTCTAGTGGCTATGTGATTATTGAGAATTATCGTTTCTATGAGCAACATAGCCTACTTTGTTATTGTGTTTTTAAGACTATGCTGCATATTCTGCCTTCAACGTTATGACAATGCATGTATTATTAGTTTTAATAAACCTTATTTAACCAGTCTTGTTGAGATGAATAGGCTATGTCTTTTTCAAGGGAGCCATGGAGGGAAATGTGTGCAACAGGGGCTTACAATAAAGTTTTTGTCAAGATAACGTGTTAGGTTTTGGTAGACTATGTCGATCTGTCTGTGTAAGAGAGGGATCTACTGGACACTGACAGCTAAATAGCTGTAACCACAGATTGTAACCCCTTCTCTCTAGTTTATCATAGGACTTGTTCAACGCTCATTAACGTTACTTATCATGGCCTAACGTTAGCCAGTTATCCAGTTAGCCAGTTATCAGCCAGTTAGGGAGACTAGCCTTCAGGTGTAACTAGCTAGTAACGTTCACTTACTAGCTTACTAGCACCCATGTCCTGCAGACCAAGATCGCTTTATGACACTTATATTCTTCTCTCCTGACTAGATCCTTGTTTGTGTTGTCTCGTTATAGCTTGGTTAATGCCGTTTACAATCTGGTTAAACAAGGCTAGTTTACCGGTAATGCTGGCTGTAGCTGGATGTCTCAGTAACGTTAAAAACTGCAACTTAACGTTACCTGTTAGTGTTCGTTGATGTCAGCTGACTCCCGCTGACGATCCCTCCAACATTGCATCTCTTATCTCATTCAAGTCTACATTCACTTCATTAATCGACGATAAAACTTTTATCAGCCACTAAAAACTTGTGATACAGGTAATTCGCTGGCATTTAAACATGGTGGAGTGGGTCAGGGTCTTGCAGACAGACCAAAGTAGCCGAGAGCAGCCGAGAGCAGAGGAGTACCCAATCAGCGAATAGGTCCGACCCTATGGTCCCGCCCCGTTTGGGTTGATTGACAGATGGCGCTGTATTGGTCCAATAATTAAATACACAATGAAATAAATAAAAACGCCAATGAAATAAATAAAAAACGCAATGAAATAAATAAAAGCTCAATTAAATAAATAAAAACCCTAATGAAATAAATAAACACACAATTAAATAAATAAAAACCCTAATGAAATAAATAAATACACAATTAAATAAATAAATACATTTATTTATTTCATTTTGTTTTTAAATTTCATTGCGTTTATTATTTATTTCATTGTGTTTTTTATTTATTTAATTATGTATTTATGATTTAATTTTTGGACCAATGTACTTGAGAAGTCATCATGAAATAGATAAAAGTGGTCATGAAAAGTCATCAATAAATAAATAAAAGAGGCAATGAAAAGTCACAATGAAATCAAAAACACAATGAAATAAATAAATGTATATATTTATTTAATTGGGTTTTTATTTATTTCATTGTGTTTTTGATTTATTTCATTGCCTGTTTTATTTATATCATGGAGTTATTTATTTATATCATTGTGGTATTTCATATATCATTGTGGTATTTCATATATAATTGTTGGGCCGATACGCTTCCATACGCGCACGCACACACACACACACACACACACACACACACACACACACACACACACACACACACACACACACACACACACACAATTGTCTGTGACAGACAGACCCTTCTCCCCTCAGCAAGTGATTACCCAGTTTAAACAGAGCTATGGTTCCCTCTTGTGGTCATTTATAGCCATTGCTTCTTTTGGGCGTGTTTTCATAGACCTGGGGCCGGTGTGTGTGTTCTTAAAGGGGGACTTACCCCCCACATATGTATCAGAACAGTGATTTGAAAAAACCTATGGAAAAAAACAAGAAATTACATATACTCTTGTCTATACTATACTCTTTGGCTGTGCTCAGCTCAGGAATTTCTTTCGGAAATCGACGCCATTACAGTTTGCCCACCGCCTCGAAAATAATTTATTTGAGAGCTGCAATATCTTTATAAATATCAACAACTAGCCAACGCTGGTGGCCTGTATGGAAACAGCGTTGCTCAAAATGGTTGAAAGTTATATCAATTTGGCCATTCAGTGACGAACTAGAAATTTAATTATTTTTCTCCCATGTGTGTGTGCGGCGTCTTGTTTAACTACGTGAGATAGTGACGCGAGAGCGCAGCACAGCACAATAGTCACGACAAACGCCCCGCTCTCACGCTCATGTAAATCACAATGCGAGATTTCTCCACGTCATTCCCTCGTCCAACTTGCGATAAACCGCGCCATGATATCCGTTTTTAATTTTCGTTTTGGGGCTTTTCGTGATTCTTGTTAAAAGTTACAGCACCTCTGATTTTTCCTCTCAGGGCGCAGGGCAGAGCTGCAGAGCTTTTCTCCTCCTCCTCGGCCCATAGAGAGCCGCAGTAACGAGTCCGGAAATGATCGATGCTAACAGCCCTGGTTCTACACAGTTTTCGCCTATGGGAGTTTTGAATGGGTTTTTGGCGCGATGCTTCTAATAAGCTCTCTGGGCAACGCTGGCTTAATCAAACGCGAACCAGTGTTTAGTAACATCATCTTCACACACGAGGACCACTTTTACGAGTTTTGAAGCTTTTACTTGCCGTTAAAAGGACGGCTAGCTAGCAAACGGCTAAATGAGACTACACTTTTGAGTCGATGGGGATATATACGTCAATAACGTCACCACTTCAAAGGGCGAACACGGAAATTCTCTTTCCCTCACCTGGTTCAGCCCCGTTCAGCCCGGGGTAATCAGTGCACACATCAACAACAGTCCAGGTTGAGTGCTGACGTGACGTGAAAGCCTATGCGACAGTGTGTAGTTCTGGATTAGCTTAGCTCGAGCATTTTACTTCTAGGGCTCGCAATTACGCTTCAAAACTCATGAAAGTGGTCCTCATGTGTGAAGATTATCCGACGGAACTCTGGTTCGCGTTTGATTAATCTTGCGTTGCCCAGAGACCGTATTTGAAGCATCGCGGCAAAAACCCATTCAAAAATCCCATAGACAGAAACAGTGTTGAACCAGGAAGTTCGGGACTTCCGCATTCAGCCTACAAAAATACGTCATCCCTGCGGCTCTCTATTCAGTCTGTCCAAACTCAATACCGATCTAATCAGTATGAGATGCAGGGAAATATATTATAGTAGCCGATGTGTTTAGAGCAGCTTTGTCACGTTGTCACGTCGTAGTATAGCGTTATATTTTACATGTGCGCTAAACTGCGATGAGATTTGTTTGCGGAAATGTCAGAATGTTCTCATCCCATGCAAAAGCCCCCGCCTCGGCTCTCATGGCTCATGCTGCTGCTGCTGCGCGCGGCCCGGAGCTGGGCTCGTGCATGAGGATACGACTCTCTCCCGCCTGTCTGGCCGGGAGAGAGTGCTTCCAACTCGGACTGATAAGGGACAGTCCGTTATTTATGAGAGGGGGGGGGGGGGTATGGTGCAGGGGCGACTTTGTTTTCGTTTTTTTCCTTCACCCTCCCCAGATCTATAAATATTTTTCCATGTCCCTCCCTGAGTGACTGAAGATAAATGCATGACCCTCCCTCCACCATAAATAACCACACTTTATCATATTCACACCAAAGGTATACTGAAGAAAATATTACCTTTTCCGATGATTTGGCTATGTTTGATAGCGCCCTATGACATCGGGGGAGAGAGGGGGCGGGGAGCATATAACGTTTAGTACCCAGCCCATAAACGGCTTTATCTCCTAGTTATAAAGCCGATCACCCGCTCAGTGCCGCTCAGTCCCGCTCCAGTTTCAATCACAACATGTTCGAAACAGAATGCATCGGTGCGTGGCTAATTGAGCCACATGTGAAATCTCCCAGCATGCATTGAGGGTAATACATTGACAAGAAATAGCAACTAAATCAGCCTAAATAGGCTAAGTGGTAGATATAAATAATGTTTATGTTAGCACAACATGCAATTGTAGAACATTTCAATATTGGACAAAATAAAACAATAAAAATCAAAACACAACCCTATGTGAAACATGTATGTAATCCAGGTGCTATATATATCCCTTGCAGATTTAACGTTATTTGGATGAGTGACACTGATGCACTGTGATGTCCGCTCCAGCCTCCAATAAGACTGGGCTTACTTGCCCACTATTTTCTTGCCAGCTGCTGCAAGACGAGAAGGAAGAGAAACGAGCATGCAGCCGACTCTGCTGAGCTCATGTTATTTGTAGTGAGCAATGCCCATTGCCCAGGCGTTTAAACGCAAATTAAAACACCCTGGCCTTTTTATCTCTTTTATTCTTTTGAGCGGAGCGGTGAGTGCAAGCGGGTGAAATCTGTATCGAGCGGCGAGCGGTCTGGAGCGGAGTCCAGTCACCATACAGGTAAACCATAGATATAAATAGGGGAGTAAACACGAATTTTGGAACGAAAAAACGCATTTAAAAATATATACAAAATACAAAAAATGAAAGTTGTATAACCCTCCCTAAAGCCAAAATAAGTCCCTCCCCAGTAGGCTACTCAAAAAAATATTTGATACCCCTCCCCCTTTCTGCACCATACCCCCCCTCCCATAAATAACGAACAGTCCCTTAAAAACTCTCGTAACGGACAAGCCCGTCTTTTATTGTCACACGAACACCACAATACATGCATGCGGCCACAACACACTCATGCTGACGGTGGCCGGTGAAAAGTGTCCTCTGCATTTAACACATCCAGGCATGTCCTTTCCTCCGGGGGGCAGGCCAGGAGCAGCGGTCGCTTTCTCGTACAGCGCCCGGGGACCAACTTCGGATGTTGTCGTCACTGGTCGGATGACGATGACGATCTGATCTTCTGCATGTTTTTAGTGGGGGGGTTATATACGGAGGAACCCCCTGGGGGGTACGGGGAGAACATGCAAACTCCACACAGAGAGAAAGGCCCTTACGACGAGATAGCCCACCTGGGCAGTGGGCACTGAAGATATGGGGGGGAACACAACCACAGCACCCACAGTGTCCCAGGCGAGAATCGAACTCAGGACCTTCTGACTGTGAGGCGACAGCTCTACCACTGAGCCACCGTGCCCCTTACAAAACAGTTCTATAAGTTCCAGTTAATTGTGAAGCATTTACAATGTCTGCCAAGGCTTTTATTTTATTTTAGTTAGGAAAGAAGTATCTAGGAATGTAGTCTCTTTCCCCGTGGAATTGAATATTTGGTACATTCCTGTTTGCAACTCGCATTCTGTCTTTCCCCCCCAGTGGGATCGAATACTTGGTATGTTCCAGCCTGCTTTTCACAGAGCGCGCTCACTTCCTCTTCAGTTGAATGAGGTGACTGAAGAGAAGGTGTGTACTTTTGTTTCTCATTTCTAGAGTGGTTCGTTCTGTACGTTCCCTCCAAATCATTGTAGAAGATACAACTTTAAACGTAATTACCCAAGTGTTTATATCAACTCACGTTAGGTTTTCACGTGGGTAGAAGCCCAGTAATGGCGGTGCTGGTGTTGATATCAGCAAGTAATTTGGTTAGTTTAAGAAAAGGAACTCTGATGTAAATTGTACCTTGTCCATGTGTGTTAAGTGTGAACAGAAAACTTATTGTAAATGTATAAGTTAAAAGATATCCTGTGTGTATTCACTCAGTGATAGTGGCTGTGACCGTCCTGTCTGTGCCTGTATATTCACTGCTGCCTGGGATATCTTGTCTGTTCACACAGGTATGTGATGACACTGTTGTAATTAAGATTAATTTATTTTCTTGGAGTTTTTTATATTCAATTGTATAGGATAACACCTGTGAGTTGAACGAGGCGACTGAAGAGAAGTGATAGTGGCTGTGACCATCCTGTCTGTGACTGTATATTCACTGCTGCCTGGGATATCTTGTCTGTTCAAATCAACCTGAACTACTGCTGTCCTCGTGACTTTTTGGGGAGTTCCTGCCATATGCAGCTGGTTACATTTGTATATATGTACGTATGTACAGTCAACCCATTCTCACTCCGAGCGCGTAGCATATTGACGCTTTGTCCCGTCCCTTGTGCGTCGCTTGTTACTAACACGGTACCCTTGAGCGACCCATGAAACGACTTGGGCTTTCCGACTAAACTCAATGTAAACCCATGGAAGTCATCTTTGACGCTCATGGCAACTGCTCCCCCATTAGTCAACTGCTCCCCCATTAGGGTCTGGGGGGAGGAGCTAACCTCTCCCAGACCCTAACCCTAAACCTAACCTCTCCCAACCCCCACACCTAAACCTAACCTCCCCCAGACCCTAACCCGAAACCTAACCTCTCCCACCCCCCATGCCTAAACCTAACCTCCCCCAGACCCTAACCCTAAACCTAACCTCACCCACCCCCCACGCATAAACCTAACCTCCCCCCAGACCCTAATGGGGGAGCAGTTGACTAATGGGGGAGCAGTTGCCATGAGCGTCAAAGATGACTTCCATGGGTTTACATTGAGTTTAGTCGGATAGCCCAAGTCGTTTCATGGGTCGCTCAAGGGTACCATGTTAGTAACAAGCGACGCACAAGGGACGGGACAAAGCGTCAATATGCTACGCGGTCAGAGTGAGAACGTGTTGGTACAGTATGTATGTAGTATGTACTGTATGGGCATGTAGTATATATGCCTATATTTCTTATCTTTCTTTGGGTTCCTCCCTTTTTGATGTTTTTGTATCCCCCCCCCCCCCCTTTCTCATGTTTATGTGAACTTGTTTCTCATGTTGGGGGGTGGGGTGTTATGCCTTGTTTTTTGTGTTTGTAAAACCGGGTAACGTCATACTTTCAGAGGAAGGTATGTTTAAGATTGATAACCCAATAAACATACATATGAAAAAGAGAGAAAAAAAACATAGTGGCTTAGAACAAGTAGCAATTGAATGTGATTCTTGTCTGTGGGACGCGGGTTCCCGAGGCTGTGGAAAGGCATCCTATATGGAGGATAGATATTAGCCACCGATTAATGCATACATTTATTATTCTAAGGCTGATTTGACCAAAGCATTTGGTATTAGTAATTTTGCTATAATTGCTTTTCCCTCTGTGACTGATGGCTTGTTGGGAGTGTGCCATAGTATGTGCACGCGTGTGTGTGCACGCGCGCGCGCGCGTGTGTGTGTGTGTGTGTGTGTGTGTGAAGTTGGATTTCTGCCATTATCCTAGAGAACCAATATACCCGCAACGCCTATCATCTTCCTTTCTTCTTCCACAAGCACACAAGACCAGGCAAGGGCTGACAACGCCAGTGCCATTTGCCAACTGTTTTTGTCAGATACATTCTTGATTAGCATGATGAGCTATATTTGAAAACTGTTCGAGTGGTGAGTGAGAGTGGTGTGAAAATGGTAGGCAAACGCTGCATTGTTGCATGTATCTGGTTTGTATATCCGCAGTCACTAGTTGCACTAGTTGACCGCCGGCTGTAGTCTTTGCAGAGTGTGGGCCCGACACAGGCTACGTGAGGCGATGCAACATTCAGCCTTTGTTGCTGATAGTTCTTGGCCGGCTTAACCAGTGATGTATTAATGAATGGGCCTACCAGGGCCAGGCCCACGGGCCCAAGAACTCAGGGGGCTCATAACCCAGAGCCTCAGGGACGGGACTGGGGCCTGGGATGAAATGATCCCTTATGGTCCCAGCCCTTAATTTTGACTAAATGTTCAATATGTCTGTCGTCAATTAGCGGGTTTGGCTTTAATTGAGTGTACCTGCGCTGTAAATCCTGTGTTATCCTGTGTTCGACAGGGTCCAAAATGACCACCAGCCACCAGCCAAATCTTATTGCAAATCGCGCGTGCGCACGCACACACACACACACACACACACACACACACACACACACACACACAACCACAACCGGTTGGATGCAAATAGTTTAATTCAGCTTGAATGAAAATGCATTACATGCAAATGCATATTGTTAGACAAGTTTAGCCAAAACAGACAGAAAAAACAGGAAAAAACTCTATATTGCTCTATATTAAAAAGAAACCCCCCAGTAATCTCTCTAAAAAAAGACACTTAAAGACCCCTAAAGACAAAAATTTGTTTTTCTTCTTGTTCCTTCAGGTGTTTGAGCTTCAGAATGATGTCTGTGAGTTAGTTTGACACTAGAAGGCTGTTTTCACATTTATCTGCTGAAAGTGGAACGTTTCTCTGTATTCATTGAACATCCAATTTTAGGGGTGGGACATGATTTGAGATGTCACAAATAGTTGAAGCTAATCCCTGTCCAATATTTAACTAATTGTGATGTGGAAACTTGAAGCCTCCGGTGCACATACACTGAGAATGGACTTTACAGTGAAGCAGGAGACATCTTGTGTCCAGCAGGAAAACTTTTGAGATGAAATATATTTGCAGACTCTATAATACACTATCATTTTGTAATGATGGAGAAGGAGTAGATTTTAAGAATTGTAACAAGATAATTCAACCTTTTTTGGGGGGGGGGAGGGGGGGGGGGGGACCATATGAGACACAAATTATTATTCAAAGTAGAATATTTTACATACATCTTAAAACATGACTTTATGGGGTCTTTAAACAGTTTACTCTGTCCTAAGAAAATCACACTTCTTCAATAACTAAAAGAGAAAGATATTGTATAGAGCAGATAAGGACTGGATTGTCGTTACACAGAACTGTACGTCTGTACGTCGCTGTGCGTCTGACATTAGCGTGTGCACCGCATGACCTGAGCAGAGGTGGTGACGAGCCAGAGAATTCCCAGGTCGTAGCTGACATGCTTCATGCTGCAAAGGGGGACGGACTTCCATGCGGTCCCTTGTGGACGACTGCTGGAGATGCCGGTTCTGTTGAGAGAGGAGATGAATGTATAAGTCTGTCAATTGATCATCAGTGGTCGATGAGTTGAGTTCCCTCACCCCTTCCCCTCCCCTGAGTGACGCGCTTTGAGTATTGAGGAAGTATACTGTATATATACTGTGTATACTGTGTATGTACTGTATATAAATCCAATCAATTATTATTATTGTTATTATTATTATTATTATTGTATATATATATATATAATATGTGCTCAAGTTGGCCGGGAGGTTATGTTTTCGCCCATGCTTGTTTGTCAGGATATGTCATGAACAAACTTGCACGAAACTTTGTAGAAAAGTAGGACACGGTCCAACTTACAGTAGACCTGATTAATGTCCGCCCACTGGTCAAAAGGGGGCATGACAATGGGTGATGGCAATCACAAAAATACACCTAACTTTAACGGATTTATGCTACACCACACAACTTTGTAGAGAGGTTGAAAGCGCCAGTGGTGGCATGATGCACTCTGCCGAGTGCCCTCTAGGTAGCATGCACTCTGCCCAGTGCCCTCTAGTTTATTATTGGGATCATTATTATATTGACACAATATTATGGGTATTTGGCTCACAGTAATGGCTTACCTCTCGAAGACCTGGCCGGACCTGTTCACTCCGAAGACACTGCCGTCACTGGCCATCTCAACCATTTTCAAGGTTCCTGAGACCTTATGCCAGCTATGGCCAGAGCAGGTAGACGGATTCACACCCTGTAAAGAGGTGTCAACATCAGAACGACTGCCATCAGTTGCACACAAAAAAAATATATAATATCAGTAACTACCGAATCATGGCAGTCATGATCTATGAGTGTTCGATTAATGTGCTAAATAATAATAATATAAACATAGCATAAGAGTTAAGGGGCCCTATCTTCGCAAAAGCGGTAATTTAGTGTTTGCGCTCGTTTAACGCTGCAATGTAAATTGGGGGCGTGGACAAGCGCATGCCTGTTATAATTTGACTGGACATAGGCCTGCCACATGCCGAACTAGGCGTCTCAGCACAAAAATGTGGGGATAGATGGCATTATCCTATCTTCAGCAGTGCACAATTACTTTGCGCTAAGAGCTTTTAAAAGCACCTCTTACACGCTAAATACCCCGTTGCGCTTCAGCGCACCATGATCTCCGTGCGCAGTGCAGAGTAAAATTCCTTTTGGATATGTCATTATGCACAGCCTTGCTATGCCAGGACATCAAATTCTGCTGCTAAAATTGGGTATTAGCAGATAATTCAGTGAGGCAATCAACTATAACTCACTGAGAAACTTTTATCACATCGCAAAGAGGGAAATGAATTGAGAAAACTTGTTCGACAAAGGACATAGGCTATTCACCTCCATAACCCGGAGGGTTGTTGGCACCACAGACTATCTGTCAATAAGCTCTCTCCATCTCTCTCTGTCCTCGGCACGAGTAAGTCCACTCTATTACGCATGGAGAGAATTACAGCATATTGCATGCCTCGCGCAAACAGCGATTGCGAGACGGGAATCCAATTGGTTTTTATTGATGTAATGCCCAGGCATTGCCTGGCCACACCTGTGAATAATTCTGCTACTTGAGACCGCCCAAATCCCTTTTGCGCTGGCATTTTGGGGGCGCAGATGATTTGGCAAGGCTCTAATTTGCGGCACATGCCGTGAACGTTTCCGCCTCCCCGCCGAGAATTGCATCCCCAACATATTTCTGGGCTGTTTTAACTTAGAAATCAGGGAGGTCACGTCTACCCAGACAATTATATCACTTTTAAACAGTTACATTTCTCTATAAATCATTACAATATGCTCCCGTGAGGTGGGGATGCATTTAGCTACTGCCGGGCGGGGGTGCAAAACTCGGCATAACACCTGGACAAATGCACAAAGCGGACTACTATCTTCCCTGCCCTTAAGGCACACTAGAACAGGTGCGCAAGTGCAAATAGGGGATATCGCCTGTACCAAGATAGGGCCCAAGGTTTCATGGGCTCTGCAAACAGTTTCCCACCTTTGTGAAGAAGACATTGTAGTTTGTGAGCACTGCCCAGCATCCGTAGAGGCCGCAGCTGTAGTAGAGAATATCATTACTGGACAGACGTTTCCAGGAGATAGAGCCCTTGCTGAAGCTCAAAGTGTAGCTACTCCGTAGACAGTAGGCATAGCTGCTGCTAGTGACTCCCACAGTGAAAAGACTACCAGCGTCAACCTGCTTCATTTGACCTGCAAACAAGGAAAAACACAGAGGTATTGTATTTAGTCAGCATGTTGTCCTGACTTCATAAATATGTTTTGTAAATCTGTTTGTCTGGATTCTTTCTAGCTCACAGGAGCAATGTATTAGCACAATGAAGACACTAGCCCTGTTCGAAACCGGTCCCTACTATGACAGAAATAGTGGACTATATAGTGTGTTGGCCATTTTGTACTCGTGTCCAAATTCTCATCTGTTAATTTGATTCACTATATAGTCCACTATAAAATACCCACAATGCATCGCAATTCCTAGTGAACAGAATGTACCCTACATGTTCTCCTATCTACCACAATGCAATGCTGCCGTGTTTACCAAAGGAGAGGAAGAGTGAGTTAGTGTCCGAAACTTGTTTGATCATTCCCCATATTAGTATTAGTATATGATAAACACCACCTGGAGAATAGTGAGTGAGTGAGTGAATGAATGAACCATTCCAAACACGACTAGTCGGCTACTGTATCTGAAGTTTTTAATATGTTCTGTTTTTTGTGTGTGTATCTTTTCAGTAAGGTAATTTATCTACTACACTTTACTGCAGCAATGACCCAACTTCCCCAAGGTGAAAGAAGGCATGCAAATGACAACAAATTCTCCCCTTCTTACTTCCAGATGCATATTTCCAGCTGCCACCCACAAATTTGTAGACGTAGTTACTGGTGCTGACGCCCCACATCCCTCCTTGTCCCACTGTGATGTGCTTGAGGCTGGCTGAGGGCAGTTTGAACCAGGTGGATCCACTCAGGAAATAGTTGCGATTGTTTTTGTCTGTGGCGACCACTTGTCCCTGTCCAGCGTCAATCTGTTTGGCATAGGTCAGGTTTGGGCCCTCGTTACAGTTCCAGGCTGTGGAGAGGAAATCGTCATCAGTGAGTGGATTATTCTGTTATGTTGCAGGAAAATACATAGTATCAGATGGTGACTTACCATGACTGATGTGCAGGTGACACAGCACCACCAAGAAAGCTGCAATAGTTTTCATGATGTCTGTGGTGTCTCTGCCTCTGTTGTGCACCTCTGGATGTTCCTCGTATCTCTATGGAGCTGATGTCCTGCAATAATGAAGCGTTGTCTCACTTATATACAGTAACTAAGCATACAGTGGACCTGACCCATAAATCATATTACAGCACCAACCGGTTCACCAAGAAGTTCAAAGGAAGCCGGATGGGATACATTTCCATCCGGCTCTCCATCAGGTCAATCATTTTAAAGGATGGCTTTACCGATTATGAACCCACTTTGTATCATTATAATGTTGTTAATATAAACGGATGGACAGTGTTTACCTTCGCTATACTGTATGTTTACCACAGATAAATCCAACTCCATTTGTCCGGCTTGCAGAAACTCCACCCCCGCCAGCTGCAAGTCATTCGTTTTTTAGGGTTAGTGTTAGTGTTAGTTTAGTTTATTAGTTTATTTGCCACATATGACACAATATGACATTAATCCCCATAGGGGAAGAGATGTATTGTAACAGATTAAAGGAGAATTCAGGTTTTTTACAACCTGGACCTTATTTCCAGCTTTAATTATGATTTTTATGCCTCCGCCGCCGGCAATAGCCAGGCCGGAGGCATTATGGATCCGGGTTGTCCGTACGTACGTACGTACATATGTCCGTCCGTCCGTCCGTCCGTCCGTACGATGTTCGTTAACGGAATTTCATCAAATTTGCCTTAAACATCCACTTAGGCTCAAGGATGATCAGATTCGATTTTAGTGGTCAAAGGTCAAGGTCACTGTGACCTCTCGAATGCCATTTTCAAGCTTGTTAACGCAATATCTCAGGAATGCCTTGATGGAATTTCATCATATTTGCCTTAAACATCCACTTGGACTCAAGGATGAACTGATTCGATTTTGGTGGTCAAAGGCCAAGGTCACTGTGACCTCTCGAACGCCATTTTCAAGCTTGTTAGCGTGATATCTCAGGAATGCCTTGATGGAATTTCATCAAATTTGCCTCAAACATCGACTTGGACTCAAGGATGAACTGATTAGATTTTCGTGGTCAAAGGTCAAGGTCACTGTGACCTCACGAATGCCATTCCCAAGTTCGTTAAAGCGATATCTCAAGAACGACTTGATGGAATTTCTGCCAATTTGGCTCAAACGTCGACTTGGGCACAAGGATGAACGGATTACATTTTGGTGATCAAAGGTCAAGGTCACTGTGACCTCTCCAACGTCATTTTCAAGCTTGTTAACCCCATATCTCAGGAATGCCTTGACGGAATTTCATCAAATTTGCCTCAAACATTAACTTGGCCTCAAGGATGAACTGATTACATTTTGGTGGTCAAACCTCAAGGTCACTGTGACCTCAGGAACACCATTCTCAAGTTCATTAATGCAATATCTCAAGAACAGCTTGATATAATTTCTTCTGATTTGGCTCAAACATCGACTTGGACGCAAGGATGAACTGATTCCATTTTGGTGATCAAAGGTCAAAGATCAAGGTCACTGTGACCTCTTGAATGCAATTTCCAAGCTCTGTAACGCAACATCTCAGGAGCGCCTTGACGGAATTTCTTCCAATTTGCCTCAAATGGCGATTTGGACTCAAGAATGAACTAATGGCGGAGGCATAAGTCTGCGTTGCGGTCGTTCTAGTTTGTATATATATTTTATAATAAAAAAATATATAGAACAATATACGAACAAGACAAACAGGCTCAGGCACAGAAAAAGAAAGGTAAAAAAACATACATACATCATTGACCAACCATGGAGCCAAAAAACAATTGAAACAAATTGGTGTGTGGACAGAAACATCTGGAAGACTCAAAACATCCCTAAGTTGTTTAAAAAATTTCATGACAAAACTTAAATTTAAAAGGTTGCAGGTTTCTCTAACTTAGCAAATAGCATGGCTGTCAAGGAAGAGTTGACAATGGAGCTGGCCTCCATTTTCAGCCACAGGGGGGCCCCGAAAATTTAATTACCTGGAGTCCCTTGTCGCCAGTACATCAGAGCCCTAATGTTGGCAGCCCAGTAGTGCCTAAATACTGGTAAGGCCAGTCCTCCCTCAGACTTGGGTTTTTGCAAGTGAATTTTCGAAATTCTGTGGTTATACATACATACATACTTCCAGATGTAGGACAGAATCACAGACTAATTTCTTGAAAAACGCTGATGTGAGAAAGATGGGAATATTTTGACAAAGATAAAGGAACCTAGGAAAGGAAAACCATCTTGATTTTATACGGCCAATCATGGAGAGGGGCAGGGTCCTCCAGTTATCTATACACTGTTTAAGTCTTGAAACAAAGTCTGCAAAGTTCAATTTAAATATTAGTTTAGGATCTCTGGGTATGGTCAGGCCAAGATAGGTGAGGCGGTCCCTTGCCAGTTTGAATGGGAGATTTTCTAGGAAACCAGGAGTGAAGACATCAGAAAGAGGCATAAAGTTACTCTTTGTCCAGTTAATTGTGTATCCAGACAGCTTACCGAAGGAGGTGATTAATTCTATGAGAGGGGGGATCGATTGTTCCGAGTTATGTAGCTATAGTATTACGTCGTCGGCGTACAAACTGATATGGGTCTCAATACCTCCAACCTTCAGACCTGGAATACCTGGGTGACCACGTATTTTTAATGCAAGGGGCTCGAGCGCAACAGTAAAGAGGGCCGGCGAAAGAGGGCAGCCCTGCTGGATGGAGCGAAGTAATGGAAACCTGGCTGACTTATAACCATTGGTTATATGTCATGTCAGCAGAGATGGGAAAAGTACTGACATTCTGTACTTGAGTAGAAGTACAGTTACTTGTGTAAAAAACTACTCCGGTAAAAGTAGAAGTACTGATTCAATTATTTTACTCAAGTAAAAGTAAAAAAGTACAGGCTCTGAAATGTACCCAACGAGTAAAAGTAAAAGTATTTTTACCGTATCTTTCTGAATGACTGAACCTCACATCATAGAATATAATTTGAGGATAAAAGATCCCCTACAAATGTTTTACACATCTTAAAACTCTACTTTAAATAGTGTGCTATGGTTTTTCCACACAAAAAACCCCCATTAAAATCATATCTAGTCCTCCCTCATTAATATTTCCATGATATATGAATGTGCAAATAGTTAGACAAGTTTAACTGCTGGATACAAGGTGTCCCTTACAAAGTGCAGTATCACAATACTCGAGACTGATATGATACTGATACCTAATGGATAAGGAACTGAATGTCCACAGGTTGATCACATTCACAAATTCAAGGTTTATTATTAAGACAGAACTGTCTCTGGTGTTAGAACACCACCATATTCCATATTAGCTGAATGTTGACAGTGCACAAACTGAATGTAGGGAGCGGTTATTTAAAAAAGAACCCTTGGAAAAGCCAGATGATTGGCAACTCTGGAAGCAGCGAGATGAAAAAATCCTCCTCTCCTGGGAGAAGACTCGAGGTGGCAGGAGTGAAGAGGAGCAGGGCGCTTTTCCTGTTAAACTTTCCTCAGCTTTCAGCGCCCAGAGCGCTGCGCTAAAAAAAACACCACCAGCTTTTAAACGCGATGAAATGCTTCTTGAAAGAGATGCGCGCTAAGCGCGTACCTATAGAGAATTAATTGCAAAAAGAGGAGCGCTAATAAGTGCTGGCTGTCTGCACGGCTCCTAATGTCTGCGTGTGTCTCCCCTCAGAGAAAATCTGTGTTTCTCTTCTTTGTCCACGCCCCGGAGGAGTGCCAAGTCATACTATTGGCGGAGCTGGAATGAGCTTTTATCAGCAGCGCTGGGAAACTCGTCTATTACTTCTGCTCCGTTCTCCCGTTTCTACTCGTTTTTGAATTACATCCTCGTGCATTTAAACAAAAGTAACGAACCTGTTTTGAAAATGTACACAAGTAAAAGTACAGATACTTGTGTTAAAATGTAACGAGTAAAAGTAAAAAGTCGTCAGAAAATTAAATACTCAAGTAAAGTACAGATACTCGAAAAATCTACTTAAGTACAGTAACGAAGTATTTGTACTTCGTTACTTCCCATCTCTGCATGTCAGACTAGCGTATAAGCTTTACCCAGGATATTAATGAATCGCCAAACCCAAATCTACACAGTGACTTAAAATATAAGGCTACTCAACCTGAGCGAACGCCTTCTGCGCGTCAAGTGATAAAATCGCTGCACCACTGTGATCTGCGTATGGTGTTGAGGAGACGTCTGACATTTGAGAAAGAGAACCTATTCAGGATGAACCCTGTCTGGTCAGGATGAATGATGGATGACAAATGTCTATTTAGCCGGGCAGCGTTTCAGTGATTGCCTTTCTGTCATAATTCCGGAGCGCTGTGGGTCTGTAGCTGGCTGGATCTGCTTCCTCCTTCCCCTTCTTTAGAATGAGAGAGATGTTAGCTTCATACAGAGTTTTAGGTAAGACTTTGTCCTTCTTAGAGCTAGATATTTTGAGTGGGGCGAGAATATCACAGAATTTCTTATAAAATTCAGGACCAAATCCATCCGGCCCAGCTGCTTTGCATGATGGAAATGATTTAATGGCAGAAATTATTTCTTCCAATGTGAAATCAGAGTTTAAGTCCTCTCTGGCAGCGTCGCAAAGTTTGGGTGTTTCAAGAATGTCAAAAAAGTCAAAATTCAGATCAGATTGAGCGGCATCACACTTAGATGAGTAGAGTTAACTGTAAAACTCCCTAAAACGGTAATTTATCTCCTTGAGATTAGTCGTAAATATGATTTTTAAGTCACCCTGGTAAGTCCGGTTTGATTCCCATTAACTGAAACGCTAATTTGTTTTGAACTGCGACCTGAGAACAAGGAAAACGGGGCATGTGAAATGCTTGTAATTATGTTTTTGACAACGTAGATTGAAGGAGTACCAAATGACGTAATGTAATGACAAAGGCGGCTGAAGATGTTCTAAAATGGCCACTTTACTTTTGGGAACCAGTTTGCCATCAAACAATTCCAGGAATCCTATAGCAGGATATTACACAGAAACCAGAGAAACTGAGAGGGCTCAGGTATCAAAGAACACTGTTGGCAAACAGCCACAAAACACTCCGTTTACAGAAGCATGCAACAAGGGTAAACATTGAAAAGCATGTTTAACTATCACATTCAGGAACATCCTGCTGATAGAACAGTGCACATATTTACTGTTTGAGAGTGACTACATGTTTGATGTTGACTGATCACCTAAAACACACAAGTGTTCAATTTCCAACTGCCTCTATGTGACTTTGCTTTTCTGAAATATTGTTCACCCTTAATGACATATGTTTAATCTTTCATCAAAGCGCATATTATAGATCAGTGGTTCTCAACCTTTTTACACCAAGTACCCCCTGAGAAATTAGTTGGCTCTCCAAGTAC
The DNA here is from genome assembly GCF_964638095.1 of Poromitra crassiceps. Lineage (NCBI taxonomy): Eukaryota > Metazoa > Chordata > Actinopteri > Beryciformes > Melamphaidae > Poromitra > Poromitra crassiceps. The sequence continues at coordinate 10,080,446 of NC_139630.1, forward strand.
CCCCATGACCGACAACGTTAAAATACAGTCTATTCTGAACAGTTTACGCAGGAGGCACACTTATTCCTAATAACATGATTTATTGTTAACATTTGTCAGCCATAGCCACAATGTACAAAGGGGTAGCACTAGAACTAGCAAACTCTTCCACACAATTCTCATACAATGCACCTCAGTAAATGAGAACATAACCGTATCATTCTCACACAGCAAGTGAGAAAATTGAGAACTTTATTTCAGCAAATGTACTTCAAACACTCTCTCTCTCTCTCTCTCTCTCTCTCACACACACACACACACACACACACACACACACACACACACACACACACACATTGGTGCGTACAGGCACATCATCAGTTCTCTCTCTCTACCTCACACAAAATGCATCACTCTGCTTACACCTGTCAGGAGGAGGAAGCCCCGCCCCCCCCCCGTGTGTCAGAAGAGACAGCTGATGTCTCCATGGAGGAGGAAGAGGACGTCCTGCTCCCCCCAGAAACCACGCCCACAACGGGGGAAAACAGAAACTCCCCCCCCCCAATCCTGGCGTTCTCGTATGTCGCGTGCATAGAGACAGTCCGCATGTCTGGGAATGCCCACAAAATGTTAAACGGCTGGCGCGCGAGTGGGGTAAAACCACCCATATATCTCATGGGCTGACTCACCAAAAGACGGTGCTGCGGCTCTAAACTACAGGTTTGGGGTTCTAGAGCAGAACACAAGACGTCTGCTCAGATGTGCGTTTACTGCTGTGGTTAAATCCCCGATCGTGTCTGCCTGGGCTGGGCTATCAGCTAAATTCTAACTTTGCTGAATGGATAGAACGGGGGTTTTTACCCCACCCTGACCACGCCCCCAGCCAGGCTGAGCCAGCTAAACCAGCGTCTATGACGAGACGTGGCCTCAACCTAATGTCGGGTGTTGCACGTAAAGATCATATATACGGACGTTGAACACTCCAACTTACTTCACTGACGGCAACCTCCACATGTTTCTTCTCGCCAATTCTCAATGACTTCCTTGTTTTGGTCCGGAGTACAAAAAAACTTTAAAAGGCAATTTTTTTTTGTTACATTTGTTGTCTACGCAGCCCACCACACAACCACTATGTTTTTTTTAGCTATGTTTAATTCAAGAAAGTGTGTGGAAGTGAACGGAGCGTTGCTTATTTCATGCAGTGTCTCTATCAGTTTCAGCTTCTATTTTCTTTTTCTATTCTTGTATTCTTGTATTTCTCTTCTATTTTCTCTGCTTGTAAATAAATGTTCAAATGTTTTGTGTGAGAAACTCTTGGATCGTTTATTTGAACTTGTGAAAAATGGCAACAAAAAGAAGTGTTGCATTTATATTTAGAGAGTGGCAGAAACACACAGACGGCCAACAAACAAGTGCCTCTTTCAGACCACAACTGTGTTTTTACAGAGACTTGCTCTTGGTCTGAATAGGCCCGTGGCTCACCACCTCCTGCTGCTGTCATGTGTTCTCCATAAAGAAGTTGTTGCTCAGCTCTGAGACTACTTGTCAAGACCCGGTGTAACAGTTTTAGGACGTTAAGGCAGAGAGGCACGGGAGGCAATTGGCAAGCAGAACAGGTGTTTATTTATAGAACGGCTGGTGGCAGGTCTGTAGGTTAGGCAGGAGTCCAGAGGTTCCAGCAGGCAGACAGGTAGGCAGACAGGCAGGCAGACAGGCAGGCAGGAGATCCTGGGCAAAAGAGAGTTTAGGAGAGGTTAGTATCCTGAACGGAGCAGAGAGCAAACAATTTGCTATGGAAGCTGGAGAGATGCGACTGACGTGAAGACAATCTATAATCCGGCGTGGACTGGGTGTTGGGCTGGAGCTTAAGTAGGCAGGCTGATTCTGATGGCAGGCAGCTGTGACGCTGAGGCTCCGACTCCCACACACCAGGCTCCAATCTGCTGTAATCATGCCAATCACACTCATACACCACACATAGAGAGAAGAGGGGAAAAGACTAGGGGGTAGATGAGGCTGAGGGCATGACACTACTAAGACCATGTTCACATTACAGGCAAATCAGATTTGCTGCTAAAGTCATCAATCATCATTATCTTGATTGGTTTCCCAAATCTGATTTGGGAGTGTGTCCACACTGCCACAAATCTGATTTGGGCAAGTGTTCAAGTCGGATCTGTGTGTCCAGACCTCCATATGTGGTTTTGGACAAGTGACACAAATCAGACTTGGAGCGTCCAGACTCATAAAACCAATCTGGATAGAATAATTAACACATTCACTGCCAGCCGTTTTTTTTTTACTGTAGGTAGCTTCTGCCAGAGGTTTTTTTTTGAGGATTCTGGCTCATCTTTCAAGACCTGAGGATTCTTTTCTGCTAAGATTTTGTGAACACAAAATATCTAAAAAGAACTAATAGAATGTGTGCTTTATCTGTCTAAAAGAGTTAGTTTGTAGAGTTAGTAGTTATGTAGGCATTAGCACTTGAATACAGCATGGTTTCAGCGTCTGAAAATTCAATGGCCTCCAATGCTAAAAGTCCTTCATCGTTCATTCAGGAATGTTTTCAAGATGGCATTTGATTGTCTTGTCTGCCCACCCAGTGCCCAATTCGGTGTCTGTTCTTTTATTCCTGGTGGGAATCTTTTGCTTTGGATAAGGATTTCTCTGCTGACTGCATGGATTTCTTTTGTGCACAATCTAATGTGCTTTTCGCTTAGGTTACTGTAGGCTACATCACCTTCCAGACGGCTTCTAGAAGAAAAAAATGCTTTTAAATGAGCTGTTTGATCAAACTATTTATAAACCTTATTAATAAAAATGCTTATAAATGAGCCATTTAAATTAAATTAATTAATTTGACAAATGAAAGACTGATGCTGATTTGCAAAATGCAATTTAAAATGTGCATTTTTTAATCCATTTTCATATTCTTGCTTATTCGTTTTCATATTATTTGTCCTTTGCATAATTCATTTCGCCTTTACTTTACCATTAGACAACTGTTTTACTTAAAGCACAATTATGCCACACTGTATACAGGTATGGCGCGCACACGAGAAAAAAAAAACGCCCAAAAAAATTTCAGCGGCGACCTTTGGTCGCCGCACTAGCTTCCTCCCCTGTTTCCAAACTCACCAGCCACCACTGATACATATATATAAATGGTACATTCATTTCCTGCCTGAAAGAACGCAAGTTGCAAGGGCAGAATAGAGTTGTGGAGGAAGGAAAAATATATTCCAGGCAGGCTCTTACTCCACATACTCAAAGCAAAGCACATAGAAGTGTCTATTTGATGTTTTATAAAACACCAACATATCATACTGTATCATCAGCAGGTCTGTGTAGTGGTTAAAAAAGGTGGGTAAACAGATAGCGTAGTGGTAGAGTAGCTGTCCTGTAAATTGTACATCCTGAGTCAAATCAGGGCAGTATTATAATTTTTGAAAATGTAGCATAAATTGTTAATCTGGACATAATTATAGCTTTATTTCTCCCTCTGGAAAAATCTGGGTCTCCAGAAGTTTAGCGACTTATATATCGATGGAATTTTTGCTGATTTTAATACCCTCTCCATTCGTTTTAATTTACCCCCAACACATTTATTTCGCTATTTCCAGATTCGACAATGCGTCAGAAAAAATAGCCCAACATTTCCAAATCTGCCGCCCAAAACAGGATTGGACACCATCTTGCAACTCTCTCACACTCAAAAAGGCCTAATATCCCAACTATTACATATCATCACGTCTCTCAGAAAAACCACAATGGAGAAAATTCAGACAGGTTGGGCAGAAGAGCTGGGTTTTGAGATATCTGAAGAGACTTGGGATAGGGCTTTACATAGAGTAAACAACACAACCACATGTGCTCGCCTGAGCTTGATTCAGTTCAAAGTCTTACACCGTATTCATCTGTGTAAGGCCAGACTCTCTAAAATGTATGTTAATATTAATGACAAATGTGACCGTTGTCATATTGCAAAGGCTGACCTAGCACACATGTTCTGGCAGTGCCCTAAACTAGCAGGATTTTGGGCTGCAGTATTTGGAACCCTATCTGACGCGTTTCATATCGATCTTCAACCTCAAGCTGAATTGGCCATTTTCGGGGTATCAAATGATGACACATCTCTGACAAAGTGTAAAAAAGATGCAGTTGCTTTTGCCTCCCTAATAGCTAGGGAGAAGGATTTTATTAGAGTGGAAATCTGCTGAACCACCCAAAGCATCTGTCTGGCTTAGTGACTTGATGCTTTTCCTCAGGCTGGAAAAGATAAAGTATTCTAATAAGGGATCAACCAAAATATTCCACCTAACCTGGGACCCTCTTATATCCCACTTCAATAGATTAAAAACTCTTCCCTTAAATTGAACACTACAGTTGTTGCTCTTCTCTTCCTTTTTGTTTTATTTTTTCTTTTGTTTTATCCATCTCTTGTTGGGTGTCATGATGATCTGAGGATGTCTAAATACTTTGACAGATCACAGCTATACAGACGAACATCCATACTGATGCTTCTGTCAGCCAATAATGTTGGTATGTAGATAGCTTGTATCCTGGATCTCTATAAATATAGCAACAGAGCTTGGTCTCATGATGTAAGCGGAGAATCAGAACCTTGATGTTCTTTGCAACCCTGTAATTTTTGTTGTTTTTTGTTTGTTTTTAATTGTCGCTGTCATTGTTGTTTTTGTTGCTGTTGTTGGTTATCTATCTTCCTCTCTCTATAGTACACCTACCTCTACTATTTGATGTGTGACTGAGAGAACCTGCTAACTACACTTCAGCACCTGTGTTTCACACACACAGGTCTCCATAACTGGGATAAGCCCTCCCTTGCTCTACTCTGCTCTCCCATTGGAGCGACTGTTTCGGTGGCAGCCGGATGTCCACTCCCGGCTTATTACAAACTCTGTCATTGCCTGCGACCATGTCAATCAGAGCGGCTTCCATCAGAGCGGCTTCCGCTCCCTCCTCACTGTGTGTACTTTATACCCTTTATAGTATATATAGCCTTTATATCGTTTATATAACCTTTAGTACAAAGCAGGGGTGCCCAAATTCTTTCTCATGAAGGGCCAAAACTCAATCTGGGTGGAGGGCCGAGGGCCAAAAATAAACGTTGTGGAATTACATTAAAATGTATTGTGTTTTATAGAAAATTAACATTCTAAATCTAAAATAACATTTTAATATAATAATCTACTTTTTATCTGTTTGGTAATTGTAATAATTTGCAATTGGTTATATATATTTAAAAAAGCATCTGCATTTGTGGGGAGCTTAAACATTTAATCAGTAAACACCCCGTTAAAAACAGTTGTATTTTCCACCTTTGTAATCAAGAGAGAAATTTGACTTAATTCACAACTTGAAAAATCCTCAAGGTACTTTGAAAATCTGCTTTATTGTCCATCTTTTGTAAACAATTTGCCGTGACAATTTGACAAAAACATGCAATATCCTGGTTGCTAATGTGGTTCCTCCTCTGGTCGTTAAGGGCGCCTTTTCGGAGGGAGGGGAACTGGTTGGAATAGCGACCTCCCACGTGCTATGTCCTACCGGTGAAGCTTCCTCTGTCAGGTGAAAAGAAGCGGCTGGCTAACTGCCCATGTCTCGGAGGAAGCATGGAGCCAGTTTCGGCTCTCCCCAGATCGGCAGAGGGTGGAGTAGCAACCAGGATAAATAAATTAAGTTAGCACTAATGGGGGATAAAAAATGGGATTAAAAAAATAGGGGGTGGGGGGGGGGATATATATATAAAATAAAAATAAAAATCCCAAATCCATGGCGGGCCAAAACAAACAGAGCGCGGGCCCCAAATTGGTCAGCACTGGTATAAAGGGTTATAGGAACTTTGAAAACCTCTCCTCCCTCTCTCCTCTCTTCCCTTCTCTCCTCCTCTCCTCTCCTCCTCTCTCTTCCTCTCCTGACCTCTCCTCTCCACAGGTTGCCCTGTGTCGTCAGCAGGCCCAGGAGGAGGAGCTTGGCCTGAGTTGTCCAGTGGCTCTGTCTGGAGGTGGAGAGGTGTGGTGAAGACTGAAGACTCATCACCAGACTGTCCGTACATTGATGAGGGTCCTCCCCCCCAACCCCTCCTCCCCCTCTGCCACAGGTGAGGGGTCGCTAACTCATTCACTTGCCCAGCCACCCTCTCATTTAATAATGCAGAACACTGAAGGACACCTTATCAAGCCAAATATCAAGGCAATCAAACAGTGATTCATGTAATTCAAAAGATAACTTAAAGTCGAAATGCACCGGAACCGAATGCAATAGTGCAAGATGACAGGGTTGAGAGGCGGACCATAATAGCGTGTCCAGGCCCGTAGCCAGGGTTTGAGAAGTACCGAGGTCATTTTGGCACGTCATGTGCCCACCCGTTTAGAACATTTTGTCCATTTTAAAGTAAAATGCTTCAATTTGGTGCACTTTGAGACCAAAATTAAGAGGCTATAAAGAACTACAGCCATCATGTTAGATTAATATCCTCTTTACTGTGCTGTTGCTTTAAAATGATACAAAAAATAAATGTCTCCCCATATAATATAATTTATATTCTGCATACAGGTCACATGGCAGAATACTGCTCAATTAAATACAATGGCCCATCTACACAAACATCACTTACAGAGGAGTTACTTACCCATTCACTTCAATAGAACTGTCCCCCAAAGTCTAGCCCCAATCTAGCGCCAATGCAAAATTTGAACGTTGTGGTGAGTTATGTCTCTTCCTTCTATAGCACACAGAGAGGAAGCAAATTGTTGCATTTCTGATCAACTGTCACATTAAAACATCAATGACAGATGAATAGATCTGGGGGACGGGGCTTTTTTTTATTTATTTTGGTGAAAATACCGAGGTCATGACCTCGGTGTCGAGTGGGATTCAGCGTGTTGTTGTGCTACGCGAGTGGGATCCACAGAGTACCAGGCAGTCAGCTGCTTCTGTGCGGAACGAACGGACAATCCGATGCATGGGTGCTGCCCGCCCGCCTGTAATCTCCGAGGGGCGACCCCTGACAACCAGGCTCTCAGGCGCGCGCCATTAATATTGTGGTAAATACAATATTCCTGGAATGCGAGTTTTAACGAGCCAGTTACATTTCTTTGCATTCTTAGAAATTACCATTTTCTTTATTGTGTAGATCAACATACAATTGACCAAGTTAGTAGTTAGTTTATGGCAGGGATACTCAACTTGCTTTGCCCGGGGGCCACTTTCGTGAAATGATAGAAGGCCAGGGGCCAGTTAATAAACAAACAATATACAATTTTCTGTAGCGGATTGTAGGTTTTTCGGGTGTCAGCCGGAGTTTAGTCTGACAATGTTGTGCACACTGGATAGTTAGTTAGGTTAAGTTAGTTAGGTTAAGTACAGACATAAGTGCCTGGGTAGCGAGCAGACGGCGGTATTTGACAATTTAGCAGCTAAATCATAGATTATTGAAAGATATTCCATATTCCAGATTGAAATGCTATAACAGAAGTGGAGTATTGGCCAGAATGACATGAACATTTGGACACTTATTCAGCGGGTATCTTGCAATTCCATCGCGGGCCACACAGGGGGCGCCCGCGGGCCGCATGTGGCCCTGCCATGTCGTGATATGATTGGTTGAAATGGGGTAGAAATTTGATAGTATTAGGTGACGTCAGCAAACTGTAGATTATTGTTATGAATGAAATCTTGAAAAATGAACTTTTGATGTGAAAAAGTGTGAAAAACTACAGAAATTTGATTTTTGTGATTTTTTTGGCATACATTATTAAATAGGTGCACTGCAGGTATTTGAACTAAAAGAAAAGAAAATCCATTTTTGGGGTTCAGCTCAACTTTAAAAACAACAATTAGGTAAAAGAATTACCACACAGAATAGGCCAGTTTAAAAAGGTGCGTTTTCAGACAAGATTTGAAGTGGGAGAGAGAGTCAATGTTACCGATGTCTTGGGGGGAGGGAGTTCCAGAGACGGGGGGGGCAGAGTGGCTGAAGGCTCTAGACCCCATGGTGGCCAGGCGGGCAGAGGGTACAGTGAATTGGAAGGCAGAGGAGGATCGGAGAGCGCGAGAGGGAGTGTACAGTAGGTGTGAAGGAGTTCAGACAGATATGGAGGTGCAAGATTGTGAAGGGCCTTGAAGGTGAGAAGCAGGATTTTGAAGTCGATACGGTATTTAATGAAGAACGGGAGTGATATTGGTGAATGGAAGGAGTTCTGGTACTGATAATAATGCATCATCACCACCACACTAGCTGTGTGTGCACTTCAGCACAATATGACAACGGACCGGGCTGCACAATGCATGACAGCAGTCTACACTCCTACACAAAACCAACAACACCGCATGTAAGCCAAGCGTTATAGATCTTCACAGTGCACACACACACACACACACACACACACACACACACACACACACACACACACACACACACACACACACACACACACACACACACACACACACACACACACACACCCATCACCAGCAGACAGCCTGATGTGTCAGATGTGGTCTGGTCTGTAATAGAAGCAGATATATAGCTGGAGAGCTATCAGCCCGCACACTCACCGGATAATTTAAAGTCTTAGGTGCACGGCACAAGAGTTTCTTGAAGCAATAGAGAAGGAGCCAGCACTCAGAAAGTCCTTTTGAGGGTTTTTATTCCTGTTGCACCACAACGTACGCGTTTCAGCGATAGCCTGCGTTCGTCAACGCTGACGAAGGCTATAGCTGAAACGCGTACGTTGTGGTGCAACAGGAATAAAAACCCTCAAAAGGACTTTCTGAGTGCTGGCTCCTTCTCTATTGCTTCTGGTCTGTAATAGAAAAATAGCTGAAATGCCTTGTTGATCCATCAATAATGGGATGCCCGTTTAAAATGTATAGGAGGATTTATTCCACATGTTTACATCTGTGCACAGAGTCTCTCCCTGACAGTCCAAACGCTTAGTCAGAGAGAGCCACGAGTCAAAGTCTCTTCCCATCATATACTAAAACTATCAGCACCTTGGAGGCCAGTGATTTTCCACTGTGCTCCCAAAAAGTTCCATCTACCCTAGTACATTTCCATTAGGCCATGTAGCTTCATCTGACATTCACAAAAGACACAATAACCTCCGTCTGATCACACAAGACAAAATACATGTTACCTCCCTTCAGGAATGCTCTGCATGATGGAGAGCATAGTCCACAAAATACATCTTAGAAGAGCCATGAATCATTTATGGAACAGAGTCGATAATGATCAACAATCAATTAATAAGCGATCAATCAATAATTTACTATCACAGGTCCCCCTCCCATTCAGATACATTTCCACTCGACGTGATAGTCAGGCCATTCAAAACAGTGGCAGACACAGACAGACTAAACAGAGTCAAATCAGTTGGCACAGCGGCCTAACTATACATTTTTAAATAAGTTAACCTTTGATGGCTGATAAACCAGCCTAATGTGTAAATCCATCTTTGGCCCAGACCCACTCTCCACGCCAAAACCAAACAATGCACCAAAAGCTTTGCTTCTCTGCACGGTCTTGCCCTTCCGATTGACTCCAAACTTTTCATTAAAATATGATGATTATTATTATTGATGTCATTATTCAGTCTTAACCATGAAGATGTCACCTCTCCCTGTCCTGTTGGCATCCTCCTCCTCTCTCTCCTGCTCTCTCTCTCTCTTGACTCTGAACACAGCATGGTGAACATGAATCTGTACATCACAAGTGCTGTTTCTTGCCATTATTTGCAAATTCTGATCTGAATGTCAATGATTATTAAATCCAGAAACATTGTGTCACATGGCTGTATGCTTACTTTAGTAGGTGGTAGCACTGGTGCTAGTAAGCAAAAAACAACAACTCAGTAGCACAAAGACACATTTAGTAGCACACACTGGTGGCAGTTGAACACATGCTTGTTGTTAAGATGTTAACATAGCCTAGTACTATACTGATACTGCTTATTGATCTGGTACTTTAACGGTATTCTTATCGGTTATTTTAGTTAAATTAAGAATAGAAACAGTTGCAAAATCTTTAAATGGGTGTGTTCATAAATTGTGACCATTTGATCTCAGATCAGAGCACTCTGAACAGAGTGTCAACAGCTTTACTCACACAGTCAGAACACAGTCTCTGACAGAACCTTTGTCTCAATATATTGACAAACACATTAAATCTTTAGTTTCCATTCTTCCTTCATATCTTAAAGACACCACCGACTTCCTTAATAAGTTGGGTGCTGTACAAGACTTTGAAAAAAGTGACCTTTTATGTACTATGGATGTAAACAGTCTTTATACTAATGTGCCTCATGTCGAGGGCCTTGAAGCCCTCTCCCATTTTCTGGATAAGAGACAGGATCTCACGCCCCCTACTGGCTTTTTGACAGATCTCTCTAAGCTAGTCCTAAACTGTCATTATTTTAAATTTGAAAATTCATATTATCTACAGTGTCAGGGTGTTAGCGTGGGGAGCCCGTGCTCTCCTAATTATGCTAATCTCTTTATGGGTAAATTTGAAGACAATTTTGTTTGCCATAACAGCCCCTTTTCTGGTTTATTGAAATGTTGGTTTAGGTTTATTGATGATATTTTTTTCATTTTTACTGGGTCTCTCTCTCTCAATTAGAGGAGTTTAAACTCCACATGAACTCGAGAATGCCATCTATAAGGTTTTCCTTAGAATACAGTCAAGAGTCTGTCTCTTTTCTAGATGTTTGCATGAGCAAAACAGATAAACTGATGATGAAAGTACATAGAAAAAAGTCTGACAGGAACAGCTTTCTTGACTTTTCCAGTTACCATCCTCCGGGGCTTAAAAAGGTTGAGGATCAGAAGAATTTGCAGCACTGACTCTGTTTTTGAACAGCAGGCGTCTGAGCTCTGCGACCTCTTTAGCATTAAGGGCTACAATAGTAGAGACTTGAATAATAGCCTCCAGAGGGTGAAGAGCCTTAACAGACATGACCTGCTGTTGCCTAGAACCTCCTCCACCTATGATTTTAATATTGTATGCGCCACCACTTTTTCTCCTGCATCTCAGGAAATTAAGAAATGTATTTTACAACATTGGCATATACTGCGTAGCGACCCCCTAGTGGGCCGTGTATGTAAACCCCCCCATTTTTGCCCAGAAACGTGCTAGGAACCTGAGAGACAGCTTAGTTAGAGCTGACTCCTACACACGTCCTTCTCATTTTCTGTCAACTTTACCCAATGGGAACTTTCCTTGCTCCAATTGTGTTCAATGTAATACGATGATCAGAGGAGTGTTCTTCTACCACCCTCACTCTGGTCAATCAAAAGTAGAATTTCATGTAAAGTGTAAAGTGCAAAATATAGAGAGGCAAAGAGAACGTCACTTACTGCTTCAGCACTGTACCAGAGATTTTCCTCCGCAATTTATTTTCCCATAGACATTTGGTAAAATGCTTATAAAAATAGTTTTACTTGGTCAAACCAAACGGTTCAGCTATATTTAGAATCGGGAGAGACCATAGAACATTTCACTCAGACCAAAAACAAAACAAAACATAGAAAAAATATTTTCTTATCACCCCATTCATATCGGCCAGTAGGGCCCTACTTACCTGCTAGTAGGGCCCTACTTACCTGCTAGTAGGGCCCTACTTACCTGCTAGTAGGCCCCTACTTACCTGCTAGTAGGGCCCTACTTACCTGCTAGTAGGGCCCTACTTACCTGCTAGTAGGCCCCCTACTTACCTGCTAGTAGGGACCTACTTACCTGCAAGTAGGGACCTACTTACCTGCTAGTAGGGACCTACTTACCTGCTAGTAGGCACCTACTTACCTGCTAGTAGGGACCTACTTACCTGGAAGTAGGGCTTCACTTACCTGCTAGTAGGGACCTACTTACCTGCTAGTAGGGACCTACTTACCTGCAAGTAGAGCCCTACTTACCTGCTAGTAGGGCCCTACTTACCTGCTAGTAGGGACCTTACCTGCAAGTAGGGCCCTACTTACTTGCTAGTAGGGACCTACTTACCTGCTAGTAGGGACCTACTTACCTCGTAGTATGACCCTACTTAGGGACAGTCCGTTATTTATGAGAGGGGGGGGGGGTATGGTGCAGGGGCGACTTTGTTTTCGTTTTTTTCCTTCACCCTCCCCAGATCTATAAATATTTTTCCATGTCCATCCCTGAGTGACTGGAGATACATGCATGACCGTCCCTCCACCATAAAGGTTATCATATTCACACCAAAGGTAGTACTGAAGAAAATATGACCTTTTCCGATGATTTGGCTACGCTTGATAGCACCCTATGACATCGGGGGAGAGAGGGGGCGGGGGGCATATAACGTTTAGTACCCAGCCCAATAATGGCCTCATCTCCTATAGTTATAAAGCCTACAGTAGCCTAGCCAACTACATATGTGTCAACAATTCCAGCTCTGAAACAATATAAAGCGATGATAAACGTTTCCAGTCAATGCACCAAGCAAACAGCAGGACCGAGTGAGGGCCTAAAAAAAAAAAAAGTTTGGTTTCTTTTTTTTTTTTTTTTTTTTTTTTTTTTTAGCCTTCTTTTTTTTTTATATATATATTTTTTATTAAGTTTTCAAAGATTCAAGCATTTTTACAACATAATTGAAGACATTTTTTCTTGTTTCCCCGCCCCCATGTACCCACCCCCCCCCCCCCCCCCCACCCACCATTGTGCGGCAACGCCCAACGACAACACAACAAAAAGAAAAGAAAAGAAAAGAAAAATAAAATAATAAAATAAAACACACATGCCTACATACACACACACACACACACACACACACACACACACACAATAATACATTCATTAGGGATGCTCTATGATATCAACAGCAAATCACATCACCGTGCATCCCTACAAGAAACACTGTCCATCAAACAGTAGTACCCGAAGCTGCCCTTCTTGCCATAAAATCTATATGTGGTTGCCATATTTTTACAAAGTCCTGACTCTTATGTCTTATATTATAGTATATTTTATCTAATGGAACATAGCTAGAGATTTCATTTAACCAATGTGATATTGTAGGAGGGTAATCGGATTTCCAATGGATTGCAATACACTTCTTTGCAGCAATCAAAGCAAGATCAATATATTTTTTTTTAAATTCATTCCAAGGGTCCATATTGATTGTGCCTAAAAGACACAAGCGAGACGATTTTGTAATGTGAATGTGTAAACATAGAGCTATCGTGTCAATTACAGAGTTCCAAAATGTTAACAACAAATTACATGACCAAAACATATGGCAAAACTCCCCTTTCTGTTTTTTGCAGCGCCAGCACAAAAAGGACATTTCATTATTCATTTTATAAAGTTTTACCGGTGTATAATATGTTCTATGCAAAATTTTAAAAAGAAGGAGTTTGTGCCTCATATTGTAAGAACACTTATGAACTTTAAAACAAAAGAAAGACCAGTCCTCTTTACTTATATCCATGTCTAAATCCTTTTCCCATTTACACCTCGTAGCATCTGTACTTGTAGACAAACATTCAAGCAAAGATAAATAAACTTGAGAAATACATTTAGAACTTTGAACCTCCTTATTGATAAGGCATTCTATTTTGGAGGGCTTGGGTTCCTCAAGAGTGCCTTGAGTTGTCTGTATCATATGGCGGATTTGAAAAAATCGAAATAAATGTGTGGAAGGTAAATTATATTTTGACTTTAACTGAAGAAAGGAAACAAATGTACCACTGTCGTAAAGATGTGTTATTTCCCTTATCCCCTTGTCATACCAAGACTTGAAGGTGTCATCATTAAAACAAGATGTAAAATTGGGGTTTCTCCAGATAGGAGTATAGGGTGAAAGGTGTTCCTTGTGACCCATAAGTTTATGGGAGTTCTTCCATATCAGTAAACTATTAATAATAATAGGATTATTTGTGATTTGTTTAACCTGTTGTAAACCAATATAAGGCAGGTATCTCAGTTCATATGGTAAAATATCATAGGATTCCAGTCTAGACCATGCGCTAGATGAGCTAGAGAACCACTGCCTAATCTGGGTAAGTTGGGCAGCCAGAAAATAAATGTTAAGGTTTGGTAGGTTTAAGCCACCAGCAGTATATGGAAGTTGTAAGACCTGTTGGCTAATCCTTGGTGACTTACTCTCCCAAATGAAAGAGGAGAAGATGCTCTGCATCTTTTTGAAGAAAAGTAACGGAGGGGAAAATGGGAGGTTTTGAAACAAAAAAAGAAATTTGGGTAAAATAGACATCTTAATAATGTTGGTTCTGCCCATAAGAGATATAGGAAGTAGATTCATTCTTTTCAGATCATTTGTAACTTTCTCAATTAATGGAGAATAATTCAGGTGATAAATGTCTTCTATTTTGCTAGGAATGTATATGCCCAAATACTTCATATAATCTGGAGACCATTTCAAATTAAATTTGTCTCTTAAAGAGTCAAAGTTAAATTTGGAAATTGGCATAATTTCGGTTTTGGACTGGTTGACTTTGTAGCCCGATAGATCGCCAAACTGATCCAGTATTGTAAACAGGATTGGAATTGAGTACAAAGGGTCCCGTAAATAAAGTAAAATATCATCTGCATATAATGAAATAACATGATTTTCGCTTCCAATTTTAATGCCCTGTAGGTGATTATGTGATCTTATTATTGCAGCCAGAGCTTCAATAGCAAGAGCAAATAATGATGGAGACATCGGACAGCCTTGTCTTGTCCCTCGCGATAGCTTAAAGGGGGATGAGTGCTGAGTGTTTGTCTTAATAATTGCCATAGGAAGACTATAAATAATGCGAATCCAAGAAATAAAAATAGGTCCAAAATTAAATCTTGATAGAATGGCTATTAAGTATTCCCATTCTAATCTATCAAATGCTTTTTCAGCATCGATAGAAATAGCCACCATAGGAGTAGTACAGTCTTTAGTGTGAAACAAAATATCAAAATACCTACGTATATTGTCAGACAATAGACGACCCTGAACAAAACCTGTTTGGTCCGAATGAATAAGACTAGATACCACTGATTCAAGGCGTAAAGTTAGAATTTTAGTGATGATCTTATAATCGACATTTAGCAGTGAAATTGGCCTATAAGAAGCACACAGCAGTGGATCTTTATCTTTTTTTTTAAGTAAAGTAATAACTGCTACGTAAAGAGATTGGGGAAGTAATCTTTTCTGAAGACTGGTTGAAATCATAAAATGAAAAAAAGGCATTAGCTGCTGAGAAAACTGTCTGTAAAATTCCACTGGAAGACCATCCAATCCCGGTGCCTTGCCCTTTTGAAGAGAGTAAATAGCCTTCAAAATCTCCTCTGAGGTTATATCTTTGTCTAACTGGGACCTCCTTTCAGTTGTCAGAGAAGGGAGAGGAATATCTTTCAGAAAATTATTTAAGGTCTCCTCACTACAATGACACTCCGATTCATACAGTTTACTATAGAAACTTTTGAATGTATCATTAATCTCTATTGGATCCATTATAACACTACCATCCGCCCCTTTAATTCGCAAAATAGCTCGATCTTGTGATTCTTTCTTTATTTGCCATGCTAGTAATTTACCTGCCATTTCGCCTTGCTCGACAAACCTTTGCTTTGTTTTTAAAATATTCAATTCAATAAAATGTGTGTTTATATTATTGTATTTCATTTTCAAGTTGTCAAGCTGGCAAAGTACCGCAGGGTCTTTGGATACACAATGGTGTTTCTCTAACTTCTTAATCTTTTGTTCGATATGCTGTAATTCATCTTTGGTTTTGGCCTTAAGGGAGGAAGAAAATGCCATACTCATCCCTCTAATATAGGCTTTCAATGTGTCCCAAACTATTAAAGGACAAACTGTAGAATCCTGATGTACAGCAGAAAAAGTGTCCAAATGGGCATTCATAAATTCAATAAACTGTTGGTTGGCTAACAATGCTGTATTGAACCTCCAAGTTTTAGATGGTGCCGGAGGCCCATCAAAATCAATTGAAAAAAGTAGTGCAGAATGGTCTGATAAGATTCTCGCCAAATACACACATTTTGATATCTTGGAAACAAAAGATGAAGACACAAAGAAAAAATCAATTCTTGAATAAGTATTGTGCACAGGGGAATAGAATGAAAAATCTCTATCATTAGGATGAATAGTTCTCCAAGTCTCATGAAGGCCCAATTCCTGAGTGTTTTTGGCCAACGCGATAGACATGTTGGATAGGGAGTAAGTAGTGGTTGAAGATCTGTCCAAATTAGCATCCAGAATGCAATTAAAATCACCCCCCCAAAAAATGGGAATTTTAAATTTTGCCACCATTAATGTAAGGTCATTAATAAATTTGGGGTCGTCATGATTGGGACAATAACAATTTAAAAAAATTATTTCGACTTGGTCCAGCAAGCCCCTAACAAAAATATATCTACCATTTTTATCAGATTTAACTTCTTCAGGGAGAAATAATACATTATGTCTGATGAGAATTACAACACCTCTTGAGTTGGAAGCAAATGAGGAGTGAAATACTTTACCAACCCATCCGGATTTGAGCTGTTCATGAGTTGAAAATAGGAGATGAGATTCTTGTAAAAAGGCTACATCCACTTTTTGTTTGTTCAGGTATGTCATGATTTTCTTCCTTTTCACCAAACCCCCCATTCCTTTAACATTGTAAGTTATGAAGTTGTATCTAGGCATTTAGAATAATCCGAAGGAACAACTGAATGCAAGACTGGACAGAAGAGAATAAAAAATAAAACAAAACAAAACAAAACAAAAAACAACAACCCCACTCACACACACAGACATCCCGCACCCTCCCACCCCCCCATTTGATACCTCCTGAGTATATCCTGCCCTGTACACTACAGGGTGCAGCATATTAATAAGAATGACATACTCTCCTACCGTTATCAAATAAATTTAAATTTAAGGAGATTAAATACAACCTTTTGTTTTAAACAAAGAGAACCTTTTTTTTTTTTTTTTTTTTTTTTTTGAATAGGTAAATACTAGTCAATCAATTCACCCCAACAATACACCATCATTTTTTTTTTTTTTTTTTAATAATAATCATCCCCAAAATGAAAATAGAGAAAAAAGAAAGGAAAATGTTTTTTTTTTTAAATCATAATCATCATAATAAACACTTCATCATCATAAAAATATATGTATACTTTTTTTCTTTTTTTTTTCCCCCCCCCATTAATAATAGGCTAGTCGTTTTTTTTTGTTTTTTTTTCCCCCCTCTTTTTTTTTCCTTACAAGTAAATAGTCATAGTCACCCCAACAGTACACCATCATGGATTTTTTTTTTTTTTTTTTTTTTTTGCGGTGGGGGGGACACCAACAATCATCCTAGTCAATTCATCCCCCTAATAGAACTCCCCCCGATAACCAAATTAAATTGTGTGTCAACATAGGAAGGTTATACCTGAGAGAGAGAGAGAGAGAGAGGGAGAGAGAGAGGGAGAGAGAGAGAGAGAGGGAGAAAGAGACGGGGGGGGGGACAAACCACCCCAACCCCATAGGATTACACTTAAGGTTTACTTCATAACCAACCAAATTAATCTCCAAGTCCCACTTCACTCATTGATAACTCAACTAAATTCAAGGTCAATCTCAAACACGTATTACCCCCCCCCCCCCCCCCCATCCCATAGTTCGTCATAGCCAGGGACTCCAGTTGAATGTCACGTAGCCTATAGGCTTCTCCATCAATCCAGGGTTCATTATATTGTCTACTGTCATATTGCCCATATAGTGGGCTGTTGTTCAGGTATTGATGTTAGCCATTGATGTAGTCAGGATTATAGAGTTGGTTTAATTACCTGGTTGTAGTGTGCCATGGCCTCTCTGTGGTCCGTGAAGGAGGCAGTGTTGTTAGCGAATGTGACAATCAGCTTGCATGGAAATAACAGCCCATACCTCACGTTGGCCTCCCGCAGGTGTCCCCGCACCTCGTTGAATAACGCTCTTCGTTTGACCAGATCGGCTGTGAGGTCGGGGTAGATGTGAAAAGTTTGGTTTCTGTTGGTTGTCATTTGAGGTGATGGGTCGGTAGGGAATTCAATTTATTTTATTTTTTTATTTTTATTTTTTTCCAGTGGCAGCAAGGGATAGATAGGAAATATATATATTTTTTTATTTTCCTTAAAATTACAGCAGCGATGGATACTTTTTTCATAGCCTACATGTAGGCTACTCTACCACTGTGCTCTACACACGTTTTTATATGAACAAAATATTTAAGTCAATATGAATGGTTTCATATCAAACATGTTTGATATTTAGGACTGAAAATCTGCGCGAATACATCATCCTGCTGCTGCGCAAGCCTCCCGTCATTATCGTTAATTGACGCGCTGCTGCACTGCAGGCAACAGATAGGCTACCAAATACCAACAGCACAGAACCCGAGTATTTTGGGGAAAATGTCACTAATTTATATCACAATGAATGACCAATGAATAAAAAGTTGTTACACCGTAGTTTCAAAGCCCCTGCCAGTCAGAGGCTGTTAATCTCCTACCTGTCTATCAGGCAGTGTGGGGGGAAAAGGCATTGCTGCTATGAAGCAATCCAGTTTATCCAAACTTTTGCCAATCTCATGACATGCAGCAGGGAAATATATTTTGGTAGCCGATGTGTTTGTGTCCTCACTTGTCCAGACAATCTTGCTATAGAGTTGCGTTGTTTACACGCTTGTTAAACTGCCGTGAGATTCATTTGTTTGGGGAGCATATGCGAGACGCTCCAAAATCGAAACCGGTTCAGAGTATGGCCGGTCGTCAAAGTGATTATCCTCCCGATAATCTTAATAATATCCTGTAGTGCGTGGTGGCTGGGTTTACCCAGGCTACGCTAGTGCTGCATGGGCAGAGAAGCGACACAAAGCACATGTCCGTCATGCTCCCTACCATTTTTGTTTTAAAGTATCTAAATCACTCTGGATTAAACCATTGCCAAACCAGGAAGGAATGGGAGATACCAAGTCCAGTCACTATACAGGTAAACCATAGATATAAATAGGGGAGTAAACACGAATTTTGTAATGAAAAAACGCATTTAAAAATATATACAAAATACAAAAAATGAAAGTTGTATAACCCTCCCTAAAGCCAAAATAAAAAACACAAGTCCCTCCCCAGTACTCAAAAAAAGATTTGATACCCCTCCCCTTTTCTGCACCATACCCCCCCTCTCATAAATAACGAACAGTCCCTTACCTGCTAGTAGGGCCCTACTTACCTGCTAATTAGTCAAGTCAAGTCAAGTCAAGTTTATTTGTATAGCACATTTCATACACAGAGGTAAAGTGCTTCACATAAAATGGTTGACAGGAAAAGAAAAGAAAAGAAGAGAGTAAAATGGACATTTAAAAGCATCACAACAAAACTTAAAAAAAAAAGAGTATAAAAAGTGCATTAAGCAACTTCATTAAGCACATAAAATGGTTGACAGGAAAATAAACGAAAAGAAGAAATAAAATGGACATTTAAAAGCATCACAACAAAACTTAAAAAAAAGAGTATAAAAAAACAGGCGCAGCAGTTGCAGAAAGAGCTAAAACTTATAGAGGACTCATTGGGTTTGCATAGTAGCTGTCAGCAGTTAAAAGCGACGGTAAACATAAAAGTCTTTAGACTATTTTTAACACATTCACTGCCAGCCGTTTTTCAATACTGTAGTTAGCTTCTGCCAAGTTTTTTTTTTGAGGATTCTGGCTTATCTTTCAAGAGCCGAGGATTATTTTCTTCTAGGACTTTGTGAACACAAAATATCTCAAAAGAACTAATAGAATGTGTGCTTTCACTGTCTAAAAGAGTTAGTTTGTAGAGTTAGTAGTTATGTAGGCATTAGCAGTTGAATACAGCATGGTTTCAGCGTCTGAAAATTAAAGCGGAGATAAATGCCTTTTTGTGAAATTCGATAGAACAGTCACTTTAACCATTTATTTTTGGCATCAATAAGACATCAGACATCTAAACAATAGTTTTGAACAGTAATTTCCTCCATACCAGCACCCCCACCCCCCTCTCCTTCAAACTCCTCCCTCCGTGGGTGTTCTCCTCCTCCCTCCGTCGCTCTGCAGCGGGTGTGTCACAAGCGAGTTTCTGCTGCCTGTCTGCTGCCTGGCAGCCCCTCGTCGGGCGAGTCTGGATGGGCTCGCTCGTTTCTTGGGGTTTCGGTTGAGAGCTTTGATGAAGCTTTTGCGATTCTGGGCTTTATGCTGCATGTTTCAAAGTGTGTTGCACCCAGTCTATTTTTGGAACCCCCCACCGTTGTGCGCCACCGTTGTGCGCCAGCGCGAAAGCGTTTTCGCCAAACCATTCTACAGTATGAGAATGGTTTCCTCACGCTTTCCCCTGCAGTTTTGGCTCGGCTTTCTCTAGTCTGGAGAGCACTGTCGCCACTTAGTGGGTCGGTGGAATGGGTTGTACACGTTCGGTGGCTCCCATATTTTTATAGGAGACGTAGGGGGCTTTGATCCACGTCCCACCGTCAATTTTTTTTTTTTTTTTTTTTGACGAGTTGACTCGTCCACGGCAGTCAACCGTTGGTTTCTGCTTGACGAGTTGACTCGTCCACGGCAGTGAACGTGTTAAAATCTATTCTCTGACACACTGGCAACCAGTGTAAGGACTTAAGAACTGGAGTGATATGATCAGCTTTCTTAGTCTTCGTTAGAACTCTAGCAGCAGCATTCTGAATGAGTTGAAGTTGCCTAAGTTCTTTTTTGGAGAGACCAGAAAAAAGGCTATTGCAGTAGTCTAACCTACTATAAATGAAGGCGTGAATTAGTTTTTCTAGATCCTGTCTGGACATGTATCCCCTAATTCTTGCTATATTTTTAAGATGATAAAAAGCAGATTTTTTAATTGACTTAATGTGGGAGTTAAAGTTGAGATCGGAATCAATAATATATCCAAGATTTTTGACTTGATCCTTAGGCTTCAGGGATAGAGACTGAAGGCGTACAGTGATTTTAAGCCTTTGTTCTTTGGGGCCAAAGACGATCACCTCAGTTTTGTCTTTGTTTAGCTGTAGGAAATTCTGGCACATCCAGTTATTTCTTTGATCAATGCACTGGCACAATGATTCTATGGGGGCATAGTCAGCTGAGGAAATAGTTATATACAACTGAGTGTCGTCTGCATAGTTATGATAGGCTACTTTGTTTTTTTGCATAATTAGGCCTAGAGGGAGCATATAAAGGTTGAAGAGAACGGGCCCGATAATGGATCCTTGAGGCACCCCACAAGTCATCCTAGTTAGGTCAGATGTGTAATTGCCAATGGAGACGAAGTACTTCCTGTCTTGAAGATAGGACTTGAACCACTGGAGGACCGTACCCGATAGCCCAACCCAGTTTTCCAGTCTGTCCAATAAAATTGAGTGGTCAACAGTGTCAAATGCAGCGCTAAGATCCAGTAGCACTAGAATCTAATTTTTGCCTGAGTCTGTGTTCATTCTGATGTCATTTATGACTTTAGTAAGCGCGGTTTCTGTGCTGTGATGGGGGCGAAAGCCTGATTGGAGTTTATCTAGGAGATCATTTGAGGTTAGGAATCTATTGAGTTGTAGGTAAACAACCTTTTCAATTATTTTGGCTATAAAGGGGAGATTAGATATTGGTCTGTAGTTACTGATTACCGATGCATCAAGGCTACGCTTTTTTAGTAGGGGTTTAATAACTGCAGTTTTCAGGGACTCAGGAAAAGTGCCGGTCACAAGGGATCTATTAACTATTTGCAATAGGTCCGACGACAGACAGTTATAAACGCTTTTAAAAAAGCTTGTTGGAAGGGTATCGAGACAGCACGAAGATGATTTAAGGCCTTGCACAGTTTCCTCTAAGATGTCGTGGTCGATAACGCTGAACTGGGACAAATTTATCGAACTAGGGATCTGCGGGTAGGATGATGTCACAGCATTTCTTGGTGTGGAGCCACTAATAGCCTGCCTGATATTAATAATTGTATCCGTAAAAAAGGCAGCAAACTCATTACATTTGACAGTAGAGAGGAATTCAGGTGCTATACAGAGAGGCGGATTAGTCAGTCTATCAACTGTGGCAAATAGAGTGCGTGCATTGTTAACATTTTGTTAATTATCTCGGAAAAGAACGATTGTCTCGACCTTTTCAGTTCGAGGTTGTAGGAGTGAAGGCTTTCTTTGTAAATATCATAGTGAATGTGAAGATTAGTTTTCCGCCATTTACGCTCAGCTTTCCTGCAATCTTTCTTTTTGCATCTAACGGATGCAGAATTTCGCCTGGGTGCTTAATTAGGGACCTACTTACCTGCCAGTAGGGCCCTACTTACCTGCTAGTAGGGACCTACTTACCTGCTAGTAGGGCCCTACTTACCTGCTAGTAGGGACCTACTTACCTGCTAGTAGGGACCTACTTACCTGCAAGTAGGGACCTACTTACCTGCTAGTAGGGACCTACTTACCTGCTAGTAGGGCCCTACTTACCTGCTAGTAGGGACCTACTTACCTGCCAGTATGGCCCTACTTACCTGCTAGTAGGGCCCTACTTACCTGCTAGTAGGCCCCTACTTACCTGCTAGTAGGGACCTACTTACCTGCTAGTAGGTCCCTACTTACCTGCTAGTAGGGCCCTACACACCTGCTAGTAGGGCCCTACTTACCTGCTAGTAGACGCAGAAGGTCGTTATCAGCGATTCGTTATCAGCCATAAGTTTACGTTTTAACGCTTTTTGTTGCTTAATTCTAACCATAACCCTTACCCTAACCCTTACCCTAAACCTAACCCTTAACCTAACCCTTACCCTTAACCTAACCCTTACCCTAACCCTTACCCTAAACCTAACCCTTAACCTAACCCTTACCCTTAACCTAACCCTTACCCTTAAAGGATGGGTTTTCCGTGGGGAATATGAATTTATATTAAATCTCACGCCCCTAAGGTTTTAGAATCAGTTGAAATTTTTGAAATTGGTTATTTACTGCTAGACCTATCAAGCATCTCTCACATTATTTCCATGTCGCTCTGACGTGTAAAGCGTCAGAGCGTCATGCCCCGCCTTGCGGAAGTCGTGCACCTATGAACTACAACTGTTGTTGGCCATGGTCCCGCCTCTAGAGGTCCTCCACGCCCCTTCACAGCTCTTGTTCCAAAACAAAGGGCAGCCATTTTTCTTCACCGCATCGGCTGAGTGCTGCTAGCTAACTTAGCTGCTCCTGAACCATGGCTGAAGCAAACCTATCCGATGAAATTGAAGTGTCTGATATGGATGAAGACTATTTTGATAGTGTGCTAATAAACTCGGACATTCAGGGCTACTTATATGAGCCAGAATACAGTGAAGAGGAATTACTCCGTATGGAAGCAGAGGAACAAATACAGGAGGCCGAGGCAGGCTCCCCTCAAAGCCCACAGCCACCCCGTGCGGGTGATAATTTCTGGTGCCGATGCCGAAAATGTGGACCTATGCAGACAGAAGAGGAGTCGCTATGCTGCAGCAAATTTCACAGAGGCCAATTTCTTCTCGAAGAAGTGGCAGCATACGCGGCGGACGGAGGAGAGGGATGTCTAACCCTGCATCCAAGTTTTCTTCCGCACATGGATCAGTGGGTTTTGGAAACCTTCTTCCTGAGACCGAGAATCAACTGGAAAAGACAACCTCGGCCTGCAGGTCCCGACGGGCGTTTGAGCATTGAGTAAGTGTCTATGTATTATGCCAGTTCAAGACAGTCGCTGTTTTTCAATCCATAAAATAGATAAGGCGAAGATAGCAGTAGAAACAGCTTGAACGTATTTCACACCAAACTAGTATCACAAAACATATGTGCGGATTATAAATATGCCGAATAGAATAGTGGCCTCTGGGCACAAATTCAATGAGTATGTGATGTTATTCTGAGCAATGTTTTAACGTTAGTGTCGATATAGCAGTAGGTTGCGAAGAGAAATATGTAAACGGATGGCCCGCTGTTACAGAAAGAGATAGCCTACAGCCATTCTTTTGTTCCCCGAGGGAGCGATGGAGGACACATGGTTTCGCGTCCTTTTAAATGTAGTATTTTAGAAGAGATCCCTACTTTTTACTGTTTCGTGTCTGTATGTTTTAGAATTAGGCTACATATTTAGTTCTGCTGCATCTGAATTGCTACCGGGGATATCAATAAAATATCTACTATACTGTGCCACTCTCAGCAATAGATTTAGGATTAGACTATTTATCTGAACATTTGGTATCTAACGTCTACCACCAAACGTTATCCTGCCAATAGGCTTGCCGTTCTAATCTTGCTTTTGGTGTGTGTTTCTTTCTTGCAGTCAGTGTCGCCTGACAGCATATCGCCATTTCCTCGAATGGGTCCTGAGAGGCGAAAGACTTGGACGTTTTCACCGTATAGTGTTGCCAGCGTGTGTTGTCCAGGCGATCAGAGGCATGTACCCCGCAAACGATGGACAATACCGTGGCTTCCGGGACACCAATGTTGCTATCGCGGGAATCAATCTATAAGATCTCCAAGGGCATCCATTTTACATTTTTAGTAGGCTATATCATGGTAAATGTCATCTGAACAACTACTGGAAATTTGAAGGACGATATTTGGACATCCACTATTCATGTCACACCTTGTTTACATAGGCTAATGTCACTATGTTCATTAAAATTTGAAATAGATATTTCACATCTGATGTCTTTATTAGTTCCATTAGAAATTGCACTGAATGGAGAAATATAAATCCTACTGCCTGGTTCAATCCCCAAAGGTATCTATTTTTATAGACAGTGGTTCTATAACTTTGTCATGCAAAGCACAATATGGAATGGCTCTCAGACCTTGTAATCTGCTCAGATCTCTCAATTGCATTAGTAAAAAGAGCAACAGGGAATGCCAGATTGATATTAAAGTGTTCCAGACAATTTCCCTCAGCTAATAGCCGATTTCGAAGTCAGTTTTTTATCGTCAACCACATGAAGTGCTAAGACAACACCTCCATAATTAATCTAATCAACTATAAATAAATCAATAACATTTATACAGGGACTTAGAAGGTACGGAGTTTTTGATGACTTTATATTTTTTTTAATGTTTCTTTTCTCCTATTATACTGTCTCATATAGCATATTGAAATAGCCAAATCCCCTAATTCCAAGAAATCCCACTTTTAGATAAATAACTATTTTATTGCTAGCTGAGATTCTTGTAGTGTGAGCCATAGATTTGATGTCATTATTTTGACGCAGTAGTATCTTTCTGCATTTATCGTTTGATTACTATTATAATTCTCGCCCCCCCAAAATCCCCACACACACACACCTTCTATCACCCATACCCATCCAAGGCAGTGAGCTGTACAATGCAAAGGGGAGGGCGGGCAGGCAGCAGCACTATCCAATAGGCTGATGTGTTGTGAGGGAGTTAGCCTAACTCCTGCTTTGTCCATACATGTAACTAGTTACTATGTAAGAAATAGCTTTGTAAGGGTTGACAAATCTGCTAAATAAAATCAGATAAAATGTGTGCATTGCAGCAAACGACATGTAGTTGTCCATTTGTATTGCAAAGAACCTGAACTAAAGCTATAACACATTAGAAAAAAGGCTGGATATTTCGAGTTTACACCAGTCACATAGAGCAGTGATTCACAAGCAGGGATACCTGAACCCCTAGGGGTACTTGAGCAGCTTGCAGGGGGGCCCTGGAATGATTGTGGAATACAATTTACCTCCAAAAAGACACATAAATATATATATATTCCAAGTCTTTTCATAAGCCCATTGTGAAAATGTGATGTCTGTGCTGCATTGTTCTGCTACTAATAATGGAAAAAAAAAACACAAAAAAAACACCGGCAGTTCAGTGAAACATAGATTTTGTATAGATTTACTTGTATCTAATGATCAACACGCATTTGTGAGGGGACCTCAAGCGGTTGGGGACCACTGAACTAGGTCACAAACCTATTAGTGTTACACCAGGTTGTGTGTAAAACACAGCCCTTTTAAAGATAGTTTAAATTCAAGTATATCCATAACCTAGAAAACAACTAAAATCTAGCACTGTAATGTAAAATTAAAACAAATAAAATGTCCACTGCAGCTACAAATGGAGCTGTAGATTTTCATTTGAAACCCCCTCAAGTAAAAGCTACAGGGCCCTAAGTCATTATTTTAAAGGTGAAAATGTTGACAGACAACTCCCACCTTGGAGCGCATAGGACTCGGCAAAAAAGCCACAAACACGTTAGTATACACCAGAGTTTAGCCGGGGTAAAAGACCACGAATAACAAAGTTTAAAAAGTAACAATCTTTATTTTTGAAAATATGCCCCAAAGTCCATCCACGCCGTCGGAACCACTGGTCCGCCTGTCCTCCTTCCTGCTCTGGTCCACGCTGCCCTGGGGGGGGGGGACAAGAACATACGGTCAACGTACAGGCCCACAAATCACTCAGAATAGTAGTCAGTGTTTCACTGCACTGACACTGCACACTAATCTAAATCAGAACACGGTGGTATTATGCTTTTGTGCCCTGCACTGCACTCAAGACAGGCTAGACTTTAAATCGGCAGGGGAGATCAACTGAAAATCCAACAATATTACAATAATATAATTACGTCTAACAATATGGGTATCAGTGTCCAGTAAAAACAGGGGGGAGCGTGTACTTACCTCAAAGAGGAATGAGCCGGGACTTCGACCCTCAGCCGCGGTTGAATAGTCTGCACGTTGTCCCACTGAGGCTGGTCAGCTCCCATCAGACACGTCACCGCCTGGGGGGCACAAGAAACACCGCCAATCTTCTGTACATAAACCACACACTATCCCACACTCACCTGTCACCGCAGCCGGCCTATCTGTGTATCAGCCGCAATGATGGTAAACTACTCACAATTATCCTGGGCAGGAACGTCATCCCCCTATCGAGCCTGGCTGGAGTTGTAGAGGAGAGGTTCCCTCGGCATGTCTGTAGTCACGGCTGTTTGGGTGGCGGTTGGGTCGGCCAGTGTTCTGTACCAACAAATACCATAGACTTAGGTATACAGCATTGTTTGCAGCCACACAAAAATGTATTTGGAGAGAATCCCCCAAAAATGCCCTACAACATGTTCAGTCTGAATGCACAGTAGGATGGGTGCAGATGGGATTGCTATAATTTCACCTACTCTTGGATGGGTCATTTTGATGCTCTGTTATTGAGGTTGATACACGTTTGAGTGGTTTACGACAATTGACTAGATAATCGATCCCTGCATTTTGGCACTCTGCAGAAATCCCCTTTGTTCAAATTTACACACACACACAGCCCCCCCTCCCCCACACACACCTGGAGATGAGCCCAGCCACTCGCTGCCCTGGCCTGCCCCCCGGAGGAAAGGACAAAGCCAGGATGGGTTAAATGCAGAGGACAAATTTTAATTTAAATCGCTTTTAATCGTGTTAACGCTACAAACCTTTGAATAAATGGCATTTGTAGAGACTCTATAGCGGCTTAGCTTGTAAGTTACTGTAAGGGATCTAAACACAGCCCAACCAACAATGTACACACACATATATAGCCTACCTCTTCATTTCTTTGTGCAGATTGCGGGTCAGGACTTAGAGAAAAAACGTCTTCCATTGACGCTGATGGAACGCTGGTTGGACTTTGGGGCCCTGTCGACGGGGAAGCCACGGGCGCAGGATCCTGAAATGTCACAATAACAAATAACGTTATAGTGTAAGCCTATTTTTATTTCAATTTATTTGATCTACGAACAAAGTTTGTATACTAGTTGGATACGTTAGTTAGATGTGCTTACCAAACGACGCCGTTTCGGCTCTGGGGCTGCGCGAGAAGGTCCTGCTGCTTCTTCATCCAAGTTTACTGAAGGAATTGCAGTTTCCCTCAGCTTTCTGCGAGGCGGGGCTGCCTCTGGTGCTAGGTAATTACGTTCATAGTCCTCCTCTTTGAAATGGAGACTGCAAACTCTCAGGTCGAAACCAGTTGCAACAGTGTTCTCATCGTATTTCAAAGCGCGCAGCCACTGTTTACTGCGCTCTGGGTCTTTCGGTAAACAATGCGAAATAAGCGCTTTGCCTGGTTGCTCTGCTTCTCGCCTCTTCTTCACCGTGCACGACTTAACTCCACATTTAATTGCCATTATCGTGTCTCTACAAACGAGTCTAGTCACGTAGATTCTCAAGTTAGATCTGCCTCGCGGCTGTTTTTCGAGTTGATCGATGCAGAATCACTGCGAGCCGCCCATTGGTCAAGCGTGCACGGTGGGCGTGGAAACGAAGGCCACGCGAGCCCAGTGCATTGTGGGAAATGTAGTATTTCGAGTCCCCCCACCCGCCCCTCCCCTCCACCACCCCCCCCCACCCCCCCACACAGAGTGGATTTCTGTTGATAACTTTGGCAGTAAATAACCAATTTCAAAAATTTCAACGGATTCTAAAACCTTAGGGGCGTGAGATTTAATATAAATTCATATTCCCCCACGGAAAACCCATCCTTTAACCTACCCCTAACCCTTATCCTTACCCTTAACCTAACCCTTACCCTTACCCTTAACCTACCCTAACCCTTATCCTTACCCTTAACCTAACCCTTACCCTTAACCTAACCCTAACCCTAACCCTAACCCTACTTAACCAAGCACTGTATACTAATATAACCCCTGCCCACCCCTTAACCCACAACCTAACCAAGCCACCACAGTGCCTAAATCTAACCAAGCACTATTTAATATTATAATCCCATCCCACCCCAAATACACAACCTAACCCCTCCAACCCACGTTTAAATTTAACCCTGGCCCTAAACCTAAGAATCCCACCCATAAAGTACTTCCTACCCTGGCCTAAACCTAAATTACAGGCCTCAAACATAGGCCTTAGTCAATTAGATTGGAGGAGATAAATTGTATTAGCATGCCTCATTTTTGAAGGCCCAAATTGTGCATCAGTGTGCCCACCCTGGAGCTGGAGGGCATACGAGGAGCCATCGTCCTGGGCCGAACCAGGGACCCCCCAGCTGCAGTGATGGACCACACCTGAACTTTCTTTTAAGACTAAAAGGCCCAAAATGTGTGCTTGTGTGCCCGGCCTGATGTTGAGGAGGTGTCCCAGGGGGACCCATGGGGGCACACTTACGGGCCCTTTAGCAAAAGGGTGTTGACACATTGATCTGAATCATAAGAGTTGGGAGCATGCTTATGGCTTGCATGCCAGGATGGCAAAGGGAAATGTATTTGGTTGCTCGCCTGATGCAGGAGATAAATCACAAATTGGATGAATCTCATAGCACAGGCCAGAGCCAAACACACAGGGACATGTATGGTCATGAAAGGTGGACGGTGTGGCGGGCCATACTGCCTTGCAAACAGCACCCAAACTGGAAACAGCCATATTAGGCTTTTAGAATGGGATTTTGAACCCATTCTTTTTTGTTTATTTTTCGCCCTAATTTGGAGCAATTTAATTTCTATTCAGATTTAATTATGAGAGGTCGAGAGAGTGGGAAAGTGCATTTGCACAAACGGAAAAGTAAAAATCTAGCAAACTACTGGGAGCCTGACCACGCCCCCCAGAGCCGATGAAGCTGCTCAGAGAACAGGCAGGTCATTTGCTCTGAAAAAACCACACAGACCGCACCGCTGCCACAGCATTTTTCACTTCAAGCTCCATCAGAAGACTGCCTAAACTGCATTTGCATGATTTGTCAACTTATAGATACACCTGAGGAAGGTCTTTATCAACCGAAACGCCGTGTTAGATTAAGTTGACGTTACTACGACCTAAGTTCATTATCACGCGTTGAAGAAACAACACGCGGGTCAAACAAAGAAAACAAGCTAGCTCGTCCCTCAAGGACGGGTGGCAGAAGAAACGCCCTTATCAGGGCGAAAGAAGAAGACTGCGGCAAAGAAAAGCAGATTAAACTCCATGGTTTAATGAAGACTCAGTAGAGTAGGGCTGTGAAGACATGTACGCCTGAACCTGCCGTCCATAGCGAAAATAAACGGGGCAGAGGAGACTCAACGCTAGCGTTCCATGCAGAATAGCTAGTCGTGAAAAAGCCAACTTGGCAACATCTGTTTTAGCTTAAACTCCATATCTGAGGGCTAACAAGACACAAAACCTTAACGCAACCATCAAATCTAGACGGGCGTTCATTTTTTTGATAAAGTTAACGATCTTTTCCAAGACGTTCTGACTGCTTAAAACGCAATAGCAGTCGTCAAATTGCATCAAATAGGCTGGGCAGGCATGTCTAATGACAGAGGCAGACCTGTGATACACCTGGGGCCTGGGGTAGCTACACACCCGCCCAGAGAGCGTACTAGAAGCCCAAACATACGCCCAGCGCGTGTTATCCAAGGAAACACGCTGCATCCACTGCAGAGGCCTCCTATCGCAGACCAGACTCCCACTATGGAGCCCTGGCGAGAGCAATACAACGCCTACAAGGCGTTAGAGTATGGAAAGGACGAGTCTCAACCAGGCCTGAAATTAGAACAGGACCTGGGACAGATAGGTAGAGCACCAACAGCACCCAGGCTGGAGGCTGCATGTGATGGTATAGGCTGTTATGAAATCATATGCACACAGTGTAGACCACCCTACACAGGAGACATAGTCAAGGACGCCCCAGAGTCAGAGAATCCAGACTGGGGGGATGAGACTTATTATCCGTGGCAGCAACCACAACAAGATTCCTATGTGGATCCAGCCTATGACACTCAAAAGCACCCTAGTGCAGAGGGGGGCACTTACAAGGGCCCCTGGGAATGGCAGAAACCAGATCCCTGTCACGACCCCAACCTAGACCAGCACCAGGCACCTGATAGGCAGGACACACCTGGTAGTGTAGTGTTTAGTGGGGAAAACATGCAGGAGTTGTTCGACCCTGAATACAAGGGTAGAGTGAAAGCCATGTACAAAGTTATTAGGACGGCTCATCACTTAACAAATGTCACTCAGGACACTCCTCCGCCGGGGATTAGCAAGGTCACCAACACTTTGATAGGGTCAATCAGACCATTTGCCCCTACCAAAGAGTTGAACGACATCTTAGAGGGACATGCCAGGACATGGGAACTGGCGGCTATTAGGAGTCTACGCAGTCACTATCTGACCATGATGCAGGCCGAGATTAACACCTTGCCACACATGACATTAGACCAGTGCCGTGGACCCTATCAAACAGCCACAAAGTGGGCTAAGAAGGCCTTGGGCAGACTGCAGAACCACACCCTGCTTACAGCAGAAGCTATGATTGAGGCTAGGGTCAAAAGTGTACAAGCCAGAGTGTCAACAGTGGGAGAGGCACAGCCCCCACAAGCAGCAGCATACTGTAAGCCTGCGGCACAACTTATGCCTATTGTCAGTGATGTAACCCCGTTGGACATCCAAACTGACCGTGACACGCCCCCAGGAGGGCAGCAAACTGAGTCAGCTGACCAAACCGAATTTGACAGCTCTGTAGCACTTAGCCAGAGACTGGAAGTAGGGCCCTCACCACAGGGTAAGGCCTCTGTCAGACAAAGGGCAGAGGTCAGACATACTTGTCTAGTCAGACTCACTCAGGAGTGGCGTACACAGGACCAACTGACTAAAACTCAGAAGCCAAACAGACATAGCTCTACGCCCAACAAACACAGGGACTGGACTTTAACAACTTCCAAAAAGTGGATAGTCTTAGGTGACTCAAGCTTACAAAACATCCACAAGTTCAGGTGCCCCGAACTCCAGATAGATAGTTTCCCTGGAGCACATTTTGGCCATATCCCAGCCCTCATGACCAAAACACTTGTCTACACAGAGGTCACAAAGGTCATCCTGGCCTTGGGTATAAAATTACCATGCCTGGACTGACAGGCCGACTCTGTATAAACAGGTGATCCAAGCTGTCACAGCTCTACAAGAGCGCTTTCCCCGAGCAAAAATATGGGTGCCACTTGTCAATTACTCGCAGCAACTGCCATACCAATCTGCAGATATGCTAGAGTATCTTAATGACATAATAAAAGAGAGGCTGAGAGCTATACCTTTATTGCCGCTCCAGCAATTCTCAACTCAGGCAGGTCACATTCATTGGACCAAAGGCACAGCACAGAGGATGTTAGAGCATTGGCTTAGACATATTAATTAAAGGACATACATCCATATCAAAAAGCAAAACAATGCTCTCATCCTACTGCTTTACCGCTGTCACACAACACACACAATAAGAGTGTTGTAGTTACTCATAGGCCTCTAAATAGAAACTGCCAATATTAGGCTAGTAGAATGTGAGTTTACACCCATTCTCTTTTTTTGTTTCTTTGAGGGCACAAAATGACTGATGGTATACACCACAGTCATCCAATGACTGATGGCATACACCACAGTCATATTACAAATGGAACAGGGGGACCCATTTCAGTTCAACTCAGTAACAGAGCACTGTCTTATGGAGATAACACAGGGAGTAGGGACCCAGTGATGGGACGCCTTGGACAATGTGGTGGCGAGTGCACAGTGGCCTGGCAACAGGTCACAGTGGCCGAAAGGCTGCACACTTCCTCCAAACCCTAACCCGCCAGGGCCTCACATTGTCCCGGGTGGCTGGGCCCCTGTTCTCTGTCATCCAAGACACAGGTCTCTATACTTCTGACTGAACCACAGCAGTGGATTTCATTTTTAAAGCAAAACTCTTGCACCATCTAAATCCAAACAAGACCCTCTTTACATACAGGTCACACACATGACCTTACAATTTGATGCCAATTTGCTAGATGCATAACAGAAGCCAAGTTGGGCCTTTGCAGAAAGCCATGTCTGGCATGCACCAAAAAGCCATGCTCGGCCTCCACTTATCCACTAGATGGAACCCTCACCTCTCCTACGACCTAAGTTCATTTTTTTGTCCCCTTCACCATACCTCAACTTAAGTCCTGTTGCCCTGCCAAAACCTAACCAGGATAGTGCCCTAAACCTAACCTGCACTATCACAAAGGCCTAAATCTAACCAGGACAGTCACTGCAGTGCCTAAACTTAACCAAGCACTGTATACTAATATAACCCCTGCCCACCCCTTAACCCACAACCTAACCAAGCCACCACAGTGCCTAAATCTAACCAAGCACTATTTAATATTATAATCCCATCCCACCCCAAATACACAACCTAACCCCTCCAACCCACGTTTAAATTTAACCCTGGCCCTAAACCTAAGAATCCCACCCATAAAGTACTTCCTACCCTGGCCTAAACCTAAATTACAGGCCTCAAACATAGGCCTTAGTCAATTAGATTGGAGGAGATAAATTGTATTAGCATGCCTCATTTTTGAAGGCCCAAATTGTGCATCAGTGTGCCCACCCTGGAGCTGGAGGGCATACGAGGAGCCATCGTCCTGGGCCGAACCAGGGACCCCCCAGCTGCAGTGATGGACCACACCTGAACTTTCTTTTAAGACTAAAAGGCCCAAAATGTGTGCTTGTGTGCCCGGCCTGATGTTGAGGAGGTGTCCCAGGGGGACCCATGGGGGCACACTAACGGGCCCTTTAGCAAAAGGGTGTTGACACATTGATCTGAATCATAAGAGTTGGGAGCATGCTTATGGCTTGCATGCCAGGATGGCAAAGGGAAATGTATTTGGTTGCTCGCCTGATGCAGGAGATAAATCACAAATTGGATGAATCTCATAGCACAGGCCAGAGCCAAACACACAGGGACATGTATGGTCATGAAAGGTGGACGGTGTGGCGGGCCATACTGCCTTGCAAACAGCACCCAAACTGGAAACAGCCATATTAGGCTTTTAGAATGGGATTTTGAACCCATTCTTTTTTGTTTCTTTTTCGCCCTAATTTGGAGCAATTTAATTTCTATTCAGATTTAATTATGAGAGGTCGAGACAGTGGGAAAGTGCATTTGCACAAACGGAAAAGTAAAAATCTAGCAAACTACTGGGAGCCTGACCACGCCCCCCAGAGCCGATGAAGCTGCTCAGAGAACAGGCAGGTCATTTGCTCTGAAAAAAACACACAGACCGCACCGCTGCCACAGCATTTTTCACTTCAAGCTCCATCAGAAGACTGCCTAAACTGCATTTGCATGATTTGTCAACTTATAGATACACCTGAGGAAGGTCTTTATCGACCGAAACGTCGTGTTAGATTAAGTTGACGTTACTACGACCTAAGTTCATTATCACGCATTGAAGAAACAACACGCGGGTCAAACAAAGAAAACAAGCTAGCTCGTCCCTCAAGGACGGGTGGCAGAAGAAACGCCCTTATCAGGGCGAAAGAAGAAGTCTGCGGCAAAGAAAAGCAGATTAAACTCCATGGTTTAATGAAGACTCAGTAGAGTAGGGCTGTGAAGATATGTACGCCTGAACCTGCCGTCCATAGCGAAAATAAACGGGGCAGAGGAGACTCAACGCTAGCGTTCCATGCAGAATAGCTAGTCGTGAAAAAGCCAACTTGGCAACATCTGTTTTAGCTTAAACTCCATATCTGAGGGCTAACAAGACACAAAACCTTAACGCAACCATCAAATCTAGACGGGCGTTCATTTTTTTGATAAAGTTAATGATCTTTTCCAAGACGTTCTGACTGCTTAAAACGCAATAGCAGTCGTCAAATTGCATCAAATAGGCTGGGCAGGCATGTCTAACGACAGAGGCAGACCTGTGATACACCTGGGGCCTGGGGTAGCTACACACCCGCCCAGAGAGCGTACTAGAAGCCCAAACATACGCCCAGCGCGTGTTATCCAAGGAAACACGCTGCATCCACTGCAGAGGCCTCCTATTGCAGACCAGACTCCCACTATGGAGCCCTGGCGAGAGCAATACAACGCCTACAAGGCGTTAGAGTATGGAAAGGACGAGTCTCAACCAGGCCTGAAATTAGAACAGGACCTGGGACAGATAGGTAGAGCACCAACAGCACCCAGGCTGGAGGCTGCATGTGATGGTATAGGCTGTTATGAAATCATATGCACACAGTGTAGACCACCCTACACAGGAGACATAGTCAAGGACGCCCCAGAGTCAGAGAATCCAGACTGGGGGGATGAGACTTATTATCCGTGGCAGCAACCACAACAAGATTCCTATGTGGATCCAGCCTATGACACTCAAAAGCACCCTAGTGCAGAGGGGGGCACTTACAAGGGCCCCTGGGAATGGCAGAAACCAGATCCCTGTCACGACCCCAACCTAGACCAGCACCAGGCACCTGATAGGCAGGACACACCTGGTAGTGTAGTGTTTAGTGGGGAAAACATGGAGGAGTTGTTCGACCCTGAATACAAGGGTAGAGTGAAAGCCATGTACAAAGTTATTAGGACGGCTCATCACTTAACAAATGTCACCCAGGACACTCCTCCGCCGGGGATTAGCAAGGTCACCAACACTTTGATAGGGTCAATCAGACCATTTGCCCCTACCAAAGAGTTGAACGACATCTTAGAGGGACATGCCAGGACATGGGAACTGGCGGCTATTAGGAGTCTACGCAGTCACTATCTGACCATGATGCAGGCCGAGATTAACACCTTGCCACACATGACATTAGACCAGTGCCGTGGACCCTATCAAACAGCCACAAAGTGGGCTAAGAAGGCCTTGGGCAGACTGCAGAACCACACCCTGCTTACAGCAGAAGCTATGATTGAGGCTAGGGTCAAAAGTGTACAAGCCAGAGTGTCAACAGTGGGAGAGGCACAGCCCCCACAAGCAGCAGCATACTGTAAGCCTGCGGCACAACTTATGCCTATTGTCAGTGATGTAACCCCGTTGGACATCCAAACTGACCGTGACACGCCCCCAGGAGGGCAGCAAACTGAGTCAGCTGACCAAACCGAATTTGACAGCTCTGTAGCACTTAGCCAGAGACTGGAAGTAGGGCCCTCACCACAGGGTAAGGCCTCTGTCAGACAAAGGGCAGAGGTCAGACATACTTGTCTAGTCAGACTCACTCAGGAGTGGCGTACACAGGACCAACTGACTAAAACTCAGAAGCCAAACAGACATAGCTCTACGCCCAACAAACACAGGGACTGGACTTTAACAACTTCCAAAAAGTGGATAGTCTTAGGTGACTCAAACTTACAAAACATCCACAAGTTCAGGTGTCCCGAACTCCAGATAGATAGTTTCCCTGGAGCACATTTTGGCCATATCCCAGCCCTCATGACCAAAACACTTGTCTACACAGAGGTCACAAAGGTCATCCTGGCCTTGGGTATAAATTACCATGCCTGGACTGACAGGCCGACTCTGTATAAACAGGTGATCCAAGCTGTCACAGCTCTACAAGAGCGCTTTCCCCGAGCAAAAATATGGGTGCCACTTGTCAATTACTCGCAGCAACTGCCATACCAATCTGCAGATATGCTAGAGTATCTTAATGACATAATAAAAGAGAGGCTGAGAGCTATACCTTTATTGCCGCTCCAGCAATTCTCAACTCAGGCAGGTCACATTCATTGGACCAAAGGCACAGCACAGAGGATGTTAGAGCATTGGCTTAGACATATTAATTAAAGGACATACATCCATATCAAAAAGCAAAACAATGCTCTCATCCTACTGCTCTACCGCTGTCACACAACACACACAATAAGAGTGTTGTAGTTACTCATAGGCCTCTAAATAGAAACTGCCAATATTAGGCTAGTAGAATGTGAGTTTACACCCATTCTCTTTTTTTGTTTCTTTGAGGGCACAAAATGACTGATGGTATACACCACAGTCATCCAATGACTGATGGCATACACCACAGTCATATTACAAATGGAACAGGGGGACCCATTTCAGTTCAACTCAGTAACAGAGCACTGTCTTATGGAGATAACACAGGGAGTAGGGACCCAGTGATGGGACGCCTTGGACAATGTGGTGGCGAGTGCACAGTGGCCTGGCAACAGGTCACAGTGGCCGAAAGGCTGCACACTTCCTCCAAACCCTAACCCGCCAGGGCCTCACATTGTGCCGGGTGGCTGGGCCCCTGTTCTCTGTCATCCAAGACACAGGTCTCTATACTTCTGACTGAACCACAGCAGTGGATTTCATTTTAAAAGCAAAACTCTTGCACCATCTAAATCCAAACAAGACCCTCTTTACATACAGGTCACACACATGACCTTACAATTTGATGCCAATTTGCTAGATGCATAACAGAAGCCAAGTTGGGCCTTTGCAGAAAGCCATGTCTGGCATGCACCAAAAAGCCATGCTCGGCCTCCACTTATCCACTAGATGGAACCCTCACCTCTCCTACGACCTAAGTTCATTTTTTTGTCCCCTTCACCATACCTCAACTTAAGTCCTGTTGCCCTGCCAAAACCTAACCAGGATAGTGCCCTAAACCTAACCTGCACTATCACAAAGGCCTAAATCTAACCAGGACAGTCACTGCAGTGCCTAAACTTAACCAAGCACTGTATACTAATATAACCCCTGCCCACCCCTTAACCCACAACCTAACCAAGCCACCACAGTGCCTAAATCTAACCAAGCACTATTTAATATTATAATCCCATCCCACCCCAAATACACAACCTAACCCCTCCAACCCACGTTTAAATTTAACCCTGGCCCTAAACCTAAGAATCCCACCCATAAAGTACTTCCTACCCTGGCCTAAACCTAAATTACAGGCCTCAAACATAGGCCTTAGTCAATTAGATTGGAGGAGATAAATTGTATTAGCATGCCTCATTTTTGAAGGCCCAAATTGTGCATCAGTGTGCCCACCCTGGAGCTGGAGGGCATACGAGGAGCCATCGTCCTGGGCCGAACCAGGGACCCCCCAGCTGCAGTGATGGACCACACCTGAACTTTCTTTTAAGACTAAAAGGCCCAAAATGTGTGCTTGTGTGCCCGGCCTGATGTTGAGGAGGTGTCCCAGGGGGACCCATGGGGGCACACTTACGGGCCCTTTAGCAAAAGGGTGTTGACACATTGATCTGAATCATAAGAGTTGGGAGCATGCTTATGGCTTGCATGCCAGGATGGCAAAGGGAAATGTATTTGGTTGCTCGCCTGATGCAGGAGATAAATCACAAATTGGATGAATCTCATAGCACAGGCCAGAGCCAAACACACAGGGACATGTATGGTCATGAAAGGTGGACGGTGTGGCGGGCCATACTGCCTTGCAAACAGCACCCAAACTGGAAACAGCCATATTAGGCTTTTAGAATGGGATTTTGAACCCATTCTTTTTTGTTTCTTTTTCGCCCTAATTTGGAGCAATTTAATTTCTATTCAGATTTAATTATGAGAGGTCGAGAGAGTGGGAAAGTGCATTTGCACAAACGGAAAAGTAAAAATCTAGCAAACTACTGGGAGCCTGACCACGCCCCCCAGAGCCGATGAAGCTGCTCAGAGAACAGGCAGGTCATTTGCTCTGAAAAAACCACACAGACCGCACCGCTGCCACAGCATTTTTCACTTCAAGCTCCATCAGAAGACTGCCTAAACTGCATTTGCATGATTTGTCAACTTATAGATACACCTGAGGAAGGTCTTTATCGACCGAAACGTCGTGTTAGATTAAGTTGACGTTACTACGACCTAAGTTCATTATCACGCGTTGAAGAAACAACACGCGGGTCAAACAAAGAAAACAAGCTAGCTCGTCCCTCAAGGACGGGTGGCAGAAGAAACGCCCTTATCAGGGCGAAAGAAGAAGACTGCGGCAAAGAAAAGCAGATTAAACTCCATGGTTTAATGAAGACTCAGTAGAGTAGGGCTGTGAAGACATGTACGCCTGAACCTGCCGTCCATAGCGAAAATAAACGGGGCAGAGGAGACTCAACGCTAGCGTTCCATGCAGAATAGCTAGTCGTGAAAAAGCCAACTTGGCAACATCTGTTTTAGCTTAAACTCCATATCTGAGGGCTAACAAGACACAAAACCTTAACGCAACCATCAAATCTAGACGGGCGTTCATTTTTTTGATAAAGTTAATGATCTTTTCCAAGACGTTCTGACTGCTTAAAACGCAATAGCAGTCGTCAAATTGCATCAAATAGGCTGGGCAGGCATGTCTAACGACAGAGGCAGACCTGTGATACACCTGGGGCCTGGGGTAGCTACACACCCGCCCAGAGAGCGTACTAGAAGCCCAAACATACGCCCAGCGCGTGTTATCCAAGGAAACACGCTGCATCCACTGCAGAGGCCTCCTATTGCAGACCAGACTCCCACTATGGAGCCCTGGCGAGAGCAATACAACGCCTACAAGGCGTTAGAGTATGGAAAGGACGAGTCTCAACCAGGCCTGAAATTAGAACAGGACCTGGGACAGATAGGTAGAGCACCAACAGCACCCAGGCTGGAGGCTGCATGTGATGGTATAGGCTGTTATGAAATCATATGCACACAGTGTAGACCACCCTACACAGGAGACATAGTCAAGGACGCCCCAGAGTCAGAGAATCCAGACTGGGGGGATGAGACTTATTATCCGTGGCAGCAACCACAACAAGATTCCTATGTGGATCCAGCCTATGACACTCAAAAGCACCCTAGTGCAGAGGGGGGCACTTACAAGGGCCCCTGGGAATGGCAGAAACCAGATCCCTGTCACGACCCCAACCTAGACCAGCACCAGGCACCTGATAGGCAGGACACACCTGGTAGTGTAGTGTTTAGTGGGGAAAACATGGAGGAGTTGTTCGACCCTGAATACAAGGGTAGAGTGAAAGCCATGTACAAAGTTATTAGGACGGCTCATCACTTAACAAATGTCACCCAGGACACTCCTCCGCCGGGGATTAGCAAGGTCACCAACACTTTGATAGGGTCAATCAGACCATTTGCCCCTACCAAAGAGTTGAACGACATCTTAGAGGGACATGCCAGGACATGGGAACTGGCGGCTATTAGGAGTCTACGCAGTCACTATCTGACCATGATGCAGGCCGAGATTAACACCTTGCCACACATGACATTAGACCAGTGCCGTGGACCCTATCAAACAGCCACAAAGTGGGCTAAGAAGGCCTTGGGCAGACTGCAGAACCACACCCTGCTTACAGCAGAAGCTATGATTGAGGCTAGGGTCAAAAGTGTACAAGCCAGAGTGTCAACAGTGGGAGAGGCACAGCCCCCACAAGCAGCAGCATACTGTAAGCCTGCGGCACAACTTATGCCTATTGTCAGTGATGTAACCCCGTTGGACATCCAAACTGACCGTGACACGCCCCCAGGAGGGCAGCAAACTGAGTCAGCTGACCAAACCGAATTTGACAGCTCTGTAGCACTTAGCCAGAGACTGGAAGTAGGGCCCTCACCACAGGGTAAGGCCTCTGTCAGACAAAGGGCAGAGGTCAGACATACTTGTCTAGTCAGACTCACTCAGGAGTGGCGTACACAGGACCAACTGACTAAAACTCAGAAGCCAAACAGACATAGCTCTACGCCCAACAAACACAGGGACTGGACTTTAACAACTTCCAAAAAGTGGATAGTCTTAGGTGACTCAAACTTACAAAACATCCACAAGTTCAGGTGTCCCGAACTCCAGATAGATAGTTTCCCTGGAGCACATTTTGGCCATATCCCAGCCCTCATGACCAAAACACTTGTCTACACAGAGGTCACAAAGGTCATCCTGGCCTTGGGTATAAATTACCATGCCTGGACTGACAGGCCGACTCTGTATAAACAGGTGATCCAAGCTGTCACAGCTCTACAAGAGCGCTTTCCCCGAGCAAAAATATGGGTGCCACTTGTCAATTACTCGCAGCAACTGCCATACCAATCTGCAGATATGCTAGAGTATCTTAATGACATAATAAAAGAGAGGCTGAGAGCTATACCTTTATTGCCGCTCCAGCAATTCTCAACTCAGGCAGGTCACATTCATTGGACCAAAGGCACAGCACAGAGGATGTTAGAGCATTGGCTTAGACATATTAATTAAAGGACATACATCCATATCAAAAAGCAAAACAATGCTCTCATCCTACTGCTCTACCGCTGTCACACAACACACACAATAAGAGTGTTGTAGTTACTCATAGGCCTCTAAATAGAAACTGCCAATATTAGGCTAGTAGAATGTGAGTTTACACCCATTCTCTTTTTTTGTTTCTTTGAGGGCACAAAATGACTGATGGTATACACCACAGTCATCCAATGACTGATGGCATACACCACAGTCATATTACAAATGGAACAGGGGGACCCATTTCAGTTCAACTCAGTAACAGAGCACTGTCTTATGGAGATAACACAGGGAGTAGGGACCCAGTGATGGGACGCCTTGGACAATGTGGTGGCGAGTGCACAGTGGCCTGGCAACAGGTCACAGTGGCCGAAAGGCTGCACACTTCCTCCAAACCCTAACCCGCCAGGGCCTCACATTGTGCCGGGTGGCTGGGCCCCTGTTCTCTGTCATCCAAGACACAGGTCTCTATACTTCTGACTGAACCACAGCAGTGGATTTCATTTTAAAAGCAAAACTCTTGCACCATCTAAATCCAAACAAGACCCTCTTTACATACAGGTCACACACATGACCTTACAATTTGATGCCAATTTGCTAGATGCATAACAGAAGCCAAGTTGGGCCTTTGCAGAAAGCCATGTCTGGCATGCACCAAAAAGCCATGCTCGGCCTCCACTTATCCACTAGATGGAACCCTCACCTCTCCTACGACCTAAGTTCATTTTTTTGTCCCCTTCACCATACCTCAACTTAAGTCCTGTTGCCCTGCCAAAACCTAACCAGGATAGTGCCCTAAACCTAACCTGCACTATCACAAAGGCCTAAATCTAACCAGGACAGTCACTGCAGTGCCTAAACTTAACCAAGCACTGTATACTAATATAACCCCTGCCCACCCCTTAACCCACAACCTAACCAAGCCACCACAGTGCCTAAATCTAACCAAGCACTATTTAATATTATAATCCCATCCCACCCCAAATACACAACCTAACCCCTCCAACCCACGTTTAAATTTAACCCTGGCCCTAAACCTAAGAATCCCACCCATAAAGTACTTCCTACCCTGGCCTAAACCTAAATTACAGGCCTCAAACATAGGCCTTAGTCAATTAGATTGGAGGAGATAAATTGTATTAGCATGCCTCATTTTTGAAGGCCCAAATTGTGCATCAGTGTGCCCACCCTGGAGCTGGAGGGCATACGAGGAGCCATCGTCCTGGGCCGAACCAGGGACCCCCCAGCTGCAGTGATGGACCACACCTGAACTTTCTTTTAAGACTAAAAGGCCCAAAATGTGTGCTTGTGTGCCCGGCCTGATGTTGAGGAGGTGTCCCAGGGGGACCCATGGGGGCACACTTACGGGCCCTTTAGCAAAAGGGTGTTGACACATTGATCTGAATCATAAGAGTTGGGAGCATGCTTATGGCTTGCATGCCAGGATGGCAAAGGGAAATGTATTTGGTTGCTCGCCTGATGCAGGAGATAAATCACAAATTGGATGAATCTCATAGCACAGGCCAGAGCCAAACACACAGGGACATGTATGGTCATGAAAGGTGGACGGTGTGGCGG
This sequence comes from Poromitra crassiceps, assembly GCF_964638095.1. Classification (NCBI taxonomy): domain Eukaryota; kingdom Metazoa; phylum Chordata; class Actinopteri; order Beryciformes; family Melamphaidae; genus Poromitra; species Poromitra crassiceps. Next base: position 10,122,909 of record NC_139630.1, read on the forward strand.
GCCATACTGCCTTGCAAACAGCACCCAAACTGGAAACAGCCATATTAGGCTTTTAGAATGGGATTTTGAACCCATTCTTTTTTGTTTCTTTTTCGCCCTAATTTGGAGCAATTTAATTTCTATTCAGATTTAATTATGAGAGGTCGAGAGAGTGGGAAAGTGCATTTGCACAAACGGAAAAGTAAAAATCTAGCAAACTACTGGGAGCCTGACCACGCCCCCCAGAGCCGATGAAGCTGCTCAGAGAACAGGCAGGTCATTTGCTCTGAAAAAACCACACAGACCGCACCGCTGCCACAGCATTTTTCACTTCAAGCTCCATCAGAAGACTGCCTAAACTGCATTTGCATGATTTGTCAACTTATAGATACACCTGAGGAAGGTCTTTATCGACCGAAACGTCGTGTTAGATTAAGTTGACGTTACTACGACCTAAGTTCATTATCACGCGTTGAAGAAACAACACGCGGGTCAAACAAAGAAAACAAGCTAGCTCGTCCCTCAAGGACGGGTGGCAGAAGAAACGCCCTTATCAGGGCGAAAGAAGAAGACTGCGGCAAAGAAAAGCAGATTAAACTCCATGGTTTAATGAAGACTCAGTAGAGTAGGGCTGTGAAGACATGTACGCCTGAACCTGCCGTCCATAGCGAAAATAAACGGGGCAGAGGAGACTCAACGCTAGCGTTCCATGCAGAATAGCTAGTCGTGAAAAAGCCAACTTGGCAACATCTGTTTTAGCTTAAACTCCATATCTGAGGGCTAACAAGACACAAAACCTTAACGCAACCATCAAATCTAGACGGGCGTTCATTTTTTTGATAAAGTTAACGATCTTTTCCAAGACGTTCTGACTGCTTAAAACGCAATAGCAGTCGTCAAATTGCATCAAATAGGCTGGGCAGGCATGTCTAACGACAGAGGCAGACCTGTGATACACCTGGGGCCTGGGGTAGCTACACACCCGCCCAGAGAGCGTACTAGAAGCCCAAACATACGCCCAGTGCGTGTTATCCAAGGAAACACGCTGCATCCACTGCAGAGGCCTCCTATCGCAGACCAGACTCCCACTATGGAGCCCTGGCGAGAGCAATACAACGCCTACAAGGCGTTAGAGTATGGAAAGGACGAGTCTCAACCAGGCCTGAAATTAGAACAGGACCTGGGACAGATAGGTAGAGCACCAACAGCACCCAGGCTGGAGGCTGCATGTGATGGTATAGGCTGTTATGCAATCATATGCACACAGTGTAGACCACCCTACACAGGAGACATAGTCAAGGACGCCCCAGAGTCAGAGAATCCAGACTGGGGGGATGAGACTTATTATCCGTGGCAGCAACCACAACAAGATTCCTATGTGGATCCAGCCTATGACACTCAAAAGCACCCTAGTGCAGAGGGGGGTACTTACAAGGGCCCCTGGGAATGGCAGAAACCAGATCCCTGTCACGACCCCAACCTAGACCAGCACCAGGCACCTGATAGGCAGGACACACCTGGTAGTGTAGTGTTTAGTGGGGAAAACATGGAGGAGTTGTTCGACCCTGAATACAAGGGTAGAGTGAAAGCCATGTACAAAGTTATTAGGACGGCTCATCACTTAACAAATGTCACTCAGGACACTCCTCCGCCGGGGATTAGCAAGGTCACCAACACTTTGATAGGGTCAATCAGACCATTTGCCCCTACCAAAGAGTTGAACGACATCTTAGAGGGACATGCCAGGACATGGGAACTGGCGGCTATTAGGAGTCTACGCAGTCACTATCTGACCATGATGCAGGCCGAGATTAACACCTTGCCACACATGACATTAGACCAGTGCCGTGGACCCTATCAAACAGCCACAAAGTGGGCTAAGAAGGCCTTGGGCAGACTGCAGAACCACACCCTGCTTACAGCAGAAGCTATGATTGAGGCTAGGGTCAAAAGTGTACAAGCCAGAGTGTCAACAGTGGGAGAGGCACAGCCCCCACAAGCAGCAGCATACTGTAAGCCTGCGGCACAACTTATGCCTATTGTCAGTGATGTAACCCCGTTGGACATCCAAACTGACCGTGACACGCCCCCAGGAGGGCAGCAAACTGAGTCAGCTGACCAAACCGAATTTGACAGCTCTGTAGCACTTAGCCAGAGACTGGAAGTAGGGCCCTCACCACAGGGTAAGGCCTCTGTCAGACAAAGGGCAGAGGTCAGACATACTTGTCTAGTCAGACTCACTCAGGAGTGGCGTACACAGGACCAACTGACTAAAACTCAGAAGCCAAACAGACATAGCTCTACGCCCAACAAACACAGGGACTGGACTTTAACAACTTCCAAAAAGTGGATAGTCTTAGGTGACTCAAACTTACAAAACATCCACAAGTTCAGGTGCCCCGAACTCCAGATAGATAGTTTCCCTGGAGCACATTTTGGCCATATCCCAGCCCTCATGACCAAAACACTTGTCTACACAGAGGTCACAAAGGTCATCCTGGCCTTGGGTATAAATTACCATGCCTGGACTGACAGGCCGACTCTGTATAAACAGGTGATCCAAGCTGTCACAGCTCTACAAGAGCGCTTTCCCCGAGCAAAAATATGGGTGCCACTTGTCAATTACTCGCAGCAACTGCCATACCAATCTGCAGATATGCTAGAGTATCTTAATGACATAATACAAGAGAGGCTGAGAGCTATACCTTTATTGCCGCTCCAGCAATTCTCAACTCAGGCAGGTCACATTCATTGGACCAAAGGCACAGCACAGAGGATGTTAGAGCATTGGCTTAGACATATTAATTAAAGGACATACATCCATATCAAAAAGCAAAACAATGCTCTCATCCTACTGCTCTACCGCTGTCACACAACACACACAATAAGAGTGTTGTAGTTACTCATAGGCCTCTAAATAGAAACTGCCAATATTAGGCTAGTAGAATGTAAACTGCCCAGATTAGGCTAGTAGAATGTGAGTTTACACCCATTCTCTTTTTTTGTTTCTTTGAGGGCACAAAATGACTGATGGTATACACCACAGTCATCCAATGACTGATGGCATACACCACAGTCATATTACAAATGGAACAGGGGGACCCATTTCAGTTCAACTCAGTAACAGAGCACTGTCTTATGGAGATAACACAGGGAGTAGGGACCCAGTGATGGGACGCCTTGGACAATGTGGTGGCGAGTGCACAGTGGCCTGGCAACAGGTCACAGTGGCCGAAAGGCTGCACACTTCCTCCAAACCCTTACCCTTAACCTAACCCTTACCCTTAACCTACCCCTAACCCTTATCCTTACCCTTAACCTAACCCTTACCCTTACCCTTAACCTACCCTAACCCTTATCCTTACCCTTAACCTAACCCTTACCCTTAACCTACCCCTAACCCTTATCCTTACCCTTAACCTAACCCTTACCCTTAACCTACCCCTAACCCTTATCCTTACCCTAACCCTTACCCTTAACCTAACCCTTACCCTTAACCTACCCCTAACCCTTATCCTTACCCTTACCCTTAACCTAACCCTTACCATTAACCTAGCCCTAAGTTGTTTTATTTGCCTAAATATAAAGTTATTAATAACGGCCATTGAAACCTACTAGCAGGTTTGAAGCAAAGTACCAATGGCACAAGGTAGCACTCACAAAACTTCAGGACAAAGGAGCTCTCAATTTCACCAATTTATCTGGCCATGTCACAAATAATGCCAACGTTTCGGCCTTTTGGCATTCTTCAGGGCATGGAGGAAGCTTCCTCCATGCCCTGAAGAAGGCCGAGAGGCCGAAACAGCTCTACTGAGCTGGTACTTTGCTTCAAACTTGATGTTGGTTTAGCACCACCAAAAACCACTGGGAAGGCGCATCCTTTCAAGATCCAAACTACTAGCAGGTTTATCAGCGATAGGAATGGGGCTGATGACGAACCTACTGAATCTATGGGTGACAACAGTCCGATCAGGTAAATGAAAAGAGAATTATAGTTTTTTCACAAGTTGATTATGATTAATAATATTAATATTTCTGTTTAATTAAAAACAACAAATGTGATGAAATGGGATTTTGCTTCTCCTATGTTCTGTCCTCTCCTCTCTTCTCTCTCGTCTTCTCTTGAGCTGTTGAATGCTGCTCGCTGAAAGAGAAGCTCAGTAGACTCTGGTGCTGAGAAATGATGAAACAGCACCACCTGCTGGTCCCAGAGACACAGTAGAGAGCTGAGATCCGAGTACATCATCTGTAGCATTTGTGACATCCGAGAACCAATAATGGATTGAGATCAAATCACACAACCAGTTGTTAAACTAATTTTTGCAGTAACTAGTAATCTAACTACTTTGTCAAATTTAGTAACTCATTTACAATGACTGAAATTTAAATGGGCTAGTTACTAGTTACTTTAGGATGTGAAAATAATGGATCACTTCAGAGGGAGAGATACGGCCTTCCTGTCCGGCAGTAATGCTCTGCAGCTGCAGCCAGACCTATAGGCTATAAGCCTCCCCAATAAGTGAATGTTCAAGTATTCCATGCAGATACAATGACTATTAATGATTTATTATGCAGTAATCTGTAAAGTAATTAAATTACCTTTTGAGACTAGTAACTAATTACTCATTTTCAGTAACTTTCCCAACACTGCACATAACTAACTGGAGCTGTGCTTCTCTAAATCAAACTGAATGATAGACAGTGGACTTGTGTTGTGATGTTGTGTTGGAGACATCATGAAGGAAATTATCCCAGCTTAGTAGATTTTGATTTCTTAGGCAATGACAGTGATGATGGGTGTTTGGCTTCCTGTCAAGCACTTTAGGAGCCTGGTGGTATACCGATTGTAAAGGTTTGAGTGCTGTACAGGAGGCCTGAGCCCAGCTAGTCAAGCAGTAAGACAGATGTCCGGGACTTCCGCGTCCGGGGGGGCTGGCACAGTCACACTGCAGAAATGCATTCACATAATCAATATTGCCTGTCTTTCAAGCTACAACTAACAGAGTATCAACATTTCCCCCCAAGTCTATACTTATAATAACAAAGCTAGGAAGTGACAACTACATCTGACTGACATACAGTTATCCTCCCAAACTCCACTAAGAAAGTTGGAAAGCACTCGTGGCTGAGTGGTTAAAGCCGCCTGCTTTGCAATCTGAAGTTCAGTGGTTCGAATCCACCACTGGCTTTTAGCAATCTCTGTCCCAGGCCAGAGCTTCTTTACAGGTCCGGTACCATGTAACTACATATGAACTACAGTTAAATAGACTCACTCCACTTTACAGGTCCGGTACCATGTAACTACATATGAACTACTGTTGAATAGACTCACTCCACTTTACAGGTCCGGTACCATGTAATTACATATGAACTACAGTTGAATAGACTCACTCCACTTTACAGGTCCAGTACCATGTAACTACATATGAACTACAGTTGAATAGACTCACTCCAATTTACAGCTCCGGTACCATGTAACTACATACTACAGTTGAATATACTCACTCCACTTTACAGGTCCATTACAATGCAACTACATATGAACTACAGTTGAATAGACTCACTCCACTTTACAGGTCTGTTACCATGTAACTACATATGGACATCATTTATAACTATTGGTAATTACTGTGTAATTACATTTGGTGTTCATATGTAATTACAAATAGTTCATATGTAACTAGGGTACCTGTAAAATAAAGGGTTACCATGTTATCTTCACCATAGTGTTTACCCTGCCGTCACTGCTGACAGCCAGGTAACCATAGTGTTTACCCTAAGCCAGGCCACGCCACAGTTTCATAAAAAAAAAAAAAAAAAAAAAAAAAATTGGGTAGGGGACAAAGATCTATGACTGGCCCGGGAGAAGCTTTTTTATTTCGTTTTTCCTTGTTTGTTACATTACAGTGTTTGATTTGCATCATAATAATAATAATAAGTTCAGTGTTTATGCCTGTGTTGCTGTCTGTTGTAGTGTAAAACGACTAAAGGGAGTATAATAACAGTATAATCCTAATGTTAATTTAAAATTAAATATTCTTCTAAATATGGATAAAAGTCCAAAAAACATCAAATTTTCTTCGGCAGCGTCGAGATTCCATTCCTTACAGCACCCCCTATTTAATAATAGTTCCAGCACGGCTGCGAAACTGTGGTGGCGGGTTGTGTCAAGTATACATATAATGGCTCGGGGTCCGGCCCCCGGCCCCTTAGGTTTCTGACAATGTGGCCCCCTGAACAATTTAGTTGAATAGCCCTGCCCTAAGCCATGACAGCCAGCCAGGTAACCATAGTGTTTACCCTAAGCCATGACAGCCAGCCAGGTAACCATAGTGTTTACCCTAAGCCATGACAGCCAGCCAGGTAACCATAGTGTTTACCCTAAGCCATGACAGCCAGCCAGGTAACCATAGTGTTTACCCTAAGCCATGACAGTCAGCCAGGTAACCATAGTGAACTTGCAATCATGTCGGTGGGGGGACATTTTATTGTCCCTCCATTTCAAAACTCATTCCGGTGAGCCTGCAGAAGGCTTTGCTAGATGAGGAACAAGCACTGTTAAATGATTTCCTCATTCCTCACAACAACTACGTCAGCGGATATGTGCGCGGCCTAAGGCAACGGCCAATCACAGCTCTTGTGCTGGTCACGTCACGTCCGCGTTGACGCCGGCTATTCACATTTTCGGGGAGCTGCACGCCCCCTCCGCCGAGCTGCACCGATAGGACGGCCAGCTGCGGCGACCCCTCGGCGCAGTCGGGCGGCGGCACTTGTGATTTCACGTAAGCATAAAACCAGTTTAGGGTTGACTAACCTAATCTCTGTCTACCATGAACATTAAAACGTTGTCGTAGGCTACCAGAAAATTTTCATGGGACCAATTAGTGCAGACTCTATTTTTCTATTTTTTTTACTTCCTCGTCCAGCACCGAGAATTTATCATTTTTTATGTGCATAGCTACTTTTGTCTACTTTCTTGTAGGCTATTACCTGGACTGGTGAACATTCCCACCTCACACAACATGACTAAACACGAGCAATGCCAAGCAAGCATCTAAAAGCTGGTTTTGAATTTTGGAACTGAAATACCGGTAGCCTATCTCAGCTTTCAAAAGGTCCCTCAATGAATTTCCCTAAACATACTTTCAAACAAGGAAATATAATTCTAACTATAATCCTCTTCTTTTGACGGCATATTGCCCATCCCAAATCCCTGGGCCTTTCTAGTGTTCAGATGATTTTTGAATTCACTGAAAACTTCCACATACTGAAAATCCCCCAGGCTATTTAAGTTCAAGTGTTTGTTGATGAGGCAAACTTACCAGACAGGTGTCTGTTTCCATAGCATCACAACCCCAACCGCAACCCCTGATCTTCACACTATACTATCATCACACGATCATCACAGGAAAGCACCGTTCAGTTTCCCCCACTCTGCATTCGATCTTATCGTTTTTCTATTTAATCTTGTAGTTAGTGTGGGGGGGGGGGGGGTAACATATTTTCCATTTTCTTGATGACTGGGCTGAGGTATAATTTGGACAGAGAAAATATGCAGCATATCAGTTGGTGTTGATGACACACTCTGCACCCCCTACTTAAAAACAGTTCCACCCAGGTGGTGGTGACTGGTCAGCCATTCATTTTTCCATAGACCATTCCATTTATTGGGGGTGTTAATCTGGCCTTGGGAAATGCTGGTTTAAGGAGATCCATACATCTTCTACAATGTTACAAATTCTTAAATATACTTTTTAACGTTCATTTTCATGTTCTTATTTCCGCAGCTCCAATCATGGTGACCCAGTAGTCCTGAATAGAGGACCTTTGCAGACATGCAGTTTTCAGTGGCACACTTTGATATGTGTCACTGAAGCTCTTAAGAATTGTTAGTTCTGTGTGGCTGCTATTTAACACATTCAGTGCCACAGCGCTTCAGTAAAATTGTCTGGAGCCTGTGCCAGATTCACTTCCATTCAGTTGAAAACAGCTATAGAATTTTTTCTATTATGGCTATATTAACGGGGCTGGACTTTAATGAAAGATTGAACACTCCTGCTTCTTCCAAAGAAGAAATTTTGTTTCTAGACAGTTCCATTATGAAATTACAGCCTCTCAAAAAAGTGCACTTTCAATGGTTTTCTGTCGTTTTTTTTTACTTTCCAAGTTATAGGCCCTTTTATGAATACCTTTTGCACTCTAATTTCGACCACATTCACTGACTCTGGCTGGTGTTTTCTGATGTGGTGGCGTGTGGTGTGGTTTCTGTGAAGCCTGTGTGACACACACACCTCTCCCCCCCCCCCCCCCCCCTCCCTCCCCCCTCTCCCCTCTCCACCTCTGAGCTGCGGGCTCCTCCCACACGCACAGTTTGTTTTCTCGTTTTTGCCCCGGACAGATCCCAGCGCGCATCATTTCCTTGATGGGCAAACGCGACTGAACGAAAAGGCATGGCCGTTCGGCTTCGGATGCTGCCTTTCTAGGAAATCGTGTGGAGATAGATAGAAGCATAAGAGCTCAGTTGTGAGCGCGGATGCAGCCGAGCCCACTCTCCGCTGTAGGCAGAGCAATATATACGGCGCTGGCAGAAAGCATGCATCGGTTTCCACTTTCTCCGCTGTCTCCTGTACAAAGTAAAGGATCTGAGGTGGGTGGAGCAGCTCCTGTGACGATGTTTAAGGTGGCGCCGTGTGATCCCTTGAAGGGATTCATGCTCACTGGCTAGGTACGACCTTAAACAGCAGAATTATGGAATAATATGAATTATGATTTTAGGACGTCCACAGACGTCCTTGGCACTCCTCGTTACTTTTTTTTAGGACGTCCACAGACGTCCTTGGCACTGAATGTGTTAAGAACCATCTTAGTTTAGTTTATTTTTTTCAGTGATGTACTGTAGTGTTCGTAAACAGCTCTGGGAATGTCTGGAAAATGAATTAAAACCTACGACAAGAATGCAAAGTCTCTGTGAAATTGTGTTCGGCCACAGCTATGCTATTTGATGTGTGATGGCGCTGAATCTTTCAGGAAGTGTAAAGAGCACACTTGCGGCTGACCTAACAGAGCAGGATCTTTTAATTAGGTAATAGAGTACCGCAGGGATGACGTATTTTTGTAGTTGTAGTTTTGTAGTTGTCCCGGACATGTTGGATCTTCAGGGGGAAAGTGAATGGGGTTTTAGAATGGGAATTTGGCTTAAATGCATAAAATAAGGTCTGTGGTTAACACAAGTTTATGGGAGTGGTCATTTGTGTTCAGCAGGATAATCTTCACAAACATGAATCACTGACAAATCTAGAGTCTCACCTTTTTGAAGCGGTAACTCCATCCACCCTTGCATGGTGGGGCAGTGGTAGCGCTGTTGCCTCACAGCAAGGTCCTGGATTCGATTCCCGCCTGGGACGCTGGGGGTATATCTCCCCATGCCTTTGTTACTGGTACCTAGGTGGCCTATCTCATGAAAAGGGCCTTTCTGTGTGGAGTTCCCACACTGTTGTGTCCTAAAGTCCTTCTTGCCAAATATTGGAACCTTTTGTTGTGGAATACGGCCGTTGTAAAACATGTTTGTATGTAACTAGTTTGAAGATAAAGTGATACAAAAAAAGTATGAAACAAAGTATTTATTATGCACCCCCCCACCCCCTCCCCAAAAAGCAAAACGTGTGTTTCTTTCTAGTTTCTCATCTATTCTAGGGTCCTCTGTTCCTTACTGATAACGCAAGCTTTCTATTATTATGCTTTGGGCGTATTAATGCAACTACAGTATTGAGCTTCTCTCTAATGGGAAATGCCATTGCCTTAGCCTTGACTTGACCACCACCTGCTGGTCAAGAACAGTTAATGCAGGGCAGGGGTTCAAAGGTCTGGAGCCAGGCTAGGCTTTTACTATACCACTATCATATTTGTCAGTCAAAACCTTTATTGTAATGGTCTCACTCACAATAATATCCACTTGTCTCTTCTCTGGTGCTATTCTTATGTCTTTGATGTCTGATTTTCTGAGGAGAAAGACCATCATCATCTTTTCCACTCATTTGATAAGATTTGTTTTTATAATAATGGACTGTTAATAAAATATATCATTAAAACATTGACTGTAAATTGTCTCAATATTGCTTATAATATGATTAGCAATAGGAAATTGATACATTTTGGAGTTAACTCTTATTTTGGCCTGTACATTTTGTTATCCACCACATTAACTCTGACGGATTGATATCTGTCTGGACGTCTGTGGCATGGATGTGGGGCAAACATTATAAATCCATGCTATAAACTCAAAGGATTATAAAGCAACGTTATAGCATCGCTCCATATTCCTCAAATGATTCAACCAACATGTTATGATTAAATCAACATGTTATAGCATACATATTTCATCACATTGAATAAAGGTGGATTTGCTATTTGGTAGACTTCTTACAAGTGACTATTTCAGGGAAGTAACCAGATCCTTTAAAAAAATACATTGATATAAGGTCTTCCTTTCATAAAATTGATTTATTAGACACACAAAAAACAACAAAATGATTAGAAACACAAATATTTACAGAATAGTTCCAAGACAGACAAGAAAAGAGCAAAGTTTTTGGTAAAAACATCTATTTAACAAGAGAAATTAGGATGGGTGGGCCTGAGCATGTCATTCTGCAAAGGAGTGTGGGAGAGGCCTGAGCATGTCATCCTGCAAACGAGTGTGGGAGGGGCCTGAGCATGTCATTCTGTAAAGGAGTGTGGGAGGGGCCTGAGCATGTCATTCTGCAAAGGAGTGTGGGAGGGGCCTGAGCATGTCATTCTGCAAAGGAGTGTGGGAGGGGCCTGAGCATGTCATCCTGCAAAGGAGTGTGGGAGGGGCCTGAGCATGTCATTCTGCAAAGGAGTGTGGGAGGGGCCTGAGCATGTCATTCTGCAAAGGAGTGTGGGAGGGGCCTGAGCATGTCATTCTGCAAAGGAGTGTGGGAGGGGCCTGAGCATGTCATCCTGCAAACGAGTGTGGGAGAGGCCTGAGCATGTCATCCTGCAAACGAGTGTGGGAGGGGCCTGAGCATGTCATTCTGTAAAGGAGTGTGGGAGGGGCCTGAGCATGTCATTCTGCAAAGGAGTGTGGGAGGGGCCTGAGCATGTCATTCTGTAAAGGAGTGTGGGAGGGGCCTGAGCATGTCATTCTGCAAAGGAGTGTGGGAGGGGCCTGAGCATGTCATTCTGCAAAGGAGCGTGGGAGGGGCCTGAGCATGTCATTCTGTAAAGGAGCGTGGGAGGGGCCTGATCATGTCATTCTGTAAAGGAGTGTGGGAGGGGCCTGAGCATGTCATTCTGCAAAGGAGTGTGGGAGGGGCCTGAGCATGTCATTCTGTAAAGGAGTGTGGGAGGGGCCTGAGCATGTCATTCTGCAAAGGAGTGTGGGAGGGGCCTGAGCATGTCATTCTGTAAAAGAGTGTGGGAGGGGCCTGAGCATGTCATTCTGCAAAGGAGTGTGGGAGGGGCCTGAGCATGTCATTCTGTAAAGGAGTGTGGGAGGGGCCTGAGCATGTCATTCTGTAAAGGAGTGTGGGAGGGGCCTGAGCATGTCATTCTGCAAAGGAGTGTGGGAGGGGCCTGAGCATGTCATTCTGTAAAGGAGTGTGGGAGGGGCCTGAGCATGTCATTCTGCAAAGGAGTGTGGGAGGGGCCTGAGCATGTCATTCTGCAAAGGAGTGTGGGAGGAGCCTGTCATTCTGCAAAGGAGTGTGGGAGGGGCCTGAGCATGTCATTCTGCAAAGGAGTGTGGGAGGGGCCTGAGCATGTCATTCTGCAAAGGAGTGTGGGAGGGGCCTGAGCATGTCATTCTGCAAAGGAGTGTGGGAGGGGCCTGAGCATGTCATTCTGCAAAGGAGTGTGGAAGGGGCCTGAGCAGGTCATTCTGCAAAGGAGTGTGGGAGGGGCCTGAGCAGGTCATTCTGCAAAGGAGTGTGGGAGGGGCCTGAGCATGTCATTCTGCAAAGGAGTGTGGGAGGGGCCTGAGCAGGTCATTCTGCAAAGGAGTGTGGGAGGGGCCTGAGCATGTCATTCTGCAAAGGAGTGTGGGAGGGGCCTGAGCAGGTCATTCTGCAAAGGAGTGTGGGAGGGGCCTGAGCATGTCATTCTGCAAAGGAGTGTGGGAGAGGCCTGAGCATGTCATTCTGCAAAGGAGTGTGGGAGGGGCCTGAGCAGGTCATTCTGCAAAGGGGTGTGGGAGAGGCCTGAGCATGTCATTCTGCAAAGGAGTGTGGGAGGGGCCTGAGCATGTCATTCTGCAAAGGAGTGTGGGAGGGGCCTGAGCATGTCATTTTGCAAAGGAGCGTGGGAGGGGCCTGAGCATGTCATTCTGCAAAGGAGCGTGGGAGGGGCCTGAGCATGTCATTCTGTAAAGGAGTGTGGGAGGGGCCTGAGCATGTCATTCTGTAAAGGAGTGTGGGAGGGGCCTGAGCATGTCATTCTGCAAAGGAGTGTGGGAGGGGCCTGAGCATGTCATTCTGTAAAGGAGTGTGGGAGGGGCCTGAGCATGTCATTCTGCAAAGGAGTGTGGGAGGGGCCTGAGCATGTCATTCTGCAAAGGAGTGTGGGAGGGGCCTGAGCATGTCATTCTGTAAAGGAGTGTGGGAGGGGCCTGAGCATGTCATTCTGCAAAGGAGTGTGGGAGGGGCCTGAGCATGTCATTCTGCAAAGGAGCGTGGGAGGGGCCTGAGCATGTCATTCTGTAAAGGAGTGTGGGAGGGGCCTGAGCATGTCATTCTGTAAAGGAGTGTGGGAGGGGCCTGAGCATGTCATTCTGCAAAGGAGTGTGGGAGGGGCCTGAGCATGTCATTCTGTAAAGGAGTGTGGGAGGGGCCTGAGCATGTCATTCTGCAAAGGAGTGTGGGAGGGGCCTGAGCATGTCATTCTGCAAAGGAGTGTTGTTGGGGCCTGAGCATGTCATTCTGTAAAGGAGTGTGGGAGGGGCCTGAGCATGTCATTCTGCAAAGGAGTGTGGGAGGGGCCTGAGCATGTCATTCTGCAAAGGAATGTGGGAGGGGCCTGAGCATGTCATTCTGTAAAGGAGTGTGGGAGGGGCCTGAGCATGTCATTCTGCAAAGGAGTGTGGGAGGGGCCTGAGCATGTCATTCTGCAAAGGAGTGTGGGAGGGGCCTGAGCATGTCATTCTGTAAAGGAGTGTGGGTGGGCGGGGCCTGAGGGATTTGACTAAATGTCACTGTTTGAGCATGACACTAAACTCAGCCATGTAAAGAAAGGCCTAGAGCGTGGTTTAAGCCACCTGGGGCCCAATACACATTGTTAAACAGTAACAAATAAACAAACTCACTGATCCCCCGACCTCTGACCAGAGGACAGAAAGTGAAAATCTCTCTCTCACTCTCGACATTGTTCTGTTGTTGTTTTTGTTTGTGTATCAGAGCCATAGCAGGCGGTGGCCAACAGGAGGTGCTGCCAGGCCCCTTTCCTCTTACATACTGTACGTCACATGAAAGCAAAGAACATTTTACTGATACAGTAAAAAAAAAACGTTTTACTGCCATGTAAAGTAACTATTATGCTAGCCGTTAGCATTAGCCACAGTAGCCGACTACCCACAATGCATTACGTTATCCCAGCACCCGGCTGTAGAGCAGAATGGCTCTGCTGTAAAATCCTCATAGACGTTTTTTTGTCAAGTTAAAACAGTGTCAAAATTACACCGGAAGCGGAAGAAGCACCCATCAGGCATCATGGCAGCTAGAAATAAGGTGGATATACATTGTCATATAATTCTAAATTTAACAGCATTCTGTCAAAGTGCACAATTGGGGCTCTCAGTTACCAAAAACAAACAAACCATGAATGCAAACCAAAAGAGAAACATTTAAATACGTTGTATAAAGAAAACAAAAAGTATTCACAGCAATATCTCTAGTCTCGTGCTGAGCCACCTCGGAGAAGTTGGCCAGGGCCTAGCTGTGGCACCGGCTGGCTAGCTGCTTGAGGGAGTGGGTGTCAGCAAAGCGCTGGATGCCGAGGCAGTTGCAGGGGTCCAGCTGGTCCTCCAGGAACTTTGGGCAGCCATCACGCAACGTGGAGATCTGGAAGAGGCTGGAACTGGACATTCTCTCTGGTGATCTTGGCGCGGCTGGTGTAAACCTAACTGAGGAAGGAACCCATCGCCTCAGCCAGGATGCCGTTGATCTCCACCAGCATAACATGCCTCTGAAATAGGAGGAGCAGGCAGAGAGCACGGCACAGTGGCAGGGGAACTCGTGGCCCTGGACCCTGATGACCACGTCGGTGAACAGGCGGCAGTCGTGGAAGTCATTCAACACCTGGAGGATGGCCTCAGAGTGGCAGGCGCCGGATGTTGGTGGTGAGTTGATGATACTCGAGCAGAGGAAGGAGGCAGCATGTCATCTGGTTTAGGCGTGAGTATTTGTCCGTGCCAGCCTGGAGGGAAACACAAATAATGTAATTAGGTCATGTTAAAAACACATGTCATCTTATTGAGACTGCACTGTTGGCAACCAACTCACCGTGAACTCTGTTTTGCCCTCAATCACAGCCAGCACATGTTTTACAATGTGCTGCATGATGGGCTTCAGGTGCACCTGGTCATAGGAGGAGTAATGCTGCTGTAGAGGAGACTGCAACACAAGGGAGGACAGATCAATTCACTCACATGTTCTTCTCATGTTTCTTGCTTCAGTCAACCTTTGACCCCATTTGTAGTCCTGTAGACTTCAGTAAACTCACCCATGGCTGTTCATTCAGCACCAGCTGGGAGAGGCAGAGCTGCACCAACCTCAGAAGGATGGTAATGAACCATGTCGTAGTCCATCAGTGTTAGCTCCATCAGGTACTGGGCCAGCATGTATGCATAGACAAACTCACGCTTGCAGTCTTTGCAGCCCTCTTGAGGAAGTGCAGTGGCAGAGGGCGGCAGCTCCAAATCGAGGCCCTTCAAAATCACCTGCTCCATCTCCCGAATCTGGGCCGCTGTGACTGTATCGTCTGTGATGTGGGCGAACTCTGCAACCGGCGGAGGGAAGATCTCCTCATATTTTGCAGCCACCAGCATGGCCGTCACACCAACAAGCATCAGATTTGCACGAGACACTGGCTGGACCTGCAGCACAATAAGAAGAGTGTTAGCTACTGTAGTTCACAGAAAACTAAACAAATCAATGTCTAAAACAGTTTGTACCTGGAGAAAACGGTCCAATATGCCAATCGTGAGGTACAGTGTCTCCTGAAGCAGCCCAAAATTCAGTGTGAACCTGGATCAGCCAGTCAACTAGTGTAGCTCGCATGTGTTCAGTGATGTCCTGCATGTAGTTGGGTCGCACAGCCTGCTGTACCTGTGGAGACAGAACAACTTGTCATATAAAAATACACACTCCAATGCCAACAAAATAGCATAGCAGCTCAAAGTAAATCAGGCTGGCATTAGAAATACAAAGACGGATGGTTGAACAGGTTTGAGGTAGGCAGGGCTGGACTGGGACCAAAAAAGTTACCTGCCATGTGTCTCAGACAGGCGCACAAATTTGAATCGGCCCAATTTTTCGAGCTCGCGCTCGCATCGCTCGCACTCGCATTGGTTGGGGATTTACTTATAAAGCCACATGTTATGACCCGGTCTAGGGGTTTTAGGTGTAATGATGTTGCAGCATTGAATAAACGTGCCCAGTGAGAACTCAACGTTTACTTATTAAATAGACATAAGTACAGTACTAAACATAACAACACTGATTTGTGTAAGTGTATTGATTGTTGTCATGTTGGCGTCCCTCCCTACCACTAGGAATCAGTATTGTTATAGGTGAAACTATAAAACTAAACTTAACTAAAACTTAGATACTCAAAACCAAAAAATATAGAGTAGATTACTTTGGACATAATATAGCCACACAAACATTTCCCACCATCCTTGTACTGTTCAACGGTACACCCAGTGCAATTTCACTCACCTCGGATCATCTGTCATGCTGTCGATCATCATCTGCCTGTCACTCCTCCACCTCTGGTCAACACGTCTGTGGCTAATCAACTCCGGGCACCACGATATTCCTCCGACAACCATGACGCTGAAATATTCCATTGCTCAACTTCTGCAACTCAACAACCTCTCCATCCCGCCCTGCATCTCCCTCATCAAAACCCATGGTCTTCTCCGCCGACCCCGTTACATCCACCGAGCCTCTCGTATAAAGTTAATTCACTCCCGTCCTGACCACTCCACCAACTCCATACCGTCCATCTGGTCCGCTGTCCGCACCGTCGCAACGGCATTACGTCATCATCACAACACACAGCACGTGCACCCTGCCTGCCTACGCCCACTGACCAAAACAAACCTACCCATCCACTCAATAGCCCATCTCAAATTTGCACTCTTCAACACCAGATCCCTCAACACCAAGGGCCCCATCCTCAATGAATTCATAACTGACAATAAACTGGACTTCTTCTGCTTAACCGAAACATGGCAACAACCACTGGACTATTTTTCCATCAACCAAACCACACCCTCTGGATACTGCTATCTGGACAAACCCCGCCTGGACAGCCGCGGCGGCGGAATAGCTGTATTTCACCACCATTCAATCACCACATCTGCACTATCCCTCCCCACCCCCCCCTCATTTGAACACCTCTCTTTCAAACTATCTGGTCCTAAACCCCTGGTCACTGCTGTCATCTACCGCCCCCCCTCCAAGCCAATCCCTGAATTTCTCTCCGACCTGTCAGAATTCCTCACCCAGCTCTTTGCCATCTCTCCATCCGTGCTGTTGCTTGGCGACTTTAACATCCATGTCGACTCCACATCCTGCAATAAAACCACCGAATTCCTGGACATTCTACACTATTTCAACATCACCCAACACATTGACTTCCCCACCCATAACAAAGGACACACCCTCGACCTGGTCTGCACCTCCGGCATCTCCATCAGCAACCTCTCCACCACCGACCTCACCATCTCTGACCACCTCGCTATCACCCTGGACATCAACATCCCCCCTCCCCCCACCAAACAGCAACGCATTATATCCTTCCGGAACCTCAAATCCATCAGCCATTCCTCCTTTTCTACCACCCTAACAAACGTCATCTCCAACACCATCCCCACCCCAAACGTCTCCCCCACTGACCTGGTCAACTTAATACACACTCTCCTCCTGTCTTGATGCCATCGCCCCTGTCAGAACCAAGCCCGTCTCCTTCACCCACTCCGCCCCCTGGTACACCAAAGAACTCCGTCACCTCAAAGCCAAAGGCCGCCAACTTGAACGCCTATCCAAAAAGACCGGACTCACTACTCACCTGGAAGCCTACAAACTTCACCAACAACAATATAAAGAAACTCTCAACCATGCACGATCCTCCCACTATTCCTCTATCATCCGCACCGGCTCAAATAACCCCAAACCACTTTTCTCCACCATAAACAAACTGCTCAAACCCATGGACACCACCAGCAACTCCTTCACCACCAGCACCTGCAACTCCTTCCTGTCATTTTTCAAGAAAAAAATTGACGACATCCACTCACTTCTAGCCGCCTCCGCCCCCTCCGCCCCCCCCGGATTCCACCCCACCGACCCCCCCCCTCCAAACCACCCACTGTCTTCATTCAACCCCATCTCCGAATCCGATCTATCCTCCCTTGTCTCCAACATGAAACCCACAACCTGTGCCCTTGACTCCATCCCCTCCTCCCTCGTCAAGGACTGTCTCCCCTCACTTTCCCCACTCATCACCACCATCATCAACTCCTCCCTGTCCACAGGCTTCGTTCCCCCCTCACTCAAGCTTGCTTCCATCACCCCCCTTCTGAAAAAACCTGGCCTCGACCCCAGCATCCCAAATAACTTCCGCCCTATCTCCAACCTCCCCTTTCTATCAAAAATCCTCGAACGAGTCATCGCATCACAGATCAAATCCCACCTTGACACCAACAACCTGTATGAAATATTCCAGTCCGGCTTCCGCACACAGCACAGCACCGAAACCGCCCTCCTCAAAATCACCAACGACATTCTCCTCTCCGCAGACTCCGGCTCCCTCACCATCCTCATCCTCCTTGACCTCACCGCTGCCTTCGACACCATCAATCACTCCATCCTCCTCTCCCGCCTCCAGCACTCCATTGGCATCACCGGCACCGTCCTCTCCTGGCTCACCTCATACCTCTCTGACCGTCACCAATTCATCTCCACCAACAACTGCAAATCCTCCACTGCCCCAGTCACTCACGGTGTCCCCCAAGGTTCAGTACTCGGTCCCCTACTCTTCATCCTCTACATCCTCCCCCTCGGTCAGATCCTCCGCCATCACGGCCTCCGTTTCCACTGCTATGCCGATGATACTCAACTCTACCTGTCCTCCAAAACCATCACCCCAGCCACCCACTCCACCCTCTCTGCCTGCCTCAGCGACATAAAAACCTGGATGCAAAAGAACTTTCTCAAACTAAACTGCAATAAATCCGAAATACTTATCATTGGCCCCAAGTCCCTCACCCGCTCTGCTCAGAACTTCTCTCTCACCATCGACGGCTCCATCATCACCCCCTCCACCCATGTCCGCAACCTCGGTCTCATCCTCGATCCCACCCTCTCCCTCCTCCCCCATGCAAATCATATCACCAAAACTGCTTTCTTTCACCTCCGGAACATTGCCCGCCTCCGCCCCTCCCTATCCCTCCCCGCTGCTGAAACTCTCATCCATGCCCTCATCACATCCAGACTCGATTACTGCAATAGCATCCTTTACGGTTCCCCCCACAAAATCATCAACAAACTCCAATACGTCCAGAACTCCGCTGCCCGCCTCCTCACCTCCACCCGCCGCCGAGACCACATCACTCCCGTCCTCCATAACCTCCACTGGCTCCCAGTCAAATACAGGATAAACTACAAAATTCTACTCATCACGTACAAAGCCCTCAATAACCTGGCCCCCCCCCTACCTCTCTGATCTCCTCCCCCGCCACGTCCCTACCCGTAGCCTCAGGTCCGGAGACACCAACTGCTTGACGATCCCCAGGACCAAGCTCCGGACCTGGGGCGACAGGGCCTTCTCAGTTGCCGCACCCACCCTCTGGAACACTCTCCCCAGCCTCATCCGTCAATCTCAGTCCATATCATCCTTCAAACAGGCCCTCAAGACCCACCTCTTCAACCTCGCCTTCTCCTCCTAACCTCACTCCACTCTACTTACTGTCTCCACCTTTCATGAATGTTTCTAAATTAAAGTATTTATTTCTGTGTTTTCTGTAAAGCGACTTTGAGTATTTAGAAAAGCGCTATATAAGATAAATGTATTATTATTATTATTATTATATGTCTGATGTATCTTTCCCCATAGTCTGTTACAACTCAACTCATTCCATGCCTGTGTTTGATGGAGCAAGCAAGCAAGTCATTGGAAATGAAATATTGTTTATAAGTTACTCTAATAAGCACAGTTTAGATATTAATCTAAACGTTATAAAAACGTGAAAATCATAACGTCGTTGTTGCCGTTTAACCCACCTGCCTTTAGGTAGTTTTCTACCAGGTAGGTGCGATTGCCGATATCAAGGAAGGCAGTGTGTTAAATTGCCACATTTTCTAATAGAGTTTGGCGTGTACCGCGTCAAGGCTACAAGCCAGCCCAGAATCCTATCGCTTGGTCAAATTCAAATAGCTGGCACACTTACCTCAAATGAGTGAGACGCAGACGACGACGTCGATGTGAAGTCAGTGATTTTAATCCGTTTAGGTGGACGGTGGTGCCATGATGCAGCGCTACTTTTCAAACACTGTGATTTGAAGTGACAGACAGTTGCTATGGGCTGGCCCAATTGTACGTGGACCAATGTTGATTGGTTAGAGGGCCACTCCAGAGACCAGAGTCATTCATGATTGACGCCTGAATGGGCCGCTGACGGCCGGCCCAGACCCGCGTGGACCAACGTTGATTGGTTAGAGGGCTGGTCTCACTCCAGAATCATTCATTATTGATGCCTGAATGGGCCGCTACCGGCCCAATCAAATACATAATACATCCTTTTTCACCAACCTGACCGGCCCACTAGCCAGCGGCCCACCGGCCATTGCACCGGTAGAATTACATTGCAGTCCAGGCCTGGAGGTAGGACTTTGGAATGTATATTTTTATTTCATCAAATCAAATCAAATCCACTTTTATTTCTATAGACCAAGGAGCACAATGGAAACAAGTCCATGACTTTATTGTGTCTATCCTTGATGTTTTATTGAGGTGCATGTCTTTTTCTGTCATGGGTTTTTAACCTAACCAAAACAAGCAATCAATTAATCAATCAATCAATCAAAAGCATAGTGAGGAGAAATAAAGAGCATAATTACCTCAAGGAGGTGCAGATAGGCATTATGTCCTTGACATATTCAGAGCAGAGCTATGCATTGTCTCCATCCTGCTTATCAATGTCGTCTATAGACAGGAGTGTCTCAGAGAAAGCCTGGGACCTTTCCTCTTCCTGCACCTTTGTGTTTACTGCCCTCGATGGACAGTAGGTCAGCTTCCCAAGGGCCGCTCTCCTTTGACCAGCTGCTGTTCCCATCTGTATTGGGTTCTCTGTGCCCCTAAGCTGTTAGGAACAACCATTCAAAACAAAGCAAAGAAAAAAATACTGTAAGGCTGTGGCAGCTGTTCTCCACACACACAGGGTGACCAGACGTCCAAGTTTGACTGGGCACACTATGGGAGGAAGGGATTGCCTCCATCTCTTGGTCTGCTTGCTCTGCTGGTGACCTCCCTGCACTGTGGTTCTCTACCTGGCTTTGAATAGAGAGCTGCAGGAATGAGTCTGGAAGTATACTTCTGGGTTCTTCAGTGTCTATGGGACATGGGGGTTTCGCTTAAATGCATAAAATAAGGTCTGTGCAAAAGTGCAATAACTTTTATGACTTTTGGAGTGTAAATGCGTTTTTTTAAACACGATTTTTTATAAAAGTTCAAAGTTATTCACGTTTGTGAAGAGTATCATGCTGAACCCAAATTTGCGTTCCCATAAACTTTTGTTAACCACAGAGCTTATTTTATGCATTTAAAGCAGCTACGAGCAACTTTTTCGATTGTTATTAAACAGTATAATTACAATATTGATGCATCACATCTTACCTATAATAGTAGCTGAGAACAAAGCCGTGTGAATTGGAGATTGCTCCCTTGGATGATTATTAAGTCTGTGTCTGTCTAAACTCGCGTCAACAGGGGGCTCTCTCTCTCTCTCTCCTTACCGCCGGCCCGGCTACCCGGAAGTGAAACGCGGAAGTGAAACCCGGAAGTGAAACGCAGCTGCCTGCCTCGCCGTTTGCGCTGCCTAGCAACATAACATAAACAATGTGAACGCCATGCACACTCTCGCGAACATCTCTCGTTATATTCTAACAGGTTTTTTGGAAGTTATTTTGTGGTTATGGCCGAAGTGGCTGCTGCAAACCGTTTCATTTCACTTCCTGATCTTCCCTGGCCACAGACAGCCTACACTGGCCGATTCACTCGGGTTCAAGCGAGACTACTCTGCGTTGGTCTCGTCGACTATTAGAGGTAAGATGTGATGCATTGATATTAAATTTATACTGTTTAATAACAATCGAAAAAGTTGCTCGTAGCTGCTTTAAGTGAAATCCCCATTCTAAAAGCCCATAGACTTTTCCACTGAAGAACCAAATGGCAGCGATTTCTGGATAAAGCTACAAAAATACATCATCCCTGCGGTACTCTATAACTTTGTGTGTGTGTGTGGCACAGGTAACTGTTTACACTCTAAAAGTGTTTTTTATTCTAGGCGAGAATCAACCACTGTGTTTGAGCTGGTGTTACTCAGGATAGAGTCATTCTGACACTTGGACCAGAAACTTCAAAGTCTTACCTTTCAGAAAAGGTCAGGCAGTTGTCTGTAACCCTAGCGGTTCAGCCACAGTAAGCATTTTAGTTTGGGTATGTCGTTTTCACCATTTTCTTCAGAAATAGGTGGCTTTATGCCATTATACACGCATGACATATTATAACGTTAGTTACAGTCTCAACAAATAGCCTACATTTTAGATCGTGTTCTTACCTCTTTGGTTTAGTCATTTTGGTGTAGGCCTGACGTTACCTCTCTAGATCTTTTTTTCAGAGCATAGAGCACGGTCCGTGCTGGATTTTGGATGTGTCTCCTGCACTGCACCTCTGAAACGGAGTGATACAACATAGGCCTACAAATGATTAAAACATTTACAAATACAAATGCATGCATATAAGTTAACAGAATAAAATGCAACCCATACCAGTTTGATGATTCTCTTCCTCTAAATTCTCTGTTGTAGCTCGTTTTTGTCAGTGATAAAACATCTTCGATTATATCATTATTATTAAATTTATAATTTAAATTATATATATATTATATAATTATATATATATATATATATATATGTAGAGACCTCAGAAATATAGCTAAATGAGAAACGTGATAACAGTGTGGTTTCATATGGGAAATGTGATTGAGTGTTTTTATTTCAGTATGGGTGAATTTAACTCATTGAGTGCCAATGACGACTATAGTCGTCAATAGAGCTGTCACGATTCCTCGAGTACCTCGAATAACTCGAATAATTAAATTGATCGAGGCCAAAATGATTCGCCTCGACACGCATCTGAGTAATAGAAGAGAGTGGGTAAAATAGAAATTCCGACGGAACCTTAAGGCAACACGCGAGAGCGCGTTACGTCATTACGTCACTCTACCTGAAAACATCAACAAACGGGTCCACCCGAAAATGTGGCTACACTTTCCCAAGATAGACTCAGACAACACTGGTTGCAACATTTGTGATGTGAATTGCAAAGCTGGCCAGGGAAACACCTCAAACTTGAGGAAGCATGGTCAAACACAAGATATATTTACAGTAGCTAAATGCTGAAGACTGTAACATATTACTAGATAGGCTGAGGGTGAATGAAGCAGGCAGCACACCGCAGGTAACGTTAGCAGCACCTCCTCAGCTGTAACGTTGAGAGAGGCATCGACTACAACATCAGGTAACGTTATTTAATTAGCTAGCGTTAGCTGGATAAGTTGTTTCACTGCCGTTGTAGTTGTTAGATAACGGGGCTTTTCACTGTCTTCACAACGACTGCAAAACAGAGATCGTTAACGTTAGCGTTAACGCTAACGTTGCTGCAGTAATTGTCAAGGGTTTAACAGAACGTATTTCCTCAGCCTGTATAGTAGCTATCAACATGAAATAAAAAGCATTTGACAGCTTAAACCCGTGGCTTTTTATTTGGAAGGGTTACATTTGCCGTAATCTTTATTAACATTTCTTAAAATGCATTAGAATCTTTTTATTTTTATTTTTTTGGGTTAAAGATCTTTTTTTTTAATTAACATTAGAGCAAATATAATAGGAAAAGCCAAAGGGTTAAGCTCTCAAATGCTTTTTATTTTATGTTTCTATGTACTACAGAGCCTGAGATATGAAGGCTTTAGTGAATACCGACCGCTCTCTCTGAGAAGTTTGGACCGTTTTCTGTGAGAAATACAAAGCTCAACCTATTAACGTTAGCGGCTAATTTAACAGCGTTTTGTGTGTGTGTGTGTGTGTGTGTGTGTGTGTGTGTGTGTGTGTGTGTGTGATCACACTAGCCTGTTGGTGTGTGAGAGAGAAAGAGAGAGTGAGTGTGTGTGAGAGAGAAAGAGTGTGTGTGTCATGCAGCTGTAAGGTAAATGAAGGATGTAAACTAGCTAGTAAGCCATTCATTCATATTATTTAACGGTTGCTGTACACTGGAAGAACTCAAACGTCAGGTTGAAAAGATGAATGGTGCCACTGCCAGTTCTATGCAATTTAAAAATAAAAATGTTGTTTTTTCTAAGAAAGAAACTAATGTAGTTGTTTATTTGAAGAGATTTATCTTATTTTTTGGTGTATATTTACGATAAGCCTTTGAAAACACAAAAAAGGGTTCTTATCCGATTACTCGATTAATCGATGGATTATTCGGTAGAATACTCGATTACTAAAAGAATCGATAGTTGCAGCTCTAGTCGTCAATTCAAATAGTAACGTTGAGTGCCAATGACGACTAAAGTCGTCAATTGCGTTTTTTGACGGTGGGACGTGGATCAAAGCCTGATCCATCTCCTGTGAAAGTATGGTGCATGTTGAATGTGTAAAAGCTATTTTACGGACCCATTAGGTGGCGACAGTGCTCTCCAGATTACACAAAGGCGAGAAAAAAACAGAGAAGAAGTCATGGGGAAACGGAAATCGCATCGGTATGCATCGATATGCATGAAGCATAACGTTAGCTGTGCCTGCAGCAGCCAATCTGCTGCCACAATTGAGCCCCTCCGTGTCCGCTGCGATAGCCCATCCGCATGATTAGTTGTGGAGTTGTTATTATTCTCAACTAGAAGCGATGGGAGCCGGTGAGAAATACACGCGGAACGCTGTAAAAAAGCTGGATGTAGTGCACTTTTCAGTACAGAGCAAACGCAGCAGAGAGCCACCAGAGACACTCCCACAGAGGTGGGGTTTGCAGTTGAGCGGGGTGGGGCACGCAGGGCAGCATACAACACTGACCCAGACAGACCCAGACAGCAGGACAGGATTGGCAAACACAAGCTAGAATATCTGATGCCCACCAGCAGTAAATCAAGACCAGCAAGAAGCTGCAACCAGCAGCGCACGCAGGGGCCAGCGCTGCTGGTTGCAGCTAAAAAATATTATTTTGCCAAACAAAATTCCTTTGTTTTCACTGTTTTATTGAAGGAAATTATTTTTGAGGTGTGACTACATCAGAAAATATTAGCTTCAGAGTCAGTCATGTGCTTGAAATGCTTCATTTCACAAAAGGCTGATTATCTCAGCTTCTAATTTGAAACGTCTCTTTTTGGTGAAATCAACCTAAATTCTCCGGCTCATAACTAAAGAACGGAAAATGATATCAATAAACTTTTTTTTGCTGATGATAGAAGAGAGTCTCATCGTTCTTTGGGCGTGTTCGGTGTTTACATAGTAATATCACACAATATTCTGTGGGCCTCGAGAAATCACTGAAAACGCTCTGAAACTCTGGCACTGGGAGCATCCGTTTTCCAAAAGTGGCTGGCACTCAATGAGTTAATGAGAAACTACATGTACCATGATGCTTTGTTTTCCTATTTGCGCCAAGTTCTTATTGTTTGTTGAGTGACATGTTGCTAAGCCAATCGGGGATCGCGCTGCTGTGCTCTAAGCCAATAAGAAATGACTCTGGGGTGGGGTTAGGAGGAATCCGGAAAAAGCATACCAGTCTGTTCAGAGAGAGACACATGTGAAGACATTGGAAACCGAGTTGCGTGCAGTATAAAACAAAGTTGAACGTTTGGATATATTTGTTGACTGAAATACGTCAAAGTATTGGCACAAATATTACTATGCAGTCGAGACTTTGTTTTTGTGTTTACTGTAGTTTACTATAGAGGGCGCTATTACTCTTTTGAGAGTGAAACTGTGAGTGATCTACAATACAATATTTTCTTTGGGTATTTTTGCACTTGAAGATAAATTAACACAAAGTACATTTTGGAACTTTTATTTTATTACTGGGTAAACTTGAACGTTTTGTTATTTTGAGATTCGGGTATTGTGAATTTTGTTTTTCTAAAGGGTATAAAAAAAATGGTTTGGTTTGGTGTGATAAGAGAAAAATACTTTGAAGAAATCTAAAACGAACAAAAGAAAAACCAATACAACACAATCTAAATAAATTAATATTTGTTATTCCTTTTTATCTTGTTGTCCTGAACGATTTATTATTAGAAGGTTTACACTTACATACATATACTTAGTTATTTCTGGGGAATACACATTTAGCTCATAGTGTATGAGTCTAGTAATTCCACAGTGGAGGCACCGCACTATTATTCATTTATTCAAGCCTGAACTGACTCTTACTGATAAATAGGAGATCTAGCCAGCTCAACACCAACCGCTAGAAACTCAGGATCCTGTTATTGAAATTATATACTTAGCCCAGTATAACATCCAGCTCATTCTAGATACTGCTGTGTATGTGACTCTGCTGGTCAGAGCCTATAGGGGGCAAGAGGAGGTTACATATATATATATATATATATATATATACCTAATTCTTCCAATAAGCGCCTGTATTCTAATTGCCGCCGGGTCTTCCCTTTACCGCCAGGTCCAAATTGATTTAGCATAATAAGCGCCTGACTCATTTTGCCGCCGGGGCCGGAAATGGAATATTTTTTTGGTTACCGTTGTTATTGTTGTTTTTGTCGTCACGAACCAAGCCGCGAGCTACCGAACACACCCGAAGCACGAGAGAGCAAGAAACGGTAATGACGTTGTTTTGGAGGAAGTCAGGCGGAAGTTTCATCCTGTCAGACAGTTTTATATTTTATTTATACATGCTGTAACCGACATGTTTCAAGTATGCATACCGCATTGTTTAATGCTACGGATTCCTGTAGGCAACGTGCTGAGACGCTGTCTAACCAGGAGCAGTGGGCAACTTACGCTAACGTAGCTCAGTTGTGCCTTGTAAAAGTGCATTTCTCTCAGCGGAACAGCGATCATAAATGCAGTATGGATTATACCCATTATACTGGACATGTATCTACCTACTATTTGGTAAGTCTCCTTGTTTTGTCTAACGCTAGTGCTTTAGTGCTGTTTGTTTGGTTGGCGTTAGCTTGGTAGCTAGCTATGTTAGCGTGCCTTCTGCTTTGCTGGGAGTGTCTGGCAAGCGAGACTAATAACGTTGCTATGACTTCTTTCCAATGAAACACAAACAACTGAATGTGTGAGCGGTAGGCTAATGTTACTTGTTTAAAATATGGTATGGCTGCTTGGCAGAGGAAGAAGAGGAGAGCAATGAACTGATACAGTAGTTGGATGATGATGGCGATGAAGACGAAGGCTATCAATTGTTTTTGTTCATTCCAGTCCGTTGTACAATACTAGGCATGTTCAAAACTGCCTGTACCTACCCTCTTGTGTGTACTAAGTACTATCTCACTGGTTTAAACTGCCTGTACCTAGCCTCTTGTGTGTACTAAGTACTATCTCGCTGGTTTAAATAAGCAATTTGATACTTTCCGTTTTTGCTGAGCAGGCATTCATGTTAAAAAAATAATAACCGCCTGGCTCAATTATGCCCAAATGGAAATAACCGCCTGACTCTAATTGCCGCCGGGTCTTCCTTTTACCGCCGGGTCCAAATTGCTTTAGCATAATAAGTGCCCGGGCCCTTATTGGCAGTTTTACGGTATATATATATATATAATTTAAATTAAATATTATTATATATTATAATAATATAAATAATGGAGTAAATTGAGGCCCAGCCTCCTCTTGTCAAAACGGATCTTTTGGCACGTCGATTTAAGAGCAAAGTTAACGGTGCTGGAACAGGCAGTAAACTACTTCCACACTCCTCAAGAAGTAAACAGCCTGAGCCGCTAGTGGAGAGGAAACCACCT
This sequence comes from Poromitra crassiceps, assembly GCF_964638095.1. NCBI lineage: Eukaryota > Metazoa > Chordata > Actinopteri > Beryciformes > Melamphaidae > Poromitra > Poromitra crassiceps. Next base: position 10,150,381 of record NC_139630.1, read on the forward strand.
ACTTTATCAACTGTGGGAGGAAACGAAGTAGACAGCCTGAGCCGCTAGTGGAGAGGAAACCACCTACTTTATCAACTGTGGGAGGAAACGAAGTAGACAGCCTGAGCCGCTAGTGGAGAGGAAACCACCTACTGTATCAACTGTGGGGAGGAAATGAAGTAGACAGCCTGAGCCGCTAGTGGAGAGGAAACCACCTACTTTATCAACTGTGGGAGGAAACGAAGTAGACAGCCTGAGCCGCTAGTGGAGAGGAAACCACCTACTTTATCAACTGTGGGGAGGAAATGAAGTAGACAGCCTGAGCCGCTAGTGGAGAGGAAACCACCTACTGTATCAACTGTGGGGAGGAAACGAAGTAAACAACCTGAGCCGCTAGTGGAGAGGAAACCACCTACTGTATCAACTGTGGGGAGGAAATGAAGTAGACAGCCTGAGCCGCTAGTGGAGAGGAAACCACCTACTTTATCAACTGTGGGAGGAAACGAAGTAGACAGCCTGAGCCGCTAGTGGAGAGGAAACCACCTACTGTATCAACTGTGGGGAGGAAATGAAGTAGACATGCAGCCTGAGCCGCTAGTGGAGAGGAAACCACCTACTTTATCAACTGTGGGAGGAAACGAAGTAGACAGCCTGAGCCGCTAGTGGAGAGGAAACCACCTACTGTATCAACTGTGAAATGAAGTAGACAGCCTGAGCCGCTAGTGGAGAGGAAACCACCTACTGTATCAACTGTGGGAGGAAACGAAGTAGACAGCCTGAGCCGCTAGTGGAGAGGAAACCACCTACTTTATCAACTGTGGGAGGAAACAAAGTAAACAGCCTGAGCCGCTAGTGGAGAGGAAACCACCTACTTTATCAACTGTGGGAGGAAACAAAGTAGACAGCCTGAGCCGCTAGTGGAGAGGAAACCACCGTCCTACTGTATCAACTGTGGGGAGGAAACAGAACTAAAAGCTGGCCTATAGGGCGGGCCTATTATATTTCACAGCCTTAGGAAGTAATTGATTACATGTAATCCGATTACTGTAATGAGCAATACAAAAAAGGTAACAATAATCCCTTACAGTTGCTGAAAAAAGGAATCAAGAATTACAGTTACATTTAGTAAAAAATTCGATTACTTACAGTAGGAGGGTTACAATTCATAATTATACTCTATGTCTAATTCTATTCTATTCTAAAGTATATTCTATATAGGCTATTAATAGGCCTATTGTGTATTTATCCAAGTGGCTATGCACTGTAAATATTGACTCTTTATTGTCTACCTCAACACGCAGGCGCACGCGCGTGCGTGCGCGTGCGCACACACACACACACACACACACACACACACACACACACACACACACACTCTCACACACACACACACACACACACACACACACACACACACACACACTCTCACACACACACACACACACACACACACACACACACACACACACACACTGCTGAAACATGCGACACTAGATAAATTGGCTGAAAGCCGGCCTTAACCAACACAAAAAGTCTGAAAGGCCTACAGAGCTGGTTTTAAATTAGTTCGAAAAGTAATCGAAAAGGAACAGAAAGTAATCAGTTACATTACTTTTATAGTGTGCCTTGGTGGATTAGGCTACGTTACTGATTACAATTTTTAACAGGTAGTTAGTAATTGTACCCGATTACATTTTTAAAGTAACCCTCCCAACTCTGTTGTGTCTCTGTTCTGTCCCATACTCCAAAACACTCTGAATTACCGACACAGTCAACTGTCTGTCTTGAGCCCTAGTCTCTGCTCCAAAACACTCTGAATTACTGACACAGTCAACTGTCTATCTTTAGCCCTAGTCTCTAGTGCACCACAAAACAGTAAAGATCTTAATCAAACAACAACAACAAGAACAACAACAATAATAACAACAATATATATTGTATCTACAGGTCCAGGTCCAGGTCCAGGTCCAGACCGGGTAGGTGAATTCCCCTTCTAACGAAGAAGAAAAGTACCTCAAAAAACTGTCCAAGTCATCTAGACCTGTGAAAGGGTCCTCAGCAACTGGCCTGGAGCTAAACATTGCTGATGACGTGTGGCAGGAAGAGATGGTGGGCGTGTCCACAGCACTGCAGGGAGTGATGGTGGGCGTGTCGACAGCACTGCAGGGCGAGACGGGGGGCGTGTCCACAGCGCTGCAGGGAGTGATGGGGGGCGTGTCCACAGCACTGCAGGGAGTGATGGTGGGCATGTCCACAGCGCTGCAGAGATGGGGGGCGTGTCCACAGCGCTGCAGGGAGTGATGGTGGGCGTGTCCACAGCACTGCAGGGAGAGATGGGGGGCGTGTCCACAGCGCTGCAGAGAGAGATGGTGGGCGTGTCCACAGCACTGCAGGGAGTGATGGTGGGCGTGTCTACAGCACTGCAGGGAGAGACGGGGGGCGTGTCCACAGCGCTGCAGGGAGAGATGGGGGGCGTGTCCACAGCGCTGCAGGGAGTGATGGTGGGCATGTCCACAGCGCTGCAGGGAGTGATGGGGGGCGTGTCCACAGCGCTGCAGGGAGTGATGGTGGGCGTGTCCACAGCGCTGCAGGGAGAGATGGGGGGCGTGTCCACAGCGCTGCAGGGAGAGATGGGGGGCATGTCCACAGCGCTGCAGAGAGAGATGGTGGGCGTGTCCACAGCGCTGCAGGGAGTGATGGTGGGCATGTCCGCAGCGCTGCAGGGAGAGATGGGGGGCGTGTCCACAGCACTGCAGGGAGAGATGGGGGCGTGTCCACAGCGCTGCAGGGAGTGATGGTGGGCGTGTCTACAGCACTGCAGGGAGAGACGGGGGGCGTGTCCACAGCGCTGCAGGGAGTGATGGGGGGCGTGTCCACAGCGCTGCAGGGAGTGATGGTGGGCGTGTCCACAGCGCTGCAGGGAGAGATGGGGGGCGTGTCCACAGCGCTGCAGGGAGAGATGGGGGGCGTGTCCGCAGCGCTGCAGGGAGAGATGGGGGGCATGTCCACAGCGCTGCAGAGAGAGATGGTGGGCGTGTCCACAGCGCTGCAGGGAGTGATGGTGGGCATGTCCGCAGCGCTGCAGAGAGAGATGGGGGGCGTGTCCACAGCGCTGCAGGGAGTGATGGGAGGGGTCTCGGGAGCTCCCTCAGGCTCATCGCAGTACAGGCGGCGGGCGCAGGCCTGCGCCGCGGTGGCCGGTCGCACTCCATCCCCACCTCGCTGTCTCTGGCTGATGTTAGTCGCCTCCTCCTGCTGCTGCTGGTGGTGGTATCCTGCTGCAGCATCCGCAGCCATCTTCTCCTGCAACATTCAAGATATTTATTGTCACTCTGTTGTACGAGTTCACACGTGTGAAGTTCCTATAGAGGGCCTTCAACAAGTCATAGCGCAAGTCAGCTGCTATAATCCAGGGTTTGAGTTATGTGGGGGGCGGGGCCAACAGGCGCTGAGCTCCCATGAGGAGAGTCTGAGACCCCCCATGAACATGTAGCTGTGGGGGTCTAACATACGTACCAACAACCATTATTTTAGTCCCAAATAATGCATTTTTCAATGTAATTAGCATGATTGCATTGTATTTGGGAGGTGCCGTTTTGGGGTAAAGACTTGGAATGTTTGGGTAACTGGCTCAGAGTAGTATAACCAGTGTCGCCAAGGCTGTGTCTATCAGCTGAAAGAAGACGAATAGAAAGAATATCAAAATGCAAGCTTCTCTGTAATTATGGTGGGAACCACTACTGCCACAATAATAATACTTTGATGTTGGAGATCAGCTAAACTGCCAGAGTTACGTGAATGGGCCAAAACAATGAGAAAAACAGCCTCATACGAGTTGATGCTTGATGAGATGAATAGTGCAAGGAGGAAGGTGGCACTACCAGCACCTTGGGTCGATTTTTGGAACTATATTAAGCTGACAGACTCATAATATGTCCTGGGATTGAATGAGAAGTTGAGGGGTACACTGAATATGCACACACATTTTTTTAAGTGGCCCATCCAGCAAAGGATAAATGCCCTCTGTTATAAACAGTCTACTCTTGTTTGTATATTTAGTTCACCCAAATACAGGCCAGTAGTATTTGTAAGTTGTCACTTAACTACTGCTTGACTTCAGGGAGTAAGGATCATTACCTGACCTGCAGTGGTGTTGGTCATTTCAGATAAACACATGGCTCTGACTAGCTCCTCATCACAAGGATGCCAGTTAGGAGATGAGCATCACTGTTATGGCAAAACCAGGAATACACCTGTTTTAACTTGATTGATTTCTAAATATTGTGTCACCTGAACTGGTCTCTCTCTGTCTCCTCTATTCTGTCACTGCTGCCTCCACCTGGCCTCTTAAACAGATCAGTGCATGTATTCAGAAGTGACAGGACTGATGGCTGTCTATAGGAGACTTTTCAAAATGGCTATATTCAATTTAACTCAAAGATAATAGTATGATAGGGTGCACCATTACAAATTATTTAGTTAAAGCTCATGTTTAGTTACAGTTAAATCAAACAACAGTAGATAGCTATGCCTTCACTGTTCTTGCCCTGGTAGCTAGTAATTGTTACACTAGGGCCTAGTGACTAGGCTATACAGGGGATTTAGAAGTGGGTATTCACTGCTAACTAAGAAATAAGTGGGTATAGCCTGCTCCGTATACGAGGGATCAGCCAAGCAGCATTTTGGTAAACAAGCCGCTCAATTCACTGGTGGGTCTCGGCAACGGCAATGGAACCCTATGGAGCCTGAGTTTGAGCGTCTGACTCTAGCGTGTTTACAATTTAAAAACTGCGACAGTTCACACAACTTTAGCACGACATGCATATATTATACATCAAACTCTTGAGCTACTTCTGCTCTCACTCAGAATGTCGAAATATAAGCGATGTGATGTCTAGTTTTTGAGATACAGAAACCTTTATAGTCTATGGTTTAAACTTTTGTACACATTCTTCAGCCAATCAGCGACCGCCACGTCACAGCGCAACTGCACGCGCGGCCAGAGCATGGTTCTGGGTCTAGTATGCTCCTGCATGAGTCGTGCCAAACAAACGTGAATATCTCAAAAACTATAAATCACATCCCTTATATTTTGACATTCTGAGTGAGAGCAGAAGTAGCTCAAGAGTTTGATGTATAATATATGCATGTCGCGTTAAAGTTGTGTGAACTGTCGCACTTTAAAAAAAGGAAACAATCAGCTGGCTAGAGTCAGAAACTCAAACCTCCCAAAGCTCAGGCTCCATAGGGTTCCATTGCCGTTGCCACCCAGTGACGCGGTTTGTTTACCAAAATGCTGCTCGGCTGATCCCTCATAATACACAAATAAAACTATCAGGATTTACTTATTTTCCCCTCGTCCCCTTTGCCCCCCATGTAGGCCTACATATTTATCATATTTTAACATTAGCTACATTATTTATTTAACATTATGTACCAATGTCAAATACTGTAGATACTGAGTTATAGCCTACATGATCAGTGTGATTATGCATAAAAAAATATAGCCTAGATTTGGGATTTCTTTGGCGAGTTACTTCTGAACTAATTTCTAATGATGGGGAACATTACAATTTACTCATTTACTCAACTGTACATTTAGAAGTAGGCCCACTTAAGTAAAATATCTATCATTTAAATTACTGGAGTAAGAGTAAATGTTTACATATAATAATGCATTTATAAGGCTTATATAGGCTAATGGCTTGTAGCTGAAGACAATTTGAGCTATTGTTATCAAACTCAAGGATCATGTGTGTGAATTTCCACTTGGAACTTGCAGGATTTTCATTCAGATCTAATCATCAAATTAGGCCATACAGCAACATCTTTAATACCCAGCCAATAAAAAAAAAGATATATCTATAATGCCCCCTGATGACATGACAGAATCTATTTTCAATTTCAATTAACTTGGCTCAAGTTGGAAGATGAAGCTCAGCCTGAGGGCGCTGTACACTGCAAACGGTAACCGTAAAAAACCTTCTTTGAACGACTAGAGATGAGCTAAGAGCTCTAGTCCAGAGCTCTAAATCATCCTCTACTGCAGATGTTTTCAAAGTGGGAGGCGGGCCTCCTCAGGGGGCGGCGCCAAGCAGTTTCAGGGCAGGCTCAGTGAATGAAAGTGAAAAAATATTATAGGCTATCAAATGGAGATCGCATAGGATAGCCTAAATGTGTGTGATTTGGTTAAATCAATCAATCAATCAATGAACTTTATTATCAGACACAAGGTCCATAGAAAAAACAGACATAACATTTAAAAGAACACACAAAAAATCAGTACAACTATAAAAGGCACTTATACCCAAAAGTCCACATCTGTGATTGGTATCTTACAGCACTGATACCAGGATTGGTCAGCAGCATGACAATGGAGTTCTGAGAAACATTGAGACAACACATTTCTTAACACTTTCAGTGCCACGGCCCTTGGGCAAAAGGTTGCTTGCTGTGCCACATAGGCCGCAATGCATTTTAAAACAGTCATATAATTTCTTTAATAATTACTATGTAAACACTGAACACGCACAAATAACGATGAGACTCTCTTCTATCACCTGCAAAAAAAAGTTTATTGATCCCATTTTCCGTTCTTTAGTTATGAGCCGGAGAAGATAGCTTGATCGAACGAAAAACAGAGCTTTTTTTCTACGAGCTGAGATAATGAGCCTTTTGTGAAATTAAACATTTCAAGCACATCACTGACTCTGAAGCTAATTTTCTGATGTAGTCACACCTCAAAAATAATTTCCTTCAATAAAACAGTGAAGGCAAGGGAATTTTGTTTGGAAGAATAATATTTTTAGCTGAAACCAGCAGCGCTGGCGCCTGCATGCGCTGCTGGTTGCAGCTTCTTGCTGATCTTTTGCTGCTGGTGGGCATCGGATATTCTGGCTTGCGTTTGCCAACCCTGTCCTGCTGTCTGGGTCTGTGTTGTGTACTTGGCTCTGCGTGCCCACCTCCCCCCCTCCTCCCCCCCCCCCCCCCCCCCCGTTGTGGGAGGAGTGTCTCTCTGCTCTGCTGTTTTCTCGTTTTCTCTGCCTGTGCTCAGCACTGAAAAAGTCAGCTAGATCCTGCTTTTTTACAGCCGCGTGTACCAGCTCCCATGCTTCGAGTTGAGAATAATAACAAATCCACGGCTGATCATGTGTTGCAGCGGACACGGAGGCTGTTGCAGCGGACATCGAGGTGCTCAATTGTGATAGCAGATTGGCTGCTGCAGGGGCACAGCTAAACGTTGCTTCAATGAAGCCGCTGCATACGGACGGATGCGATGCGATTTCCTTCCCCCCAATGACTTCTTCTGTGTGTTTCACTCCACGTTCTCTCATCTGGAGAGCGCTGTCGCCACCTAAGGGTTCTGTAAAATAGGTTAGACACATTCAATACCTCTGAATATTGTAAGAGGCGATGTAAGAGGCATAGATCGACACCCCCCCGTCAAAAAAAAAAAATCGAGTTATGACGCCATTTGGCGTCGCTGGCACTGTACGGTAAATTTCTAATGACGCCATATGGCGTCGCTGGCACTGAATGTGTTAAGAGTGCCTGAAAAGTGCTGACACCGGCAATACAAAACATTTCACTTGCATTACTCCACCTGGGTTTTTTCAGGTCCACAGGGTGCCATGTGGACCTGATGGAGTGGGGGACTGGAACGTGACCCGGGAGATCCCACTAAATGGACATGTTGTCTTGCCCCACATGTTTAATCTCCCTGTGTATAGATGGTGAAAATAGGGATCTTAGTTTGCTGAAGGGTTCAACTCCAATGTTAAGATGTATATATACACATCAGTATGGGTTTAGAAAGAGACATTCAACATGTATGGCAATTACACATCTAATTAATTAAATATACAAAGCTAGAGACAAAAGGGAAACACTATAGCAATTTTTTAGACTTATCAAAGGCATTTGATACAGTCAACCACCATATCCTTTCCCAGAAGCTCTCACATCTTGGAATGAAAAACAAGAAGTGTGGTTTAAAATAGAAATAGAAATAGAAAAAACTTTATTGTCCAGCCAAGGCAGGACATTTGTCATTGGTCTCACCCCTATTTATATAGCTCAGTGGTCTCACCCAATTATGTAAAAACACAAACATGTCTACAAAAAATACATATAAGCCATAGGAAGCACATGCATGTTTACAAAAATGACATATGAGCCACATGAAGCACAGACATGTTTACAAAAATGACAAAAAAGGCACAGGAAGCACAGACATGTCTGCAGAAGGGAACATCAACAGCCTGGTCAACACATCACATTATAGATTAGTCAGTGTTGCAGTCCTCCGTTCTCATGTCCCCTGTTCACATTACTGTTGTTTATTGACTACATTAATTGCATTAGGAATAAAGGAGCCCTTGTAGATCTTGTTCCTTGCCAGGGGTACTCTATAGCGCCACCCTGAGGGGAGCAGCTCAAACTCAGGGGGGGGGGGGGGGGGGGGGTGTCTCATCATTGATGATCAGCAGGGCCTTTCTCTGTACAGCTGAGCTGTAGAGGTCATCTAATGGCTTTTGTTGTGGGCCAACTATCTTCCCTGCCGTCTTGACAATCCTTTGTTTCTATTGGCTAACGTCAGGTGGCCGTGCCAGACAGAGATATTAAAAACAAGGATGCTCTCTACCAGGCAGACATACACTTTTCCCAGGATGTCAGGCCTGACCCTGAACCCCTTCAATTTCCTCATTAAAAACAGTCTCTGATGAGCCTTTTTACAGATTAAAACAACATTGTCTGTGAAACTCAGTTTGTCATCGATATGTGTTCCCAGAAAGGGTTTTTAATCACAAATGTTTTTTTTAATCATCTGTGTCTTTCTAGCCACACGTGCAGAGCAAAAGCTGGAAGATGCAGGTGGTGATGAGTGGCTGAGGCTTGCCGAGCTCCATGTCTGCCTTCAACATCTGGAGGGCACCTACCCCGTGGCTGAGGTTAGTAGAGAGGGAGACTTGCATACACTCTGTCTGAACACTAGAGGGAGACGTGCACACACGCTGAACACTAAATGCATGCAATCACACATGCATAATAGACCCTTTTACGGTGGACGTCACAGGGTTAGTTGCGCACGCATCGCGGTATGCAAACCTCCGCGGAACTCTAGCCGAAACGAGAGAGATCCCCGGAATACAGGAAAAAGACGTATTGTGCCGTATGTGTATCAGACGCTGGACATTCCCACTAGGAATATGCAGATGTGCAGCACTGCAACTTTGGCGATGTTTCGATCCTAGACCCATCCTGACAGTGAGTACGGCTCAGGAAACCTCACTCCATTGAAAGAGTTAGCTTATTTGTGTAAGATAACCTGTCTGTTGCTGGCAAAGCTTTAGAATACGTGGAGGAGGTGTCAGGATCTTCCATATTTTTATGACAGCTAGTTGTAACTTTCTGCAACGAGTTCAGCTCCGCCCACCAAATACGTCATCACTGTTTACAAACAGTAAAAGGGTCTATAATATACACAATTAGAAGGCACAATTTGGTCAGAGATGCCGTTTTATCTCTTGTGTATGTAAATGTGTTTATATTGTATATTTGTACTGTATATGTAATATGCGTGTGCTATCAGTTGACTTGCTAAAGTTAAATCTCAATCATGGCAGCCAAACACGACTGTAGTGTTCATTGCTATAATGTTGTCAATTTGTCTCCCCATCTCAAAGTTACAGAAAAAGGCTGAGAGCAGCAGGCGTCGCCTCACTCGCCCGGGTCGCCCCACAACCTTCATCATTGAGTGGGAGCCGACAGTGACCTCACTTTGAAGACAGAGAGGCATCAGCAAGCAGGCCTGATGGAGAGGACACTGCAACAGATACTTGAGTTCAGCTTCACCACTCTTCACAGTACACTCACATGCTCCTCGTCAGTCCTCTTATCGCTATGGATCCTCTACAACTTTTTTTTTAAATACAATTACTCCACGTTCAGAGGGAATTGGAGTGCGATTTGTGGCTTTACCCTGAGGATAGATCAAATCCATGTAAAGATAAATCGTTTTTTGGAAACTCTTGACCCCAGTTTCCAGACACTATCCTCCATGCCGATGCTTTGAAATCCAGCCCTCAGTCAACTTTGACAAGCACTCAGGATGCTGTTGTGTGAGAGAGCTGACACCAAGCCAGAGCTGCATCAGTGAGATACTGTACTTTCAGCCCGTTGATGCCGAGGGTAAAAACCATCGACCTATATAAAGATGGACGCCATTTCAGGTCCCGTTTAGTGAATGTTAGATCGCCGCCCTGACGGCTGAATCCAGTATTAGGTCACAAGGCCCGCCTCCCCATGTTAGTGGATGAGAAAATCACAACCGAAATATTCACAGTAAACATCAGATAATTTTTTTCCAAAGGTGGTTCGTATCATTTTAGATAGTCATTATCATGCTAATGCCTGTGCAAGTGGTCATTTTTCTGATCAGTTTGTTTTTGAGTAGTTATTTGACATATAAAAATGGATGATTGACAGCTGTGGCAGCCAGTCTCAAGCCGTCATTGGCTGGACAGGCTCTGCACATTATAGATCTATCGTCATAGACAAGACACACGGCTTCATGTTATCTAACGCTCCCTGGAAGTCGGGTGGCTCATGGTTTGGCTGTGCTGGCTACCAGACATCAATGGACCCCAATAAAAAGAACATTGTTTTGAGGAATGAAAACAAATGTTTTGTGCGCGAGGAATTAACGTTGGTTGGGGACTGAAGTAAGTTCAGAAAATATGTGTTTTATGAGTTACTCCAGCTACGTTATAGGTACACAATGGTTTTAACATGCAGGCTAGCAATGGCGTTAGCTGCTTGCGCTAGTCGGCTGTTTTATATCATATTACTATAACTTAACAACCGATAACGATAGCTGGAATAACACAATAATAGACACATATTTTCAGAACTGACCAGGTTGTCCAACTGACAGGAAATGTGTTTTATAACGTTAACTCCCGTCCCGGCTATAAAATGAGGCCTAGTAGTACACAACCACCATTAGCTCATCGCTAACGGGTTAGCATGACATACAAACAGACGTTTTATTTTTTGTAGGCTATTAAAGCAACAAACGTTTTTATATGCATATCTGGGGGAAATGCTTTGACTGTGGGGATGTTCGTTCTTCACAAGCTCCTCTCTTAGTAACGATATACCAGGCAATAGACCAGGCAGCCTGGCTCACACACTCACTGGGCTAACGTTAGGTTGGCCTGCCTACACACACTACCGGGCGGGTACAACAACGTAGCCTCACGGTTACATTTGTTAAACCAACATTTGCGCCAAAAGAAATGTAATCATAAAGTTAATCAAAATGCCACGGAAACATTAGGCTAATCAACACAGAGCTGTTCATCCGAGAATTTCCCCCAGTGAGAGGCTGAGCCAAGCAGCCCTGGCTTCTCTTGCGGAATGAGAGCAGCCCGGAGGTCTGACTTGTCTGGCTGATACAACTCAATCTCCGACAACGGAGAACATTACAGGCTGCAGTACCCACAACACTATACCAGCAAACAACGTTGCGTAAAGCGTCAAGGTTAGATTTGTAACACCAACATTTGCTCCAAAAGGAATTAAATCATAAAGTTAATCAAAATGCCATGGAAACATTAGGCTAGCATAGTCAACACAGCAATCCCCCCAGTGAGGCCTGCCTCCACTTCCGGCCCGCGCTGAGAGCACTCAGCAGTCAGCAGCAGCCTGGAGGTCTGAAATCTCCGACAACCAAAATCAGATTTTCGTACAGGCGTAATTTTGATAAACTGATCTCATAGTGGGAATCTTCCTGGTTACTTTTGGCGAGACAAAGAATATTACAACTTAAATTGTCATATTTACAGAGCTAGACTGTATATAAATACACAACGCACTGTGCGCATTCTAGAAACAGCAGCTCTACATAAGAAAGTTCAGAGGGGCGTGGAGCTCTCAGAGGTTCTCAATCAAGGGCGCTACTGGGCAGACTCTGGTTCACTGATCTGGCCGGATTTTGGCTTCAAAAGAACATACAGGGAGGAGATAGGGACACTCCCTCCATTCATATTATAACTCAATGGTAAAAACGAGTAGTTTTTATAGTGTTCTCTGACCAGATGGAGAAAAAGCAAAAAGACCAAAATTCCACCATGTTTATCTGTGAATGAGGTAGAATGTCTTGTTTACTGCCCATCCTTAGATACAGGTTGAAAATGATACAGAGGATTTGTGTCTATCATTGTGAAAATTGAGCATGGAGCTTTATGTCAGGCCAGGTACGGCTGTGTTTGCCACTGCAATGTGTGAGCCAATGTGGACGGCTCTGAATGCCTAGATTTACTGGACCCACAGCCAAAGCTATGGGCCTCCTGTTATTGACAGATAATGGCTACCTAGTGACCGCAGACAGTTTGTAGTGAACGCAGACATTCTGTAGTAGTCTAGTAGGAACGGGGGGTCCCCGCGCACCCGAAAGATATATTTTTCTAACATAGATTTTTGTACTCCTCAAGGTGTCTAATAAACAAATTGTGTTGTTACCCCGTTGAAATAGTGTCCCATGGGTCCGTTTGGCGGCCATCTTTGCGGGCATATTGCGATGTCTGATGAAAATGGATAAGGGTCATAACTTTTGAACTAGACGTCATACAGAGACAAATGACACCACTTTTCTGTATGATTTCTGCATGAGAAATTGATTGAGAGGGTTGTTTTAATGATTTTAACAAGTTTGGTATAGTAAAACTCAAAAACATTTGAAAAAAGTGTCTAATTTACTCTCAAAATCTTGCAAAAGAAATCTATCTACATATTAGTCTATGGGCCAGAAGGGTTGGGAATAATGCTCATATTGATTTTTGGCAAGGTATACATCTCTAGAGTTAGAAAATATGTGAGAGCATTGCACCAATGGTAGCTAAATGTGTGTTATCACTCGATTTATAACACCATGCAAAACATAATAGTTGCAGGACTTTTAGGGACATTTGAGGCTAAGTTCATGCAAATTAAGTCTAAAAGCACCAGATTTTGCCCAGAATTAGCCCAGGGCATGCTCTAACAATTGAGCCAGAGTGCCCGAGCCGGTGACCCCCGGGGTCACCATGGCGGCCAGATCCAATATGACCACTGTCCGAAAAAGCTTTTGGCTATAACCTTTGAAAGAGATGAGCTAGAAATACAGATGTGGTGTCTATCTTATGTTTTTTGACCATTAGAAAGGTGTTGGAATGCTTATCTTTACTAATGAAGATGTGTGTGGACCCCTAATCTGCATATTTCCAAATGGCGGCTACCTGAATATGAGTTTGACCATAACTGTTGATGCTTTTAGTAAACTCAGTGTCCATTTTATGGTTTTTGAGTTTTAGAAACACATTGTAATACTCAGATTTATGATTGAATCTATCTATAGCACTCTACTTTGCATTGTAAATAGGCTACCAATATGGCTGCTATCCCATTTCTTTTTTATATACACTTTTGTAGTTGTAAGAATGAGTTACCATCAAACTGGTGGAAACAAACAATCTACAGTATTTATCTTACATATTTAATTGAAACAATAAGTGAGTAACACTTAGGTATGTCCATGGGTTGGGGGGTTAAGTTAGATTGAGTGTAAAGTGTTTTTTGTTTATATCCTTATATCCACAGCCAGATTAATCAAATATTGTTGTCTTGACTGCATTGTTGGTACAGGCACTCTTGCATCCACATTGAGGTGCCACGGGCTCCAGCTTTACAGCATTCACAGCACCCACTACATGACTTTTTGCAGCTGCAGCAGAGAATGATGACTCAGGCTTTACTGGCATCTGAAAGATGGGTCCAGTAAGGTTCCCAAGTCTTGGTCATGGGAGTCCCAGTACCAGCCCCACATACTGAACTCTGGATATTTTGCTGGACAGAGGTTGCCTGATTCCAGTAGAAGCTGGTCTGCAGCAGTCCCCATTCGACATGCTGAATCAGTGCATCTTGGGTGGGAGGCAAGTTCTCAAGGGACTTGGTACCATTTGAGAAAAGCGGATGTCTGGCTTCATCTACTTGGCTGGAGACACAGCTCTTGCTGGACATGACAACAACCATAATGCTTCCAGTCTTTGGACATCAACATCTGAGTTGATCGGTTCAGGCTCCAAGGTGAAGGCGTCCATGGTCTCAGTGAGATCCGATGTTGCTTCCCAAGCTGCCCATCCATTCCTTTTCCCATAGCCCTGGAAGGCTGATGTAGTATCACATCATTTTAGCACATGGAGGAGATGTAATGCCAGTGATCTCTGGGGACCAAGAACATTGCAGATTTTGTGAACATAAATGTACTTTCCACATGTGAAGCCGATCCAGTGCTCTGTAAGGCCTAATGTGTAGAAGAAGCGTATTGCAAGTATTACAACATCACTGTCGGACGTATGGATCCTGAGTTTCTCATTCTCAATCATTCTACTGTAGTGTCTGCTTCAGGATGGTTACAAGGCTGAAGTGCAGATATGTCATATTCAGATCTGTTGGAAGGTATAACATCCTTCTTGGTAGAAAGGAGGAGTTCATCCCAAAACCCTGGTCGCCCTCACCTTGGGGTTGTCATGTATAGCAAAAGCTGTGGCTCCAGCCAAGTAGATGATGCTAGACATTAATCCAAACAAGTTCATTTCGTCTATCTATTATTAACTATTAGAGTTTTCTTATTGAAAGACTGTGTGTATTTTGTCATACCTGACAGTTTCGACTGCTGCTTCCTGCAGTCTTCCTCAGAGACGTCACGTGATGTTGTTGTGACGTGCTGTATGGCTGGTTTATGAAGGGTTGGCCATCCCACCTGGATAGGTAGGATGACCATGCCCCCTGCTGGCCGGTAGTTTATGGAGGAGGACTGTGTCCCAGGTGTGGGATAGCATGTATGCCCCCTCATCCCGGTTCACAGTCCGGGGTGCACGTTTCCGTATCTCCATTGCTTCCCTGATCCAACGGTGGTATTTTTTGCTTTCCGGTCATCCGATGCTAGACTTTGGCTTTTTTCAAATGCATCAAGAGAACCTGCCTCCCACCCAAGATGCACTGATTCAGCATGTCAAATGGGGACTGCTGCAGGCCAGCTTCTACTGGAATCAGGCAACCTCTGTCCAGCAAAATATACAGAGTTCAGTACGTGGGGCTGGTACTGGGACTCCATGACCAAGACTTTGGAACCTTACTGGACCCATCTTCCAGATGCCAGTAAAGCCTGAGCAATCATTCTCTGCTGCGTCTGCAAAAAGCCATGTAGTGGCTGCTGTGAATGTTGTAAAGCTGGAGCCCGTGGCACCTCAATGTGGATGCAAGAGTGCCTGTACCAACAATGAGGGTCGAGACAACAATATTTGAGTAATCTGGCTGTGGATATAAACACAAACCACTTGTCATCTGAAGTCTTTTATGCAAAATCAGTCACCCTGGTAAATCAAAAGGACTGAGCACTTCTAACTCAATTCAACCTATGGACATAAGTAGGCTACTACTCACTTGTACATATAGGCACCAATATATGTTTTGTTCTGTTGTTTTTCTTTCTGATATTGTAATATTTTGTTCAAATTCTAAACACCTTTGATCAGTATTGATAGCATTTCACATTTATGGAGAGCATTGATACACAGACTGGCTATTACCTGTATCAATGGGAATGGGTTCTACTCTATTTGTCTAATTGTTTCAATAAAATCTGTAAGATACATACTGTAGATTGTTTGTTTCCACCAGTTTGATGGTAACTTATTCTTACAAGTCTACACTCAATCTGGGTGAAGTGTATGTAAAAAAAAATCGGTTAGCGGCCATATTGGTAGCCTACTTACTATGCAAAGTAGAGTGCTATAGATAGATTCAATCATAAATCTGAGTATTACAATGTGTTTCTAAAACTCAAAAACCATAAAATGGACACAGAGTTTACTAAAAGCATCAACAGTGATGGTAAAACTCATTCAGGTAGCCGCCATCTTGGAAATATGCAGATTAGGGGTCCACACACATCTTCATTAGTAAAGATAAGCATTGCAACACCTTTCTAATGGTCAAAAAACATAAGATAGACACCAAGTCTGTATTTCTAGCTCATCTCTTTCAAAAGTTATAGCCAAAATCGTTTTCGGGCAGTGGTCATACTGGATCTGGTCGCCATGGTGACCCCGGGGGTCACCGGCTTGGGCACTCTGGCTCAATTGTTAGAGCATGCCCTGGGCTAATTCTGGGCCAAATCTGGTGCTTTTAGACTTGATTTGCATCAGTGTTAATTTCGTCAACGATGACGATGACGAAATTATTTCGTCAACGCCCCTTTTTTTCATGACGAAGGACGAGACGTTGACTAGCTAAAAATAGCTCTTCTTGACGAAAATATGACGAGACGTATTGTTGTTTTCGTTGACGAAACGAGACGTGACGAAAACGTAGTGGGTGGGCTGTCGGACTTTCAAAATGCATGACATTTCAGCAGCAATTGCAGCAAATGCGTCCTGTCCTTGTTTGGTTGACAGCGTGTTCCAGCAGTAATTGCAGCAAATGCGTCCTGTCCTTGTTTGGTTGACAGCGTGTTCCTCTTGGTTTCTATATACTCTTTGCTGTTACCACACCCACCAGGCACAACGTGCTTCCGTGTTTACAAGCAGAGTTTACGTGGTGGCCAGCCTCAACCAACATGGTCAACACAGGAAGAGTTTGGTTGTCGAGAAATAGAACTGATTTATACTTTACCTATAATCCAGCGGAAAGGAAAACAGTGCACCGTAGTGACGACGACAGGCGGAGATACGCGATGTGTTATGTGGATATACAACGAACTTAAAAGAGGCACGCTACGGTAAGCTACACCCTGTTGCAAATGAATGGGCTGTTCGTTGGCTTGCTTGCGCTAACGTTAGTTAACAAGCTTGTCATGAGTAAAACTGCAGGGCTTTTGGTCACAGCAAGTGAAGTCATAATATTGTCCCACGTTTGAGTGAAACATATGGGGGGAAATTTAGCCATTCAGACCTGTTGCTGTCCCCCAGTGTGTCTAGAACAGCATATGTGGCTGCTGTATGTAACGTTAGCAGTTCATGTTAGCCAGCATGTTTATTTTGGACAATCTTAGTAGATCATCAGTAGCCTACAGCAAGGCAGCATTCCATCTCCATCGATTGTAGAGTCTCTGCTAGAGCTATCAAACTGGTAAGGAAACAAGTAAAGGTGTTAAGAGAGTTAACTATGAATTGCAGCCTGTCAACCTTGATTACAATTTCCAATACCTGTATTGACATAATTTAATTATTTTAACACATTGAGTGCCAGCCATGTTTTCATTCCTGTAGGTAAGTTGTGCCAGGGGTGTTTTTGACGATTCTGGCTCATTTTAGAACAGCCGAGGATTCTTTTCTGTTAAGAATTCATGAACACCAATCATCTAAAAATAACTAATAGAATGTGTGCTTTCTCTGTCTAAAAGAGTTAGTTTGCAGAGTTAGTAGTTATGTAGATATTAGCCGTTGAGTACAGCATGGTTTCAGCGTCTGGAAATTTATTCAGAGATAAATGGCTTTTTGTGAAACAGTCACTTTAACCATTCATTTTTGGCATCAGTAAGACCGTCAGACATTCTAAACAATAGTTTTGAACAGTAATTTCCTCCATAACAACAGGAAACACCCCTCTCATTCAAACTCCTCCCTCCGTGTGTCTTCTCCTCCTTCCTCCTGGCTCTAACAGCGGGCGTGTCAGAAGCGCGTTGCTGCTGCCTGCCTGCCTGTCTGCGTGCCTGCTTGCCTGCGTGCGGGGACGAGTCTGAAATGGATTACTGTAAAATCGCCTCGCCATTTCCTTGAATGGCTTGCTCCCGCGGTGTGTGTGTGTGTGTGTGTGTGTGTGTGTGTGTGTGTGTGTGTGTTCGCGCGTTGCTCCGCGGCTCTGGGGGGAGGGGATCTCTGTCCGTTCTGTGTGTGTGTCTCCGGGCTTCTGACTGTAAAATCGCCAAGCCATTTCCGCGGGAGGCGGCTGCTTTTGATCCACGGGTCCCGTGGCTGTGGCTTCTCTCTGTCTCTGTCGCCACTTAGTGGTCGGTAAAATAGATTACACACATGCTCTTGCTCCAATAGTTATCTCGAAGATGTAAAAGGGGTTGATTGATGTCCCACCGTCAAAAAAACATGTAAGACGAGTTATTTCGGCTCTGGCACTCAAGCGTTGGATTATGTAAGACGAATTATTTCGGCTATGGCACTTAAGGTGTTAAAGACATACATTTTTTGACTAAAACTAATGACTAAAACTTGACTAAAATGCAATGAGTTTTCGTCGACTAAAATTAGACTAAAACTATCAAGGATAGAAATGACTAAAATGTGACTAAACGAAAAAGCATTTTCGTCCAAAAGACTAAGACTAAGACTAAATCTAAAATAGCTGCCAAAATTAACACTGATTTGCATGAACTTAGCCTCAAATGTCCCTAAAAGTCCTGCAACTATTATGTTTTGCATGGTGTTATAAATCGAGTGATAACACACATTTAGCTACCATTGGTGCAATGCTCTCACATATTTTCTAACTCTAGAGATGTATACCTTGCCAAAAATCAATATGAGCATTATTCCCAACCCTTCTGGCCCATGGACTAATGTAGATAGATTTCTTTTGCAAGATTTTGAGAGTAAATTAGACACTTTTTTCAAATGTTTTTGAGTTTTACTATACCAAACCTGTTAAAATCATTAAAACAACCCTCTCAATCAATTCCTCATGCAGAAATCATACAGAAAAGTGGTGTCATTTGTCTCTGTATGACGTCTAGTTCAAAAGTTATGACCCTTATCCATTTTCATCAGACATCGCAATATGCCCGCAAAGATGGCCGCCAAACGGACCCATGGGACACTATTTCAACGGGGTAACAACACAATTTGTTTATTAGACACCTTGAGGAGTACAAAAATCTATGTTAGAAAAATATATCTTTCGGGTGCGCGGGGACCCCCCGTTCCTACTAGACTATAGTGAACGCAGACAATCTGTAGTGAACGCAGACAATCTGTAGTGAACGCAGACATTCTGTAGTGAACGTAGACAGTCTCTAGTGACCGCAGACAGTCTGCAGTGAAACGTAGACAGTCTGTAGTGAACGCAGACAGTCTGTAGTGAACGTAGACATTCTGTAGTGAACGTAGACAGTCTGTAGTGAACGCAGACAGTCTGTAGTGAACGCAGACATTCTGTAGTGAACCTAGTAGTGAATGTAGACAGTGTGTAGTGAACGCAGACAGTCTGCAGTGAACGCAGACAGTCTGCAGTGAACACAGACAGTCTGTAGTGTACGTAGACAGTCTGTAGTGAACGTAGACAGTCTGTAGTGAACGCAGACAGTCTGTAGTGAACGCAGACAGTCTGTAGTGAACGCAGACAGTCTGTAGTGAACGCAGACAGTCTGTAGTGAATGTAGACAGTCTGTAGTGAACGCAGACATTCTGTAGTGAACCTAGTAGTGAATGTAGACAGTCTGTAGTGAACGCAGACAGTCTGCAGTGAACGCAGACAGTCTGCAGTGAACACAGACAGCTGTAGTGTACGTAGACAGTCTGTAGTGAACGTAGACAGTCTGTAGTGAACGCAGACAGTCTGTAGTGAACGCAGACAGTCTGTAGTGAACGTAGACAGTCTGTAGTGAATGTAGACAGTCTGTAGTGAATGCAGACAGTCTGTAGTGAACGTAGACAGTCTGTAGTGAACGCAGACAGTCTGTAGTGAACGTAGACAGTCTGTAGTGAACGTAGACAGTCTGTAGTGAACGTAGACAGTCTGTAGTTAACGTAGACAGTCTGCAGTGAACGTAGACAGTCTGTAGTGAACACAGAAAGTCTGTAGTTAACGTAGACAGTCTGTAGTGAACATAGACATCTGTAGTGAACATAGACATCTGTAGTGAACGTAGACAGTCTGTAGTGAACGCAGACAGTCTGTAGTGAACGTAGACATCTGTAGTGAACGTAGACATCTGTAGTGAACGTAGACATCTGTAGTGAACGTAGACAGTCTGTAGTGAACGTAGACATCTGTAGTGAACGTAGACATCTGTAGTGAACGTAGACCTCTGTAGTGAACGTAGACAGTCTGTAGTGAACGCAGACATCTGTAGTGAACGTAGGCAGTCTGTAGTGAACGTAGACATCTGTAGTGAACGTAGACATCTGTAGTGAACGTAGACCTCTGTAGTGAACGTAGACAGTCTGTAGTGAACGCAGACAGTCAGACAGAACGTAGACCTCTGTAGTGAACGTAGACAGTCTGTAGTGAACGCAGACAGTCAGACAGAACGCAGACAGTCTGACTGAGCAAGAGGGTCATGCGCTCCCATTGATTTGGCAGCCTTGTTTCATATCCAACTGCTCCTCTATCAATGTGAGTTTGATTGTCATTGATTACATGAAATGACCATTTTATCAGTAATATAAAACTGCCATTTTATTTCTGAGGAAACAATCCAAAAGTAATGATAATAGTAATGTTGATGTTTTTACATTGTAGATTAGAAATTGTGAATCCAGAAATCTGTAGTTTTTTCAATTAGCATTCATTTTCTTTGCAACTGTACACAATTCGTTTTGTATTATGTTTTTCTGAAACACATTTGAATGTTTATATTGTCCATTGTACAGACAAATGTATTTGTATGACATCCAGCACTTGATCTTTTTAATATTGTGTATTTTTTGTGTCTATTTGAAATTGTTTAATACATATTGAAGCCATGGTTTACACTTGGAATTCTGTTTAATTTTCATTTTATTGACTCAAGTCAGGAAGATGGAACTAGTGCAAGCAGCTTCTACGTTTCTGAGGAGTCAGTACTGCAGTCTCTTTAGAAACCATTTTAAACAAATCTGCTATGGAAATATATCTTGGATGAATGAAGATATATGAATGCTAAATGCTAAACTTTGAATAATTTTTTCCATTCCCCTCAGTTTATTTCTGACCCAAATCGTGACTCTTGGTGAGAGCCAACTATCTGCAGGGTCACAGAATCACCGAACGCATGCGAGCTGATCTCATTAACTGGCTGATCTGGGCTCACCACTACTTGCGGCTGCTTCAGGAGACCTTGTTTCTCACAATTGCCATCTTGGACCGTGTTTTACAGGTAGGCTACAAACTGTTTTAAAAAGGTTTCTGGTTTAGCTTTCTGTGAACTATGTTTCTGTGAACTAGCTAACACTCTTCGTAATGTGGTGTGAAGCAAGTGTCTCCTAGTAAGCTGCAACTGGTCGGTCTCGCTTCCATGCTGCTCGCCTCCAAGTACGAGGAGCGATATACTATTCCGAAGGTTGCGGAATTGGCCTCCATCGCAGACAACGCGTTCACAGGGGCGCAGATTGGACAGGTGGAGAGGATTATCTTGAGGACGCTCAACTTCGACCTCGGACGCCCTGTGCCCCCCCGCTTCCTGAGGAGGGCTTCAAAGGCGGCACATGTGAGTTTGTCTACTAAATAGTTACAACACCTACACACGCACACACGCACGCGCTCGCACACACACACACACACACACACAATGCATAGGATTAATTTGGGCTGGTTACCAGGCTAGTAGTTTATGACTGTCTTGTGTCTGTCTAGGCTTCTCCAGAGACGCACATGTTGGCCAACTACTTGATGGAGTTAACTCTGCCAGACCACGCCATGGTGCATCTCCGGCCCTCAGAGGTAGCTGCTGCTTCGCTCTGCCTTGCCCAGATGCTGCATGATCGCCGCTCATGGGTGAGTTGACTGAAGTTTGTGACTGTAAGCAGGGTAAGCCTGAGAGCAGGTCACTGGGGGCTGGGTTTACCCAGGCTAAGATTTAACTGCTAGCAAAGCAAAGTTAGCTAACGTTAGCTGCTAGCTAACGAATTAGCATTAGCGAGCCGAGCTAAGATTTTGACAGTTGACATTCGATATGCGCTCAAGTTGTTCACGTTAAGGGTCAAACAACGTTTGTGTTTATTGGACAAAAGTATGATTAAGCTTGATTTCCGTCGTGTTAACTCAATATTACTGGCACAAAAGTAGATTTTTACCTGAAAAGATAAATTCCGTTGATGCTTTCTCTTGAGTGAACTGAAGTACAAAATCACGAGATTATACACGCATTACGTCAACGTCAATATGGAAATTTGATGACGGAAGTCGCAGAAATAGAGGGGGGGAGGAGGGAAGCCCAGCTCACAGGCCCTAGTGCACATCAGCTTTCATTTACAGCCTATAGTGTTCATTGTTCAAATTCAACTTCATTCTCATATGTAGAAATACACTGGAATTAGTATACTCTGGGCTCACTCTGCCTTAACACACATGATCACAAAAGACCAACAAAAAAGAAAAAGACAAGGTGTAATTACATTACAGTAATTATTAAAATGAGATCTCATACAATATCCTAAATGTGTGTGATTTGGTGAAATATATAGTTCAAAAATACAGTATTTTGGGGGACTGACAGTTTTTTCCACTTTCCCAGAGTCAGAAACCAATAAAGGCCTTCAGACAGACCTTTTTTTATGTAGGCCTATTTGGTTGAGTCTGAAGTAGCCTATGTCAAACAGCAATATCAGGCTATCTTGGCTCAATTGTTGAGTGTCTCTGGGATCAAATAACATAATCATGAGGAATTGAACGAAGGGGGAACGAGTTGTGCGACCTGTCGCAGTTTTAAAAATGTAAACAGTCAACCGGCTAGAGTCAGACACTCAAGCCTCTCAAAGCTCAGGCTCCATAGGGTTCCATTGCCGTTGCCACCCAGTGATGTGGGTGATATATATATATCTATCTACCGGTATATATATCTATATTTATACCATGATCTGGGTGAAAACTCGATTCTGATTGGCTGCAGGGTGTCCATTAAAAAGTGATAATGTACAGTTGGTAAAGTCGTTCAGCCAAATGGTCTGTTCACCATTCATATCAATGCGCCATAGTTTCAACAGTGGTATCAAGAGAGCTGTTTGAGCTCTATACCCCCGTTAAGGGTTAATATGACACTTTTGGAAGTTGAGAAAAAAAATTAGTCGGTCAAAGTAACTATTTAAATCACCCCTGTGTGCTCAGTTTACCAAAAATAACTCTTATTTACAATTTTGATTTTCGTTTCGGAGATTTCCCTCTGAGCGTTATCAGTTATCAGCTGATAACTGTCAAAGGTCTTTGCAGCAACCTGCGTGAGCCCTCTGTCCCCCTTCGTTCCTGCTTGCAGAGGCACCCGCGTCACTTTTTCCGCACAGCCTGTAACAAACAGTTAGCAGTAAACAACTACACAAACAATTACAAAATGAGCGACTTTCTGGGGAACTTTTAATATTTTTGGAGAATATGACAACTTTGACGACTGGGACGCCGCTGAAGAAGAAAAAGGCCGGCAAGAAATGCAAAAGAGAGAAGAAAAAGAACGAGAAGAAATGGGGGAAAAAGCTGTGAAACGGCACAAGGAGTTATCCGTGGAAGAACTAAATCAAATCAAAGATGAAAAGGATGAGATTTACACAAAGAAAACAACAAAATGGGCAGTTAACACACTGAGAGACTTTCTTGCACAAAAAAATCTGGACTCCAACATTGAAAGCTACACTGCCGATGCGCTGAATGAGACACTGCAGGAGTTTTACGCGGCTGTCCAGTCCACCAAGACAGGGGGGGGATACAGTTTCGCAAGCCTAAGGAGTCTGAGAGCCGGTATCAACCGGCACCTAACAGAATTCAATCTGACGACTGACGCCAGGTTCAAAACCAGCAATGCCGTTTTCAAGGCCATCCTTAAACGCTACAGGAAAAGTGGGAAAGACACCAGCATCCACCATCCCCGAATCAGACCTTAAATTAATTAGAGAATCTGTTGCCCTATCTCCAGATACCCCCACCGGCTTGGTCAAAAAAGTCTGGTTTGACATCCAACTGTGCCTTGCTCGTCGGGGCAGGGAGGGAAACCGGGAGCTGTCCATGTCCTCTTTCCTCCTCCAGACAGACGAGGATGGGGTGGAGTTTGTGAGCCTTGCGCACAACCCACACACAAAGAACCACCAAGACCCCAACGAACCAGACAAAGAAAACCTAAGAGGGTTTATGTTTGCCAGGCCAGGGGATCCGCTGTGTCCGGTTGCCAGTTAAAAAAAATATAAATCCAAATGTCCATCCGATGCGAAAGCCTTCTACCACCACCCGAAGCGCAGCGCCGTGGTGCCGCGTCTATGTGCCGACAGGCCGCAGTGCCGACAGGTCGCAATGCCGATAGCCCACAAGCAGAACCAGCTGAGCGAGGCGGCGTGCAGCGTGTCGGTGGAGCTAACCTCTCCCAGCCCCCACGCCAAACCTAACCTCCCCCCATGCCTAAACCTAACCTCCCCCAGACTCTAACCCAAAACCTAACCTCTCCCAGCCCCCACGCCAAACCTAACCTCCCCCCATGCCATGCCTAAACCTAACCTCCCCCAGACCCTAACCCAAAACCTAACCTCTCCCACCCCCACGCCTAAACCTAAGGTGGGCATTGCGGGTGGTCGGCATACCCTCCCAAATGCTGCCCATATTCACCGCCTTGTGCAGCCACGACTTGGAGCCTTGCTGCGCCGACAGCGAGACTGTGCATACTCGAACGTAACTCGTTCAAAACACGTCCAAGAATCATGTCGGTGGGGGAACATTTTATTGTCCCGGTGAGCCTGCAGAAGGCTTTGCTAGATGAGGGACAAGCACGTTAAATGAGGAAATGGCATTTCCTCATTCCTCACAACAATTCCTCCCGCCGGCTTCAATCAAAGTTCACTGTGGGGGAAGCACAGTGAGGCGTCTCCACAGACGAGAGAGAGCCTCCGCCACATACAGGCTGGAGAGCGGCGGAGAGCCTGCATCTTCGCCGCCGGCCGGTGTTATGCCGAGAAATGCCCCCACGGCGCAAATGCCCCCCCTGCTCTATAACGAGTGAGAGCGAGCGGGGGGGAAGGGGGGGGTTGAGTAAATCTATGAAGCCTCGTTTCCTTGTCTCACGTATATAACGAGTGAGAGCGAGCGGAGGGGGGGGGGGGGGGGGGGTTTGAGTTGTGAGACACAGCTCCCAACGTAGGTCAACATTAGGCTACTGTTTAAAGACTAATCTTACATAGGCTATAAGTACAGGGTACCAGATTTGGCCTAATTGCACAACAACACAACACTTGCCCTGTAACCTAAGTACAGATTTGGTACAAGTAGGCTTCTTACAGGGTAAATTCACATCATACCCTCTACTTAGCCTGTAAGTACATTAACTACGCGCTCCCGACCTGCGCGCTCCCGACCTGCTGCTGCAGGCTGGTCTGAGCAGGAAATGCACACTGAGAAACTACAGATATCCTGCTTCACTGGGTACCTCTGCGCCAGAGAGTGCCTGCCCGCACAACAGCAAGGGTGCTCTTCGCCCACCAATCGGGAGGCGGCTGTGCCAGCTAACCCGCTGATTGGCTGTTGGTTTTCACACCAGCTCCAGCCAATCACAGTACAGAGATAAGGACTGTAGAGGCTATAAAAAGGCCAGGTTCAACAGGTGAACTTATTCTATCTTGGATGGATGAGTTGCAGTCCTGTTACAGTCCTGTCATGACCATGGAGTTCCTGAGGAATGAGCTGATCGCCTCCCGCCGTGAGAACGCCTTGTTAAGGTCTCAACTAGAGCAGCAAGGTGAAGAGCTCGCTGCTTGTGTCAGAGCCAAAGACACCTTCCGTAAGAAGCGTCAACGCCTCCGCGTTGAGCTTGACCAGCTGATCACTGACTATGAGAACGTCAAGGTGCAACTAACGCTCCAGAAGTTGCTGCTCGACTGGAAGCGCCAGCAAGTGATATCAGCGCTGCCCGCCGCCGGTACATGGACATGTCGCAACGGCTTTGGGAATTGCAGTGGACATCATCATGGCAACTAGCAACAACGGTCCTTCTCAGGACCACACAAAAGGGCCGTTTTAACTGCCACAAAGGTCCTTTTAAGGACCACACACATCTTCCTTTAAGAGAAACTTACTTGCAGCCGTGTGTGTGTGTGTGTGTGTGTTATTTTTTGCCGGCCGGCGGCGAGGATGCAGGCTCTCCGCCGCTCTCCAGCCTGTACGTGGCAGAGGCTCTCTCTCGTCTGTGGAGACGCCTCACTGCGCTTCCCCCACAGTGAACTTTGATTGAAGCCGGCGGGAGGAATTGTTGTGAGGAATGAGGAAATGCCATTTCCTCATTTAACGTGCTTGTCCCTCATCTAGCAAAGCCTTCTGCAGGCTCACCGGGACAATAAAATGTTCCCCCACCGACATGATTCTTGGACATGTTTTGAACGAGTTACGTTCGAGTATGCACAGTCTCGCTGTCGGCGCGGCAAGGCTCCAAGTCGTGGCTGCGCAAGGCGGTGAATATGGGCAGCATTTGGGAGGGTATGCCGACCACCCGCAATGCCGACGTTAGGTTTAGGCGTGGGGGTGGGAGAGGTTAGGTTTTGGGTTAGGGTCTGGGGGAGGTTAGGTTTAGGCATGGCATGGGGGGAGGTTAGGTTTGGCGTGGGGGCTGGGAGAGGTTAGGTTTTGGGTTAGGGTCTGGGGGAGGTTAGGTTTAGGCATGGGGGGAGGTTAGGTTTGGCGTGGGGGCTGGGAGAGGTTAGCTCCACCGACACGCTGCACGCCGCCTCGCTCAGCTGGTTCTGCTTGTGGGCTATCGGCATTGCGACCTGTCGGCACTGCGGCCTGTCGGCACATAGACGCGGCACCAGCGCCGTGGCCTCGGATGTGTGGTACAGCCGGGAGCCCATGGGTGTCCACTACCTGAGAAACCTGATGAAAAAGATCAGCGAAGAGGTGATTACAATTGACAAATAAAAACATGACAGTCTAAACATTTTTTATAAGATAGGCTATTGTCTCCCAGCCCGCTCCATCCCAAAATATAATAAATATCCGATCTTCTATACCTTTCAGGTGGGCCTTTCACGGGTCTATACAAATCACAGCCTCCGAAGCACAGCTGTTGGTCGCCTCTCTGATGCCGGCCTGGAGAGCCGCCAGATAATGTCGGTGACAGGCCATCGATGCGAGAGCAGTCTGCGGGCTTACTGGGCTCCATCAGTGCAGGAGAGGCCAGAATGGAGCGACATCTTGTCCTCGTCCAGTGGGCCGAATCCGATGCCGAGCAGCAGTGCCACTGCCAGCAGTGCCCATCATCAGCCCACAGCCACAGATATTAATATGTTAAATTTATCTAATTTCACCATCAATGGAAACGTCCAATTCAATTTTAAATAAGTTTGTTTTCTTCTGCAGTAGCACAATTACCCCGCCCATGTAGAATAGGATAATTTGTCAAATTATAGCCTATATTATTTATGTTCTTGTAGGCACGTGTGTTCCTAATGACCTCGTGTCGGCTATAGCCTAATATTAAATCTGTCAATGTTCTTCTGTTTTTGTTAGTCGGCTTTGCCTCGGACTTCGCGGAGGCAACCATTCACGCCTCCACGTCGTCCCTTAGAAAGTGACAATGCACACCTCGTCGTCATTATTCAGTTTTAACCATCAATAAGTGTTCCTTTTCTCATTATTTAATTTCTCAGAGTAAATACTGTATATTTATTTCGAGATTTTTGTCAATTACTGGTGCTGTTATGGTTATTATTAGCCTAGTTATTAGCCTCACTTCTACACTAGCTTAGATTGTGTTACTTATGGATGGCATGGAATTATAGTGAAAATAGATTATCCCCCCTTTTTGCTGGGGACCCCACTTTGAAAACCACTGGCTTCGGCTACAACTGTTGCGAGAAGGTTTCAGGATGTATCTATGCATTAGGCTGTGATTACTATTTATATAAATCTATTTATTCACATAGATTCATGATATGTGACACCAGCTGGCCTTTTGACCCTCAATTAGGCCGAGGGCATTTTTCTGATTTTCACAGATTCTGAAATGGCAGACTGTAAGCTTTCAAATGATGTGTCACACATTGTAATCTGAAAAAAAATTAAGGAGATATGCTTATTTGATTGTTCACACTCTGAAAAGCAGGAACTGAGAAAAAAGCCCTCAAAGTTTGAGAAGTTTTTCACACCTGGGACAGCCAGCCAAGGGGGGAGTGAACAATGCCTCCTCATTTAAATTAACCACTCCCCACAGCTGATCACTGTCACTCTGACACACTGGGACACTGGCCACAAGTAAGACAATGATAGAATGTAATAGCCTACTGTTTAGGTGATGGGTTTCATAAACTTTCTGTAATAAAACATCTGAAAGCAAAAATCTTATCAAATGGGGTACGCACGGTCTAATTTTGAGGTATCCATGCTTTTATCACTTCTCATCTGGATTATTGTAATTATTATTACATGTGTGCCTATTATGTTCTTTTTGGGCTCCTTGTGCAGAGAAAATTCCCTGAGGGGCAATAAAGGTTTCATTTATATAATAATAATAATAGGATATAATATGAATAAAGATTTGATAAGAGACAGGAGCTGCTGAACAAAAATAAAACACACACACACACACACACAATAATCTATGGTTTATGTCCCGCCAAAGAACTTATTGATAAGAAGCGCTGGAGAGGCTCAATCGCACACAAGAAACCCGCCATTTTGGAGACACCCATGACGATGAAACCACGCAAAAGGGGACGATTTTCGGGCCAAAATGGCGGCAGCGCTGAGCTAAAACTCACTTCTTTCTTTGCTTCTTTGTGTACTCTTCGACTACTCCACACGTCAAAACGTGCTAAAACATTTATATTATACAGTCTATGGCTAAAACACACATCTATCCATAACTATATGTTCGCACAGTCCTAAAACAGAAACAAAACGTAACGTTAGGGCTTTCCATGACTTTTCCATAAGTTCTTAACCTGTATTTTATGCACACCTGGGGTAACTAACGCTAACGTTACAGCAAGCTAACGTAGCTAGCTGCTAGCTACGTTAGCGGTTGCTTTTGGAGACACAAACCCTGGACGTTTCATTTTGAGTAATGCATGAGGTTCTCTATGGTTTACGCAAGCTCTGGGAGTATGAAGTGCTTTAAATGCGGGGATTTTGGTCACAACAAGCTTGTGGACCGCTGCCTGCTGAACTACTAGCTAGGTAGGCCACAACCAGCTAGCCACCACACAACAGTTAACATTAACGCCAAACAAATCCGCAACTCCTCCCCACGTTTGGTTTAGCATAACGCCAGCTCAGACTTTCACCTAATCTCAGAAACCTTGCGGGACATGTATTGCAAATTGCAATAGTGGTTGTTTTGTTATAATTTGAAACAGTCAGGCACACTGTCTGGAGCCGGCCATGTTTCGCCCCTCTGCTTGGGTTGTCACTTGTAAACAGAGCTTTGCACCCCGCCCCCATGTAACAGATGTGGCTCA
The DNA here is from genome assembly GCF_964638095.1 of Poromitra crassiceps. Classification (NCBI taxonomy): domain Eukaryota; kingdom Metazoa; phylum Chordata; class Actinopteri; order Beryciformes; family Melamphaidae; genus Poromitra; species Poromitra crassiceps. Next base: position 10,179,747 of record NC_139630.1, read on the forward strand.
TTGGCCGAAACTCGGAACAATAGCAGACATAGGCCAGTGAAACGCCGCATGCAAATTAATGAAAAACCCCCCTCTGCTAGGACTCAAGCCTGAAATCTTGATTTTTTAAATCGCTAAATATACCTATTTACTGATCCCAAAACGTCTTCATTTTATATGGAATGGATAGTTCAAATAATATATTTTGTACTATTGTAAAAAAAGCAAAACCACATTTTTTCAAAAAAAAACTTTGATCCTCTGTTGTGAAGAACGGCCACGGCCGAATTACGGTCCCTGACACCAGCTGGTGTCACATTATGGTATACAGCCTACCTGTGACATCAATGTTTTGATTAATCTACTGTCTAAATGTAGCCTATTACTGCATGACTGATGCTATGTCATTGTAATCACACTCAGATGTGCTTTCACAGGACAGGTGTTGTCCATTCAATCAGCCCACCTGTCTTTATAATGGCTGTCTTGCACTGTGTTTGTATGAGACTTGACAAAGGCTATGGCCGAAACTGTTGTCAAATAGCGTTAAATTACACTTTCTTACATCTGGAACCAGTGTGCCTTCCCCTGCACTATAAACATACTTGTTTAGTTACATTCCAATTCATCAACTTTGGAGCGTTATTTACCCCCCCTTCCTGACATGCTAGGTTGACATGCTTGGTCCCAATCGATTCCTTATTTCTTCTACTTTCATATGGTATAATGATCACCACTCACGCTTTAAAAACGAGCTCGGTGTCAGCCATGGATTTACGGGCCAAATTCAGTAAAAAAATGTGGGAGTTTAAGATCACCATTTTTATTAGGAAATAGCGGGCTATTCAGCATAAAACAATATAATACGAAAAAGTAGCGCTGCTTGGTGGACCATTTGCATGCCGAATTTACTAGAAGACCCGGATAACTCGAACTTAATTGACTTACTTGCACATCCATGCCGTCTGTAACCGGTTCGCGTGCAGCCGATGACGTTGCATTATCCCAGTGTTTGCTTTGTTGAGATTTCAGCCTCCGTGTGTATCGCGCTGCCCTCTCTAAACTTGTGTAGAAAGTCGTGTTGGGCCGCTCGCGCAATACAATGCAACAACTGTCTGGCTTGTGAGCTAACTTGAATATGAATTGTTACAAACCGGCCTAGGGGAACCGGTCCGCAACACAAAAGTGCCCCCACTCTTCCCACTCCCAAGAATGGACAGCCAGAACCAGGATCAAAAGTTCACAAAGTAACAGTTTATTTTGACTCGGACCAGAGAAAATGCCAACACAACAAACAAAAGGAACTAAACCCCAACCCTAAACTTACCTACCAAAAGAAAAGGATGGGTTAAACAAAATACATGTCTCTTACCTAATCTCCTACAAAAGAAACATGAGAAAAGATGTTGCAAAAACAAAAGAGGCTTCTCACTCCTACATACTGCTACTTTGATTAGATAAATAGTTTACAGTGCAGTTTACCATTTACAGAAGTTAAAAGTTACTTTAACACAAAAGCATCCATGTCTATAAGCACTAAAGCACAGGTTCAGCAGCGTGGCTGCCATTGTTGGGAATGTGGAGCGCAAGGGGCGGAAGGATGGCATCAGCTGGCTTAAATGATCTCCACCAGCCAATCAGTCATCAGCAGCCCCATCACCTGACCAGACCAATCAGGGTGAACACCACCTGCATCTCATTTCTCAATCACACACTGAAGCACACTGCAATACACACTGACACTGAGGAGGAAAGGATTGGTGTTAACACATGACAACCAAACATATGACCCCGGGTCATAACAGAATATACATTTGTAAATGATTAATAAATGTTATGTTAACATATACAAATGTGTTGTAAGTCATCTATAAACCTTTAGTAAATGAAGTGTTCCTCACCTGTTGTAAATGATGTGTAAATAATGTACAATTCATTTACAAGGCTTTCTGAATCCCCTAATCAAAAGTGTAAACCATTCATGACACATAAATGTGTTACATAGGCCTACAAGGGGGTAGCTCTGTCAAAATTGAAGCCAATGCGGAAGTGCCTGCAGGGGGCGACGCATTGGTTTGTGGACTTCTGTTTGGCCTCAGTAAATACTTTCCTAATGCGTTTATGGTCTAAATCGCTAGTTTCAGACTATAGACCAAATCAGCGGGGATGTTTACATTTACTTCCGGTTACCCCTGCGGTCCACACATCATAATGGCGGTGAACGGCACAAACTGACGTGTTGAAGACAAAAACAGATAAAGAAGACAAAAATGGTTTGTTCGTGTTGTGTTGTTTAATATCATTCATAACAACACTTTCACTAATGTTAGTGGAGACCAGACTAGCTTATTTACCTGTTGGACCAGACCAGACCAGAGTAGACTTGAAGCTAAATTAAATTAACGTGGCGTCAGTAGCTCCGTCTGTAACGAGTCTGCAAAAAAACAGCGAGTTTGACAGTTAAACAAACGTTATTAGCTAGCTAACACTACATAAAACAAACACAGAAGAAAGGCTAGATACGTCGGACAAGCATGTTTACCAACCGTTTGAACATTTAAATTGAAAGTAGTCGGCCGAAAACAACGAGAGGGTTTGACAGCATTTATTTGACAACACGCACATTTAAACCTGCCGCCTTCTCCAAGTGGTACACAGAAGTAATGTTGTTTACATGGTGACGTCACGGTGATTTGGTCTATAGCTTTGTCTCATTTCAGGCGCTGCAGTCCACCAAGGCTAGATTTGAAGACCGATTGCGTCACTGCAGCGCGACCAAGGCTGTCCCATTTCAAAGGCTCCTTCAAACGCAGCCGAGAAATGCAGCCTCCTTTTCTCAAAACCTGAGGATGCAACTGTTCTGTCCTTCGTGGCCTTTGTGACATTCAAGATCTCGCGAGAATCCGCGAGAGGTTTGCAAGGCTGAAAATTCTGAAATCGCCGCCATTTTTCTGTACAGGCAACAGGTTTTTTGATTGATTGATTGATTGATTTATTTATTGGGTGAATGTCAACAATACAGGGAAAACACAGACAATCACCGAGGATAAAAACACAATAAAGCCATTGGCTTATTTCCATTGCGGTCCTGTAAGATCTTACAATTCTGGTTTGCAATTTCCTTACTAAATGCACTTCTGTCAACTTTAGAGGTGATTAACCGAGGCTGACACGTTTCTTTTGTAAAGAGCTCCAGGGCTTGGCTCGTGAGCATTCCACTAGACTGCCATGTGAGGCTTGTCTCCCGGGTTGCTGGGTCCGTGTAACACAGCCCTAGCTGGCTATCCAGCGCCGCCCGGGCTGCTCACTGGGATTGGAAAAGCCCTGTTTAATTTCGTGTTGTTTGTGTAAACTTGCTAGCTTGGAAGAGTTTTGCGCACCAGAAAGAAAATGTATAGATACAATACTTAAAGGCAAGAAAGCAAGTTTTATAACACAGATAAATAACTTGTGTAAATAATAATCCGGTGAATTTATAGGGATGTACTGCTGCTGTACCATTATTTTATACACTCTTAATATAGATGTGTTAACTCCTGACACAATAAATGTGTAGATAGCAAAATGACACATGTTGAGTCAATTTCTGTAAAGAATGTGTTGCATGTCGTATCCTCTCCAAACACACCCAAATGTGTTGTTTAATTGACACACCTAACGTGTTGCTGCGCAATCCTCATTGCGTCATCCCCGTGCGGCTCATTTTGGAGGCGGGACTGATGCAAGTGGCTGTGTTGTGTTTTCAGCAGCAGACCAGAAGGACAGGTAAATCTATTATCATTGTGTATAATGTGATTGCTTTACAATCGTGTACTGTTAGGAACCAATGCAAATGCACAATCAACCAACATTTGGACTTGGCTTGGCTATGTTTAATAGTTCAGCTGGAAAGACCGCCGACCGTGACTTGGCCAAGGTGCCAGGAATTAGACCTAACCTTTTCCAGTGTTAACAATGGACTGGTGGCGTTGCGTCGCTAGTTTTCATTCAGACACTGAGGGATAACTTTGTTTCCCAGCAATTAAACTAGCCTTCCCCCAACGTTAGCTAGCCCTGAAACACCATTGTTTCATCCAGACAATAGCAGCGCGGTTTCAGGGCTAGCGTTAGTTTACCTTCGAAAATGCAATGTCTAATCTCTGGTAAATTAGCGTTAGCTGTGTAGCTAACATTGGCCAAGTCACGGTCGTCGGACTTCATAGGATAATGCATTATACTAACGTTAGCTGTTAGCTGTGCTAGCTGGCTAAATAGCCATGGTCGCTAATGCTAGTTGGCATTCATTTTCTGGGTAACGTGGTAACTTAACTGTCTGTCTAGCTAACGTTTGTCAAGTCATGGTGGGCCACAACGGTTACGTGACTTAATGGGAATAATGGGTTACTAGCATGGACTGTATAGCTACATAAAATTACAAATGTAATGGCAACTGCAATTGTGTGTGTGTACTGGCTGCTGTGCACACGTGGTGTATCGTCTGTGACAAATATAAAGACGGGGTTTGTCCGTCCTGTTTAATCTTTAATCTAATCGTTGTGATACAGTGTTAGCTGCTGACTAAATAAATAGCGCAAAATATCTCGCGCCATTGGTTACAAAGGATGTACATTTCATTGGTTATGCGCAAGCGCCAATGTACGCCATCTTTAGCTACGGCAATTCCACTTAGACAAACTTGATACTGGTTTCACAAGGATGTGCAGGCTGCAGACAGTTCACCAAAGAGATTTCATTCCAGATTTTTCTTGTGTAAGGATTTTTTATTGGTGTATTTGATTTTAAGATGGAATACGAAAGAAAATATTTTATTGAACTCAATCTACATAAAATAACGTGTTATTATTTTTATAAATGTATATCACTCAAAAAAACAAACTCCAAACATTACATATACAGGCTAATACCATTACCTTTATCAGTCAGTCTCAGAAATGAGGCAAGATAAGCATTAGTACCTGATTGTGTGTGGGTGATGACAGGAATTTTAAGTGTTCTTGTATTTTCTCATGTATGGACTAAATAACAGTTAGGCAAATATTGCTCTGATTGACCACGGACCACTGTCCCATGAAAGTAAAGAGCATTTGGATGGTACTTTTCCAATTCAGTATCTCTGACTTGCTATATTGGCATGGATGTGTTATTTTAAGAGAAGGCTATCAGCTTCACTTGCAACAGGTTTGACTCCTCTTCTGTGTGTGTGTGTGTGTGTGTGTGTGTGTGTGTGTGTGCGTGCGTGACTGCGACTCGGACAGCGACCTCCACACACTCGTCAGTGAGGACGAAGAGGGGCCCTATCCCCCAGAGGAGTGCTGGGAGAGCCTGGCCTCAAGGTGGCCAAGGGGTCACACCCACACGGTACATCCAAACAGCTGATTGCACAGTTAGTTAGTTATATTTAGACTGGTTGAATATCAAATATGTTTAATAAAACTACACCATAAAGCAACCTAAAACTGACATCAGGTTTGACTCCTCATCTCTGTGTGTGTGTGTGTGTGTGTGTGTGTGTGTGTGTGCGCGTGCGCGTGACAGCGACTCGGACAGCGACCTCCACACAGTCGTCGGGGAGGACGAAGAGGGTCCCTACCCCCCAGAGGAGTGCTGGGAGAGCCTAGCCTCAGGGTGGACAAGAAGTCACACCCACACGGTACATCCAAACAGCTGATTGCACCGCACCTATGACGGACACAGTTAGTTAGTTATATTTAGACTGGTTGAATATCAAATATGTTTAATAAAACTACACCATAAAGCAACCTAAAACTGACATCAGGTTTGACTCCTCATCTCTGTGTGTGTGTGTGTGTGTGTGTGTGTGTGTGTGTGTGTGTGTGTGTGCGTGTGCGTGCGTGTGACAGCGACCTCAACACAGTCGTCGGGGAGGATGAAGAGGGTCCCTACCCCCCAGAGGAGTGCTGGGAGAGCCTGGCCTCAAGGTGGACAAGAAGTCACACCCACACGGTACATCCAAACAGCTGATTGCACCGCACCTATGACGGACACAGTTTACAGCACTCTCCCGGAGTACACATTTTCCATTGAACGCAAATATGCAATAATAGACTAATGAAGTCATTGAGCAAGACTTGCCATGATATAAATTAGTTATATTTAGACTAGTTAAATATCAAATATGTTTAATAAAACTACACCATAAAGCAACCTAAAACTGACATCAGGTTTGACTCCTCATCTCTGTGTGTGTGTGTGTGCGTGTGCGTGCGTGTGTGCGCGTGTGACAGCGACTCGGACAGCGACCTCAACACAGTCGTCGGGGAGGACGAAGAGGGTCCCTACCCCCCAGAGGAGTGCTGGGAGAGCCTGGCCTCAAGGTGGACAAGAAGTCACACCCACACGGTACATCCAAACAGCTGATTGCACCGCACCTATGACGGACACAGTTTACAGCACTCTCCCGGAGTACACATTTTCCATTGAACGCAAATATGCAATAATAGACTAATGAAGTCAAGAAACTGATACGATACCGGACACTGCAATATCAGATGAGGATATTGAGGCCGACTTGTCTCCATCTAAAACCAAAGGCCCTGCACTAAGTAACTATGCAGCTGCTTTTGTCGCACAAATGTACTCTGCTCCAAATGCAACGTTAAGTGATGTACAAAGGAGTGTAACTTGCACTGTTGTTATAACTGATACTAAAGATGAACCAGTCTTTGGAGAAATATTTCATCTCCTCCCTCAGGTAGAGAAGGGCACTGCTCTAGCTTTTTTGCGGGTTGTGAATGTCAACTGTTTCGATGACCACTTTTATGCATATGAAGTGGAAAGAGCTGATGAGTTCAAACTTGTTCAAATACCTGTTGACTTGTCTGATTTTAGACCACTTGACTTTTCTACAGGTTGTAACAATAATCTGTAACTCACTGTTTTTATGACTAAAGCACTTTTACAGGGTTGTCGTATGGGTCGTTAAAGTCTGTGAATTTGGGGGGGGGTGTGATCGATGACTTGGATGTATATATTTTTTTATAGAAATTGCAAGTTATTTGTTTTTACGTCTGTTTATTTTGATTAATGTTTGTATGGCGTGCTTGTTCGCCACTTCTCCATCAATGCATTTGAATGCATCTCAACTCCGCTCTATGTTGGATTCTTGAATTCAATCAGTGAAAACAGCTTGTGTTTGTGGAAGGAACCCTGATGTGAATGTTTTTACAAACAAACCAAACATTAAATGTTCAAAACAGTTTAAAATAAATGTTTTTCAAAATAATTCCACGTGGCATTTTAATTTTTATTTATCAACCATTTGTGTATAGTAACACATGCTTGTGTTGGGTGAAGTGCGATTATGATCATAATGTGTTATTTTGGGCAACACATGAATGTGTTAATATTTGCACATTATTAGCCTATACATCGACACATAACTGTGTTAGTATTTACACAACATTACACATTGCTGTGTTAATATATTAACACATTACTCTGTTAATATTTACACAACATTACACATTGCTGTGTTAATATATTGACACATTACTGTGTTAGTATTTACACAACATTACACATTGCTGTGTTAATATATTGACACATTACTGTGTTAGTATTTACACAACATTACACATTGCTGTGTTAATATATTGACACATTACTGTGTGTTAATATCCTTGACACATTTGATGTGTCACACTTAACACGTTCACTGCCAATGACGTATTAATACGTAAAAAATAATCCAACGGTTGACTGCCAATGACGTATTAATACGTCAAAAAAATGAAAAAAAAAAATTTGACCGTGGGATGTGCATCTAACCCTTTTACATCTCTTATATAATTATTGGAGCCACCGAACGTTTACAACCCATTCCACCGAGCCACTAAGTGGCGACAGTGCTCTCCTGACTAGAGGAAGGCAAGCAAAAAGCAGCCATTCTCATGAAAATGGATGGGGGAAAACGCTTTCGTTTTCGCGCTGATTGCTGGCGATGCGGGATTGCAAATTTGCATAATAGATTACAGGTGGAACACACTTTGAAACACGCAGCATAAATATGACCAGAATCGCAAAAGCTTCTCTCAACCAAAACTCCAAGAAGCGAGCGAGTCCATCCAGACTTCCTCAAACAGCGGCCGCGCAGACAGGCAGCAGCAGCAGCAAAGCAGTGAGACTGGTGACAAGCTTGTGACGGCCGCTGCAGCCAAGAAGAACGCCCACGGAGGGAGGAGTTGGAAGCAGAGGGGGGTTTCCTGCTGTTATGGAGGAAATTACTGTTCAAAACTATTGTTTAGATGTCTGACTCTTACTGATGCCAAAAATGAATGGTTAAAGTGACTGTTCTATCGAATTTCACAAAAAGCCGTTTATCTCTGAATAATTTTTCTGACGCTGAAACCATGCTGTATTCAACTGCTAATGCTTACATAACTACTAACTCTACAAACTAACTCTTTTAGACAGAGAAAGCACACATTCTATTAGTTCTTTTGAGATATTGTGTGTTCACAAAATCTTAGCAGAAAAGAATCCTCGGGTCTTGAAAGATGAGCCAGAATCCTCAAAAAACCCCTCTGGCAGAAGCTAACTACAGTAAAAAAAAAAAACGTCTGGCAGTGAATGTGTTAACATAAAAAGCGTTGTCCCAAATACAACTCATTGATGTGTAGAAATTTAACACATGTTATGTTGATATTGACACATCTATTGTAAGAGTGTAGGCTACATCTTATATTTATACTCAAGCAATATCACATGAGAGGGAGTGCGGTTGTTGGCTAATATTGGCACTGCTGTGATTCGGTCGCGAAGATAATCACAGCAGTGCCAATATTAGCCAACAACTGCCCGACCTCGAGTGTGATATTGCTTTTATACAACAGTTCTATTAAACAAAGCTGATTAAAAAAAATGACAAAAAGCTGAGAAAATATATGATTTCTCTACTTATTCCTCCGCCAACAAAAATAGTCCCCTCAGCTTTCTGCTTTGCTGAAAATGTAGCCTAATCAGCCTAATTAACTGCAGGCTGTCTACTTTACTACTGTCTACTCTACAGCTGTGAAGCGTTTTGTTGATTAGGGCAGCTGTGAAGCGGAGTGATCTACACACAGAGAAGCGCCAGTGCATTATCATGAAATAACGGCACTCGTAGGATCCCTCTTGTCCAATCAAATTGCTCGGCCGGAACTACCTGTTGTATAATAAGAATTATAGAACTGTCACTTCTATTCAAAATGTTCATAGTGCATTGCTGCATTCTCATAGCACATGACATCATAATCAATAGTCTGTCAGCGTGTGTGTTCTTCACAGTAATGGTACTCTCTCTCCTCTCCAATAATAAAGAACATGGCAAAGAACAAGAGTCCAGAGACAGAGGAGGGCCAGTTCACTTTTAAATGTGAGTATTGGTATCGCTTATTGTTGTTGGCTGGTCCTCTTACAACGTTGAAAATGTCACCTGCTTAAATATTTGCTTCTATGTTTTGTTTTAAGGGAGCAAAGAACAAACTGGCCAATTCATCCGCCTGAGGGCTGCAAATGACAGCCTTTTCACTGGGCAGAAAAACCCTGCCGCTCATGGCTGGAGGTAAGTTAAATAGCAAATGTGTAGGGTAGCAACAAACTGCGTCACTGGGTGGCATCGGCAAAGGAACCCTATGGAGCCCAAGTGGCGCGAGGCTTGAGTGTCTGACTCTAGCCAGTTAACTCTGTTTAAAAACTGCAACAGTTCACACACCTTTAACATGACATGCATATATTATACATCAAACTCTTGAGCTACTTCTGCTCTCACTCAGAATGTCAACATATAAGCGATGTCATGTATAGTTTTTGAGATATTAACGTTTGTTTGGCACAACTCATACTATCAACTGCCGCAGGGTTTCGCATTTCTGGGTGGCAAGTGACGTCACGCTGATTCATCCTATACAATATTGATACCTGCAATGAATGGAACTTAAGCTACAGTGTTGGAGATTAAGTCAGTTTTAATGAGCACATAACAAAAAAAATGCCACTAGATGGGGTACAAGGTACAAACGTTTGTGCTTTCTTTCTTTCGTTCGTTCTTTCTTTCGTTTTCTCTCTGTGGACATAGGGTCGTCCTGGAGAAAATGGGTCTCCAAGGAAAAGTGTCCCACTTGCAGGCCAAAAACAAGTGGAACAACCTAAAGAAAAAATACAAGGTAATGTAGCCTAGACTGATTCTAAGAAATGGTTGGTTGATGACGCTTAGAAAATATGTAAGCATGTCAGTAGGTCTGGGTATTTGTAATAGGTGGATGGGCAGGTACAACCTTAAATCAATTTAGGAATAGAGAGGCAAAGTGAAACGTCACTTCCTGCTTTCTCCCTGTACCAGCGCTATGAAAAATATGAATGGCGGTAGATGGAGAATAAGGTTACTTTTTGGATCCCGTTTGAATTGTGTCACGGGGTGCCAATGCCAATTTTGTCAATTTAAAACGTAACTTTGCATGTCCAGAAAATCGCAGTTTGTCGCCAAACTGTTGCACTAGAAGTTATAAATCAGAAAGACTACATACACTGTCGCCTAAGTGACGTCACTTTCTCTACCGGCAAAGCTGAAGACCAGCGACATGTCACGCAGCTTCCACGAGCTATGTAGTTTTTATACGAAACTAACCCCTACGTTTCAGTTTGACTACAAACTGTGACTTTCTTGACATGCAAAGTTATGTTTTAAATTGACAAAATTAGCGTTGGCACCCTGTGGCCCAATTCAAACGGGATCAAAAAAGTAATGTTATTCTCCGTCCACCGCCATTCATATTTTTCGCAGCGCTGGTGCAGGGAGAAAGCAGGAAGTGTGCCTCTATAGACTAGTGGATTTTTCATGCCCATGTGACATTAGACAATTATAGTGCATTCCCACTTCCAAACAGAAAGGGGGTCGATTTGGAGTCCTGGGTAGTTGTGGTATTGTTTTTTTGTTGTTGTTGACTGTCATGTTAACACGTTCACTGCCAATGACGAGTTGACTCGTCAAACACAATCCAACCGTTCACTGCCAATGACGAGTTGAGTCGTCAAAAAATATATATATATTTGTCGTCAAAAAATATATTTTTTTTTTGACGGTGCTACGTGGATCAATGCCCCCCCCGTCTCCTATAAAAATATTGGAAGTATTGAATGTGTATAATCTATTTTACCGACCAACTAAGTGGCGACAGTGCTCTCCCGACAGAGAGAAAGTCAACCAAAAACAGCCGCGGGAGGAAGCCATTCTCAAGGAAATGGCTTGGCGATTTTACAGTCATCAGTCACCAGACTCGCCCGAGAGCGGCCGCGCCAGCAGCAGCACACCGAGAGCGGAGAGCGGTGCTGGCGTGGGGGATTGCAAATTTGCATAATAGATTATGGGTGAAACACTTTGAAACACCCGCAGAAAGGCCAGAATCGCACGCATTCCGAAAACCCAGAAACGAACGAGCCTCATTCTCATACTGTAGGCGAAAACGCTTTCACGCTGCTGCACACGGGCGCACAACGGTGGGGGGTTCCAAAAATAGACTGGGTGGGCAGCATAAAGCCTAGAATCGCACAAAGCTTCATCAAAGCTCTCAAACCCAAGAAACAAGTGAGCCCTATCCACACTCGCTGCCAGGGAGGGAGGCTGCTCAAACTCGCAGCAGCAGCAGCAGAACACTCGCTTGTGACAAACGCAGGCTGAAAGCCACCAGACACGCCCACGGAGGGAGGAGTTTGAAGGAGAGGGCGTTCAGAACTATATTGTTTAGATGTCTGATCTCTCACTGATGCCAAAAATAAATGGTTAAAGTGACTGTTCTGCCTGTTTGATTGAATTTCACAAAACTGCGATTATCTCAGCTTTCACTCTCAGACGCTGAAACCATGCTGTACTCAACGCCTAATATCTACATAACTACTAACTCTACAAACTAACTCTTTTAGACAGAGAAAGCACACATTCTATTAGTACTTTTGTGAACTTTGTGTTCACAAACTCCAAGCAGAAAAGAATCCTCGGCTCTTGTAAAATGAGCCAGAATCCTCAAAAAACGGCTTGGCAGAAGCTACCTACAGCAAAAAAAAAAACGGCTGGCAGTCAATGTGTTAAGAGGATTATTCTCTATTTTAGGATTGCAAGTGTCCAGCGTCAGGAGAGGGGGTCAGCGGTGGAAAACCCACTGCTGCTCCTTGGCCCTGGTTTGTGGACATGGATGAGGTGCTGGGACAGAGGCACTCCACGACCCCCCTTGTCGTGATTGCCTCTATCCCAGAGGACAAGCCAGGGTCAGGTGCAGCAGTAGAGGAAGAGGAGGAGGAGGAGGAAAGAGAAGCAGGAGCATCTGAGAGAGGGCCACCACCAGCAAAGAAAGCTAAGAAGAAGGACGAGATGTTGGAGCTGCTTAAAGAGGACATGAGACTCCAGAATTTACGTTTATATAAAATCAAACGTAAAATCCGAAATCAGAAGTTTTGCACATTTATGTTTTGTTCCGTTTTAAATACGTTATTTATGAATATGTAAAGGTTGTTTTGTACATATACAGTTTATTTAAGAAATATTTTGTTTAAGAAAAACATTTTTTTCTTTTTACACAGCAAAAAAGTGGAGTGGAGGTCTCGCGAGGGGATCCTCCAAGCCACCGGGCGACCGTCCCTCACCTGCCGGGTTGAATCCTCCGAGCGGACTGCGCAGACCCCACCCGTTTACCTCTCAACGGTTTCACGCCCTCTTGAACTCTCTCTTCAATTATTATCAAGTATGCATGGAATTGGTGATGTCATCAGTAATGTCAAACCCAGCCATCTCTACCTGACCAGCGAAGATGACCTAACCACGCCCTCGGGCTCGGCCGCCAGTAAATCTAACATTCATAAATGCATGTGCATTATATTCAGTCTGCCTTACACATTACAATTTGCGAGGACTGGAGAAAATGTATGAAGCATAACTTTAATAGCAGTTTCCCCAGAATATTTTGCATGCTTTAATATTCCTATTACCTCTTCGGCCCATCCCATTAGCCTACTTAAGAACCACCCCATAACTTAGACATTATTTCACCAATTATTTCAGTTATTATTCAAATGTGTTTGAAAGTGGATAGAGAGAGACAGATAGATCAATAGCTTTAATTTGATTTTCTCTTACACATTATGACAAGAAGTCAGTTCTTTGGTGCAACAGAAGATTGTTTATTTTAGATATATTTTTTCCCCAAAGGTCCACAAGAACTCTTTCACAGTCCAGCATGTAGCTTACAACCCCACACACACGGCAGGGCTCTTAACAGTGCCAGGAAATACACATATAATAACACGTAAATATTGATATCTATAATACTCTAAACCTTTCAAATGAAATTTCATTCAGCAAGTTCAGTTTCCATCCGCGGTACATTTGTGTGTCTTATTAATGATTTCTGGGTCAAAGTGTGTAAAGAAGGTGATACCATATTCGGGAAGAAATTGACCCTTGACCCTATCTCCTGCATTCTGGGACTACATACGGCAGCATTAAACCTTGTCTCCTCTTCATTGAAGCTGCTCAAAGTGCTTCTCTATAGTGCCAGAAGATGTCTTCTTCTTCAGTGGATCTCAGACTCAGCCCCAACAGTTTCGCAGTGGATTCGGAGTGTTATGGAACTTCTCCCTTTGGAAGCTATCAGCGTTTGGCTCAAGGATAGGCCATTAAAATGTTTTCAAACCGGGAACCCCTTTCTGGACTATATTGGAGAGGATAGGGCCCGGGGCCCTTCGGAGTGGTCTCTGCGGACTGGCATGGACTGACATTTCTGTTTAGGACTTGACATGTGGTGGACCTTTATCTATTAATTGTGTCTGGATACCTCTGCTGTACCTATTTTTACAGTGTTAACCTTCTGCCTGCTGTAGATGTTCTGTGTGTTTGTTTTTCTGTTATTATTTTTGTGGAGATTGTGTGTGTTGTGTTGTGGGTGACTGGGGACAGAGGGCATATTATGTGTTATCCCATTCAACACTGACTGTTTGCCCCTCTGATAACTAAAAACTCAATAAACATACTTTAAACAAAATGCAAACAATATGGCGTTTTGAATACACATTTATTAAATATGCAAAGTAAACATCGTGTGACTCCGTGCCGATGTCAGGGAAACACAATCTGCCATTTTGTGTTTTGTTTGATTTATTTTTTCATTTTAGACATTTAGCCGATGCTCTTATCCAGAGTTGATTGAGTGCAACAAAGAATGCTTCCCAGATCACCAACATTACAAACGGCCAACAGTTAGAAGTGTACTGTAAGGGTAAACGTATCAGGGTCATGTAACATGGAAAACAACATTCCTGTATTAAAACAATAACCTTGTATGATAGCGCTTGACAAAGAAATAAAAGCCACAAAGAAAAGAAAAAGAAGAAAGAACTGGAGTTGGGTGGAGAACTGTCACACGACCCAGGTAAAGTAACAGATGTGCTGTGACCATGTCGCCATGCTGAGTGGGTTATGTCAGGGCCAGAACAGTGGAGAGAGGAGAGTTAATATCACTCACTACAGAAAGCAGCAATGCATATTATGTGCTGCATTGCTAAATATAATTCATTTCACACACAGTTTATATAGAGAGCCAAAGTGAAACGTCATTTCCTGCCTTCTCCCTGTGGGGACTGCCCCCTAGTCCGATACCTCACAAGTCCGATACCTCACGAGTCCGACACCTCATGGTTTTGGGTTAGGGTCTGGGGGAGTTTAGGTTTAGGCGTGGGGGTGGGAGAGGTTAGGTTTTGGGTTAGGGTCTGGGGGAGGTTAGGTTTAGGCGTGGGGGTGGGAGAGGTTAGGGTTAGGGTTAGGGTCTGGGGGAGGTTAGCCTCTTTTTTCGGACTCGTGAGGTGTCGGACTCGTGAGGTATCGGACTCGTGCCATGGCACCCTCCCTGTACCAGTGCTGCGAAAAATATGAATGGCGGTGGACGGAGAGAATAAGGTTACTTTTTTGAACCCGTTTGCATTGTGCCACGGGGTGCCAACGCTAATTTTGTCAATTTAAAACATAACTTTGCATGTCAAGAAAGTCGCAGTTTGTCGCCAAACTGAAACGTAGGGGTTAGTTTCGTATAAAAACTACATAGTTCGTGGAAGCTCGTGGCATGTCGCTGGTCTTCAGCTTTGCCGGTAAAGTGACGTCACTTACGCGACAGTGTATGTAGTCTTTCTGATTTATAACTTCTAGTGCAACAGTTTGGCGACAAACTGCGACTTTCTTGACATGCAAAGTTTACGTTTTAAATTGACAAAATTAGCGTTGGCACCCCGTGGCACAATTCAAACGGGATCAGCAAAGTAACGTTATTCTCCGTTCACCGCCATTCATATTTTTTCGCAGCGCTGGTACAGGGAGAACGCAGGAAGTGACGTTTCACTTTGGCTCTCTATAAGCTGTGCCAAAGGAAGGAGAGAGAAATGCTTACCACCGATAGCCTCCTGGGCAAAGAGTACTTGACATGCCTGTCTGAGTCTGTGGCCAGCTTCTCCAGCACTGGCTTCACCTCTGTTTGAAGGGCACTGTAGAGGAACACACAGGATAAAGATAGGTACCATGATTTTAAGGAAACATATTTTTTTATTTTTTATTGGGGGGGGGGGGGGGGCAACCTGGGGGGGCCACCTGGTCGTTGGACATCTTAAGAACCACAGGCAGCATCTGCTTGGTGGTGATGTCCTGACCGCACGCCTCTGACATAGGCGTTGATAGGCATTGTTTAGGCATGACGGATGCACGAGGGGAAAATAACAAGAAAACATATTAATCTAATTTGGACAGAGGCTGGCGGATAGTAAGGAGAACTGTTTCATGTCACTGATTATTATTAACACATTGACTGCCAGCCGTTTTTTTCTTGCTGTAGGTAGCTTCTGCCAAGCCGTTTTTTGAGGATTGTGGCTCATTTTACAAGAGCCGAGGATTATTTTCTGCTTGGAGTTTGTGAACATACAATATCTCAAAAGTACTAATAGAATGTGTACTTTCTCTGTCTAAAAGAGTTAGTTTGTAGAGTTAGTA
Source organism: Poromitra crassiceps (assembly GCF_964638095.1). Classification (NCBI taxonomy): domain Eukaryota; kingdom Metazoa; phylum Chordata; class Actinopteri; order Beryciformes; family Melamphaidae; genus Poromitra; species Poromitra crassiceps. Next base: position 10,195,741 of record NC_139630.1, read on the forward strand.
GTTATGTAAGCATTAGCAGTTGAATACAGCATGGTTTTAGCGTCAGAAAAAATATTCAGAGATAAACGGCTTTTTGTGAAATTCGATAGAACTGTCACTTTAACCATTCATTTTTGGCTCTCTCTCTCTCTCTCTCTCCCTCCCCCTCTCGCTCTCTCTCTCTCCCTTCCCCTCGCTCTCCCTCCCTCTCTCTCTCTCCCTCTCGCTCTCCCTCCCTCTCTCTCTCTCTCCCTCCCTCTCGGGAGGGAGACGCACTAGGTTTAATCCTAGTGAGAGGGGGAGAGGGAGAGAGAGAGAGAGAGAGGGAGGGAGAGAGAGAGAGAGAGAGAGGCAGAGTTGCTTCAACTCCTCCCTCTTCTTGGCTGCAGCGGCCGTCACAGTCTCAGTGCTTTGCTGCTGTCCTGTGCCTGTCTGCACGGCCGCTGTTTGAGGAAGTCGGCATGGACTCGCTCGCTTCTTGGAGTTTTGGTTGAGGGCTTTGATGAAGCTTTTGCGATTCTGGTCATATTTATGCTGCGTGTTTCAAAGTGTGTCCCACCCGCAATCCACTATGCAAATCTGCAATCCCGCACCGCCAGCAATCAGCGCGAAATGAAAGCGCCTTCGCCAATCCACCTTCATGAGAATGGCTTCAGTCACACTGCTTTTTGCTTGCCTTCCTCTAGTCAGGAAAGCACTGTCACCACTTAGTGGGTCGGTGGAATGGGTTGTACACGTTGTACACGTCCAATACCTATATAAGAGATGTAAAAGGGTTCGATGCACATCCCACCGTCAAAAAAAAAAAAACGATTTTTTTGACGAGTCAACTCGTCGCTGGCAGTGAACAGCTGGATTGTGTTTGACGACTACACTCGTCGCTGGCAATCAAGGTGTTAATAGTGGTTTAATTGTTGAGGTAGAAATCCAGAATAAGCTCATTTTTAAGATCAAATAGGGTTTCCTGTCTACCTGTACATTTTTTTTTTTTGTTGATTTCCTCTTGTCTGATTCTGTTCTTTCTTTCTTTTTTACTATCTACAAAAAAAACAAAATGTATTCACTAGACAGAGCATTACAACAGTGGTAGTGATAATTTATTTTAACCTCTAAATAGTTCAAACATGTAGAAATAAATAAGGTATCAAATGTAATGGGGGGGGGTGGATACTGAAAAACGAACCCATTTATGAAATATGTACATAGAAATAAATAAATGTGACATAAAATGTATTGTTTGGGGAGCTGCTGAATAACAGAACCTATTTACAATAATGAATTATACAATCTGAGCAGGGAGTCCTGGTGGTGTTGTTGGGCCAGGATGGGGTGCCACAATCACGGGGACACCTCGGCATTCCGAAATGACGGCACTCCGAAATCCCGGCATTCCGACAAAATTGAGATCTGTCTTGCCATTGCGAAAGAACCCTCCCCCAGACCCTAACCCCAAACCTAACCTCTCCCACCCCCCACGCCTAAGCCTAACCTCCCCCAGAACCTAACCTCTCGGCGAAACATTTTTTGGAGATAAAAAGGGCTGCCTCTCCGAAAGCATAGAAGTCAATGATCGGAATGCCGACACTTCGGAATGGCGAGCTGACCCCCACAATCACGACCCTGCCTGGTGTCTTCTGTCAGTGGGGCATCATCTTGGGTGGTCTCCAGAGTGTGTTTGGGGGTCCATCAGTCCACTGTCCACCGCATCTGGGTTTGCAGGGCTGGCTCAATCGATGGCTGCCATGTCACTATTATGTTTTCAGAAAGATTCAAGAATAAAATACAGTGAATACAAAGTAGGCTACTACTTCACAGCTGTATTTTGGGGGGGAAACAATCGCCACAAAAGAAATGTCACAACAAAATATTTCTTGATTTGATTGATTTGATTGATTTTCTTCACATTTCAAAATGTAAAACTGCTCTAGATAACATTTTAAATAAATATGAATCTCATAGCTTTACAATTCTTTTACTTGCCTTTTTACAAATAATCATGGTCAGGGGGGTTCCTCTGCCTTTCCGACATGCTGCCACTCCGAACGTTAACTTCCATTATTCGGACTGGCGGTCGTTCACCTTAGAAGCCGCAATGCCGACCTTAGGTTTAGGCGTGGGGGTGGGAGAGGTTAGGTTTTGGGTTAGGGTCTGGGGGAGGTTAGGTTTAGGCATGGGGGGAGGTTAGGTTTGGCGTGGGGGCTGGGAGAGGTTAGTGAAAAACGGGGAATATAGACCCCCTTTCGGAGTGCCGATATTTCGGAGTGGCAGAACGTCGGAGTGGCAGCACGTCGGAGTGGCAGCATGTAACCATGGTCAGGGGGGTACCTCCTCCAGGGCAGACACCTCTGCGGTCAGCTGTAGGGCTGCAACTAACGATTATTTTGATAATCGATTAATCTGTTGATTATTTGTTCGATTAATCGATTAATCGGATTACAAAATGCACTGATATTGTTTCCATCCGTTTATTGAAAAACAACTTTTTTTTTGTTAAACAAAAACTCACCGGGCTTTGCTACATCAAATAGCTTTGACAGGGCATGAACGAATACAAAATACATACAAATGTATGGTGTAAGTGCCTGGAATGTGTCTTCATATTTTTGCTCCATCAGTTTTGTGAAGAATGTTCTTGAAGGAAGAGTGTAACCAGGGTGGAGGGTGTTAATCATGGCAATGAAGCCTGCATCTCCAACCATTGACATGGGCCTCATGTCGGTGACCAGCATGTTCAGGACACTGTCTGTCATGATGGCTGCTTGCCTTGGTGTACATGCCGCATTCCCCAGAACGAAGCCCCTCATGGTGAGTTGTTTTTTTCTGAAATGAGAAAGACAGTATGAGTGAGTATGCCTAACAGCACTATTAACATAAAACTCAATAAAACTCACTCATTGATGATTTAGTTGATAATTGCTTATGTAAAGAAGGCCTTTATATAACAGAAGCCTCAAATGCAATTTGTCCTAGCTCACTCCTTACATTAAGATGTGCGCACACACACACACACACACACACCAATGAACAAGGGACAACAACCCCTCTTTTAGCCTTAGTTTACATACCAAGTCTGCTCTACCACTAACGTTAGCAAGCTAACGTAACGTTAACTAGCCGGTCGGCTTAACACACCATGCTTGTCGACCTGGGTGCGGGCGCATCAGCTGTTAACGTTAGATAAAGGAAACAAACTATCTGAGTTTACATACCACGTCTGCTCTACCACTAACGTTAGCAAGCTAACGTAACGTTAACGAGCCGGTCGGCTATAACGTTAACGTTGTCGACCTGGGTGCGGGCGCATCGGCTGTTAACGTTAGATAAACAAAACAAACTATCTGCTGTGAGACGAACATTTCCACTTCAAACAACAATACACATGGGTCTAATAATGTAACATTAGTTTACATACATATCGAGTTTGTAGTAGTATAACGCTAAGTAGTTAACTTACCCGGCTGCTGAGCTCCCTTCACCGGCATCATCCAATGATCCAACATGTTTGTGTTTAAGGTGTTCACGCAGGGCCGTTGTGCTGCCATGCCATGCAAGATCGGCTTTGCCCATTTTGCACGTAACAGACTTTTTAGTTCGAGTTAATATGAAGTGCTCCCAAACTTGTGAAGTTTTGGGTCGAGCTGCTTTCTCGTTCTGGCCATGTTTCAACTTGTTTGTCGTTTACTGCGCGTGCGCAAGGCGAGTGGCGTAGTCGGCTCCGCGACAGCGGGGCCAGGGAGTGACGTAGCCAGCACTGCGCCGCAGCACCTGCGGTCAGCTGTTGTTTTTATCAACAAAACAGATGGCTCTGCGGTCCAACTAATCGCGAGGCAACGAATCGATAATCAAATTTGTTGCCAATGAATTTAATAATCGATTTTAATCGATTAGTTGTTGCATCCCTAGTCAGCTGGTCACGCCAGGGAGCACCACTTACTTTGGCAGGGCCAAATACGCACAGATGAGGTTAGTGGGAAAAAAAACATCAGTAGCCACTCACATACAGGAACTGCGTGCGTCCTCAGCACTGTCCGCCTTTCCGAAACCCTGCCACTCCGAACGTTAACTTCCATTATTCGAATTGGCGGTCCTTCACCTTTTTTTCATAGATCCCACCATTACGAAAATTCCTGCCTTCATTATTCGAAATGTCGGCCCTTCCTCTTTTTTCTAAAGGATCCGCCATTCCGAAGTTTGGATATTGTGGAATATGGCACAAAAATGCAGACATTTCAGTCGCACACTGTGCGTCTCAGCAGCGCAGCAGTAGCCTATTAGAACTGGGCTTTTACTGATGCTTTCTGAAGGCTATTTACTTGATTAGACTTCTATTTTTGTTAGGATATTCTTTTTTTCGTTATTGTTTAATTGTTTTCAGTTAATCAGGCAAGCTTATCCTATTGGAATTTATAATTATTTCGTATGACATTTTACACAGCTGCAGGGCGCATGGAGGGACAACAGAATTATAGGCTATGTTCCCGCAGGCGTGTCAGCATGTGTGTGCGCTCACTGCGCTGCTCTCTAAAAGCAGGGTGTGTGCGTTGTGCACCCGCCTATAGAGACACATAGCCTAATACTATCTTGCACATTGTGGAGTTAGAGGGAGCAACAACAACATCTTTGAACAACACGTCTTTATTTAAATTTTCCACAATCATTTTGAGGATTCGAGGCAACCCATTTAGCAGCATCTGAGAGAGGTGACTGTCTGAACGAGGTTCAGCTGCCTGAACGTGAACTGGAAGTCAAATCAAGTTCGGAGTGGCGGACCTTATGAAAATCGGAGTGGCGGAATTTCTGAGTGGCAATATTTCTGAGTGGCGGAACGTCGGAGTGGCAGCACGTCGGAATGGCGGCATGTAACCGTGCGTCCTCTCCTTTTTATGAATGGTCTCCTCATTAAGAGATATGCCACGCGCTTTTACACATAAGACACAGCAACCTATTTCATTTATTATTTAAATCTCCAGACACGCTGACAGGATCGGGGACACCCCGGCATTCCGAAATACCGGCAATCTGTCTCGTCATTGCGAAAGAACCCTAACACTAACCCTAAACCTAACCTCTCCCACCCCCCATGCCTAAACCTAACCTCCTGCAGACTAGGGATGCTCCGATCCACGTTTTTCGCCTCCGATATCGATACCGATATGTGGGGGGCCAGTATCGGCCGATACCGAGTACCGATCCGATACCAGTGCTTGACATTAACGGCTGTCCAGTTGCCCTTGGCAACCATAAAACAAAAAATGGCCTGTGGTTGCCTCAGTGGCAACCACATTTTAAACAATAGGGACAGCAAACAGCAAAATATGCACCCCAAAATAAACATGTTTCTTATATTCCTAAAACCCTAAATCAATATTAATAAATCACACACAGACTCTCTCTCTCATCTCCGCCATGCAGCCCTGCAGTCGCTAGGCATCAGCTTTTGGTTGCCGAAACTGTAATATGGTTGCCATTCTTAGTCACCTTATATTTAAGATACTATGCACTTAGTCAACTGGCATGGGTTGGTGGTACAATATGGAAATGATTCCTGTCAGAGAATCCTTTGTTGTTTGAGCTTTGATTATTTCCATGAACTGAGTTGAACATACAGATATTACAGGATTTGAAATAAACATAAGCAAATAAATGGTCTTGAGTTTAATGTAAATCCAACAAATATGACAGTTATTTCTGTTATACAATAGCTAAGTACACTGTGTATTGATATAAGTAACTAACGTTACCTCTCTTGTTTAGCACATATTAACAGATTGTCTTAATAAGGGAGAGTAATAAACATTTCAACTGTGTCCATACACCAATAAACCAATACAGAATTAGGCTACTATTATTAGCGCACAATAATCAACATTAGCCTACATAATCCTACATTAGCCTGAACAGCACTGATAATAAGGTAAGGTAACTTCATCTGAAAAGTAGGCTACTTAAACCGTCAGTCAATTGAGCAAGACCGTCGCAAGTAGGCTTTAAGGCTATTCTAAACAAACAAACAGAATGAGGTACAATTATTCACAACATAAGTATCACAGCTTACATGTAGGCTATGTGCTCACGCAAACTTCAGGGTTATAGACAGTCCATATTATTGTCTCTGCACAGCGTTTCACCGACATGTTGTCTCTGGACAGCGTTTCACCACATGAGCATGCAACAGCTGCTGCTCGTTAACGATCGTTAACTAGCTGCGGAGTCGGAGTTGCTCAATCAAGCACGGCTGCGTCAGGGAGATGAGAGAGGGAGAGAGAGGGTCCGTGTGTGTGATGTCAGCTTATCAACAGGGCAGCCCTGTGTCAAACTGGTTGGCGTAGCTATACTAGCATGAAATACATCCAAATAGGTGATCCTTTGGCTTGCTCCATGCTGTTACCTGCTCCTGTCTAGCCTACATCAGCTTGTTTGGAAACAGTCTACCCCAGGCGTGCTGAGCACGTTGCTAGCGTATGACGTCACACGCTGCACACACATAGAATTAGAGTGAATAGAATGGCCCCTATGGATCGGTCTATGGATTGGGCCATTTGCCACCGATACCCAGTGTTGGGAAGTAACGAGTTACTAGTTACTCGTTACTGTAATAATATTACTTTTTCCAAGTAACGAGTAGTGTAACGAATTACTATAGAATATAAGTAATAATATTACAGTTACTTCAAGATAAACGAGCTCGTTACGTTAGTCGTTACATCTTTTGTTGAGTCCATTCTGTGATGCCGCTGCGCTGCAAAACGACACGCAGTCGGCATTCACTGATCACAAGCAGCATGGCTTTAACGCTCCCAAAACAAGGTGACGTCACCGCAGAGCACTTCAGAGCACTCTCTCTGCCCTGCTGACTGAGCCGAGGAGGAAAATCCGTGGCTGGATATATTCCCATGACTTTGTTTTTGTCGGGAAGAAAGGTGACACGATTGAACATCAAAGTCAAATGTAAACGGTGTCCAGGACAGGTAGGCTACTAACACTCTTTCCACTGTGAAAAACACGAGCTCAAACTTCCTAACGTTAACGTTACGAGACGAGAGGACAGCACAACAGAAACCGGAAAACTGTTCAAATACAGAGATAACGTAAAAACTCACAAGTTGGTGGACATCAAACATTGCTGTTATTATTGTCAGGTTAATGTTAATGTTGCAGAGCTAACGTTATTTGTGACACAAACTTGTTAAGCAAAGATGTAGCCTATACGTATTGAGTTTGCAAAAGATTGCATCTTGTCAGTCATCACTTTGAGCCAGGTGTGCTCTTCATCAAGCATCTCTGTAGGAAGCTGTGCTCTGTCAAAGCGATTAGTTTAAATGGAACGGCACATAATAGACCTAGTTCACACATTCGCACCGCAAAGTCTGCATTTTGATGAGAAAAACGCCATGGGCCTTTTTCACAACGGCCATTTGTGTCTAGAAGACAGAGTAGGCTATACACAGGTGCAACCAACTAACTAATTAAGGCTCCAGCACTGGAATACCTAAATGGACTGGAAGTTGGAAGCCCTAATTAACATCTTGGTGCACCTGTGTTACCTCCTGCCTTTTAGACACAAAATCGCTGCAGTGAAAAAGGCCTATTGCCATTTGTGTGGAATGTAACGGAAAAGTAATATAACGAGTATCTAACGAATTACTTTTGGCATGGAGTAATAAGTAAAGTAATAATATTACTTTTGAAAATAGTAACGAGTAATATGTAATATATTACTTTTTTAGTAATGAGTGCCCAACACTGCCGATACCCGATCTAGAATTTTGTGCTATATCGGGGCCGATACCCGATACCAATATCGGATCGGTGCATCCCTACTGCAGACCCTAACCCTAAACCTAATCTCTCCCACCCCCACCCCCACCCCCACGCCTAAACCTAACCTCCCCCAGAACCTAACCCTAACTAGCCAGTGCCTCTTGGCCCCTGTGGGGGCCAGGCCCTTGCTTTTATAATACCTCAAACAGTGTCTAAATACAGTGAACGTTATAACATACACAGTGGATTAAATTCTTAAACACATCAAGGACGAAGGATGTGCCATCCAGGAGGAAAGACAGACAGTGAAAGCAGCATAGAGGACACTATAGTGGACTTGGAACAACAAGGACAGGACAATTATACATCTAATTTGAATGCCACACTTGCAAAATAACAGAAGGCCGCAAAAGGCCTAAACTGACTAAACACATTACTTCAACATAAATCTAACCTAACTAAACACATTACTTTAACATAAATCTAACACCCAGTCTCCTTATCACTAAGACCAATGCCTAAGCCTAAAACACAGGACTTTATGCCTAAACTTAACCACAAACACCTGGCCCTAAAACCTAGTCTTACACTACAAAACACCCAAACCTGGGACTCAGGATTGAGTGCCTAATCCTAAAAACTCAGGATTCAATGCCTAATCCTAAGGCTACATGCCTAAACTTAAGTCACATGACTAATGCCTAGACCTAAGACTTAGAACTTGGTGCCTAATCCTAAAGACTCAGGGCCCAATGCCTAATCCTAAATTACAGGACTGAAGGCCTAAAATCTAACCAGTGTACCTGACCCTAACTTTAACCTCACACTACCATTACCTAAACCTAAGACTTAGGACTATATGCCTAATCTTAACCTTAGTATAAAAATATAACCCCACACCCAACTCTTCACTCTAAACCTAACCACACCTAACCTCTCATCCTAACCCTAAGGCTTTGATCAGGGCCCTAAACCTAAACATTGACTCTAAACTATAAGATTTAAAAATAATATAAGCCCTAACCCTAACCAATACAGGGACAAAAAGATAAATTACTCAACTTAACATGGCCTTAGTGATTTACAAAGACAACTGTATTGTCATCAGAAAGGAGAAGTAACACACAGGTTTACCATGTCAACAAATAAATCTAAAACTGCTAGATGCAAAGTACTAAACACCAAATAAAAATTACAATTGGACTGACATTGGAGTGAACATGACAAGTAGTTACTGAGTGCACTATGGAAGCACAAATTTACAGTAAAACATGGTTACTGGGATGACTTTTACACAGTGGCACTGGAAGTGACACTGCAGTTTTCTGGCATAAACGCCATACAGGCCTCTAAACACAGCATTGTAAAAATACAAGGAACACTTTAATTCAACAATTTTATTACAATAGTATTTTAAGAGTGAGGTAGGATCACTAGGATAGGGACTGGGATAGAGATACTGTCCAAAAGTGACACATTGCAGTAGACTTCCCCTATAAAAGCACTAAATTACAAGCAATAATAAGCTATTAAAAATAATTTGACCACGGCAAATTGACCAATATACTAAGCAAAGGCTATGCTGAAAGGGGGATTATCACTGGTGAAGTAGAAATAATATTAAATGACAATATAGTCCAAACAGCGAAACATTGCAAGGACATCCCCTATAAAAGCACTAAAATGGAGGCGAAAGCAAACTACTAAAAATATTTTGACCACGGGAAACTGTCCAATGTACTAAGTAAAGGCTATGGTGTGACAAAGGCAATCACCAGTCTAGTAGAAATATCATTAAATTACAATAACAGCGTTTAAAACTCCTAACTTGTGGTGCACTGAAGTTAGCCACTCCCACGCTGCTCTATATAAAGGAGGCCTGTCGCGCTGCAGCTCTCACTTCTCTCAGACCTCTGAAGAGAACACATCACTGTAACAACTTACTTTGAGCTCATTTCAATTCTTTGTCAACGTAGCTATACCTGAAGAAGGTTCTTTGGGACCGAAACGTCGTGCAAAGCTAGTTGACGTTTATAAACAAAGCCGGTTAGTCAGCGTATTAGAGATAAAGATATAATCAAGAAGTAAACAGTGAAACGGATCGGACAAATGGATAGATATCAAGACAGAGAGGGTTGGACGCAGGTGTCCTACAAGAGGGGCCGCGGTGGAGTGCGCCGGGGACCCGGTGCCCCACGCCACCTCTCAAAAGAATACATCCAGGAGAGACATGCACGTCCCACGTATGCATCAGTTACCAGGACGGGCATAGCAAGGGACAAAGCATATCCACAACGTCACTATCAAGAGCTAGGCTATAAGCCACAATTTTTTGAAACCTCGAAGTACAGTGTACCTCGCGTAAAACCAAATAAATATAAACAACAAACACGCCAGGCATTCAAAACGGATGCTTGGCAGGACAGACATGACACATACAGTGCACCACGCTATGTGAAAAATAAGTCCAAATACAAGCCACGTTCTGGGGACCCAGACGTGGACACGGAGAGACACACATATAATGCACCACCTTATGTGAAAAATAAGTCTGGTCAAGGACAGGTGGAGGAAGAAAGGCATCAGTCTGATGACCCAAACTTTGGGCTAAAAGTACGTACTATACATAGGATTATCAAGTTGGCACACCACCTCAACTACGTGTTGGAGGATAGAAAGACCCCACCTGGGATCAGTAAAATCACAGATAATCTAGCCACGATAATTAGACCAGCTAGCCCCAATTATACAATAACAGAGTTGATTGAGGATAACGCTAGAAATTGGGAACACACAACCCTGTTGATTTTACGTGATCACTACTCAGACGCACTGCTAGATGTACTGGACGCGTTACCACTGATGTCTACAGGGAATTGGAAGGAACCCTTTGAGATAGCTAAAAAATGGGCTACATGTCGCCTAGGGAAACGCCTACAATATGAGACACTGGCACAAGTAGAGATTCTCATAATGAACAAGATAGAGGAGGAGCTAGGAGACTTAGAGGAGGAAGAGTATGATGAGGAAGGACAGAGCGAGGACCATGACCAAGCACCGCCACCTTTGCCACAGAGCTCTGAGAGGCATAGGACAGCACGTACAACACGTGTACAGGAGGTTGCAAATAACCAGGTCATAGAGGTCACTGTCACGACCCCCCACATTGAACGGGGGGAAACAGTGACCATGTCACTCGAGAGAGACCAGGGTCAGGTAGAAACTAATGCCCCTCCCCCTGAGAGCTCATCAACCCCTCTAGTGACACCCACACGACATGACTCAGTCTCAGGGCAAGATCCCGAGACTGGTACAGATATTCACATGGTATCATCTGACAAGGATGATCTCATCGATCTGACAACCATACAAGCAGATATGGAATGTGAAAGGTCAAAAGAGAAGACTCCTCTCAATTTATCCAACATAAGCTTTGGACCGATTAAACTGAGAAGAGCTCACTCATGAAACCTGTTAAGTCAGAGGTGACAAGAAAAGAAACCTTACGTCACAGGTCCGTTCAGCAGTCACTCCCAGGGGGACAGCCTGGCAATGGGCGACAGAGGCCTATCATACACAGACACCTCTAGTACGCCATTTTTCTAATCATGGATGGCTGGCAGTGCAAGCTACAGTCATCCAGCATAATCCTAAATGGACTATCATACAGAGAGTCAGACAAGAAAGACTATGGATCAACATATTAGACACTGTGCATCCCAGGGGATTAAATAGAAGATGAGGTCACCTCACCCTCCTGGGGGGCAACGGATGGCCCGTGCATTCTGCACGGGCTTCGCCGGAGTGCTACAACCCCTACCCCTAAACCTAACCTCTCCCACCCCTGTAGGCTAAATAACTCAAGATGCTATGTAGGAATGGCGGACCTAATATATTTCGCAATGGCAAAACCTTTTTTGGAGATAAAAAGGGCCGCCTCTCCGAAAGCATAGAAGTCAATGATCGGAATTCCGACACTTCGGAATGGCGAGAGGACCCCGACAGGATCGATCAGGATCTAATAATAATCATGTTTTTCTACACATAAAAAAGTAAGCTGTTAGACACACAGCCCACCTTCATACTGTGAAAGTGTTTCAAGTAAAGCATTCGTCCTCCTGATCAATCCTGAGCTCCAGAGTCCCACAATTCACCCGCTGGTTCAAAAGCTAATTTGACCGACAGCTCAGTATCCCAAAAATCCAAAACACAATGGTCCAACACCCTGCAAGCCTGCTGCAGCACTTAATGAAGTGCTTCAACACATTCATTTGCTTTAAAATTATGTGAACACAGTGTCAGATTTTTTAAAAATAATTATATGACAGTGTGCGTTTCCCTAAATCCCTCCAGCGGTTAAGCATCTTAAAATGATTCAATTTGCTAAAATACAACTACAATAATATATATAACTAGCCTACTAGGCTATATTGTAGGCTGTCACATATCTTATTAAAACATTGCTGAATAAAAGAGAGAAACACTGGTGGGAACTGCTGCTTCTCCCCTCTTCTCTACAACTGAAACCTCTATTTAGGCTATTTGTATAAATAATGTCGTTTTAAAATAAATATTTTCGTTTTGAAATAAATATATGCAAACTAAAACGTATTTTTGCAATATTTCTATACTTTCATCTGGACACTGTGCATTGAGGCAGTGCCAGGCGGGTCTTATTCCTTATTTGTTATTAGTGAGGAGTTTACAGTTTATAGCCTATAGCGGGGTCATCCCTATGTTCCCCGCGTTCTATATTCCCCGTTTTTCAGCAAAAGGGTTCTTTGGGTTAGGGTTAGGGTTAACCCTAACCCTCTTAGTGAAAAACGGGGAATATAGAACCCGGGGAACATAGACATGATCCCCCTATAGCAGGGGCCGGCAACCTTTACTATCAAAAGAGCCAGGCGGAGAAGTATCAGACTTTAGTGATGTGGATTGGAGCAAGGAGGAGAGTTCAGACTCTGAGCCTGAATCCGCACGCAAAAAAAACTAAAAGGCTTGCGCCAGCCGCCCCATGTGTTGGTGTGTCCAGTCTAGGTAGACATGGTTATTTTGTTCATTTCTTTCTGAAGAGAAAGAAAATCGCTGATCATGTGTAGAGGCCTTTTAGGGCTCTCCCTCTCTCAGCGCTGTGAGGTAGCGCGCAGAGCCTAGACATGTGTGTGCGCGGCGCACAGCGCAAATCATGCCTATTTTGGCACCTGTTGCTATGTGGTTATCTAGCGGAAAGCTCTTGTTTTAATTCCTATGTGGAGGAAACGAGCAGCAGGGGCCAGATGTATAAACCATGCGTACGCATGGAGAGTATACTTACCCCACTATTCACGCAAGTTTCCCAATGTAGGCTATAAACATCCACGAGCGGTGAGATTGTGGCGCGCACCGGTACGCATCTTTCATACCATGCGTACCATATAGGCAGTCTTTTAAATCCGATTTGTGTGATGTTGCAAGTTGGCAAAAAAAGGATCATAAAAGGGTGAACTTGTATTTTCTATCAAATAAAATAATAACTTTATTGTCCTCGCTTTTCTCTGCTTCCTCAGCCTGCTGCAATTTCATGACATTGTACTGTGTGTGTGATTACGTTATGGGAAAAAAAGAGGAAAAAAAAGTCAGCACACTAAAGCTCCCTTTATGTGCATTTATTTAGCACCTATAGGATGTGATAAATAAATGCACATAAGGGAGCTGAAGTGTGCAGCCTTTTTTTTTCCTTTTTCTTCATGTTGATTTGTTTTGGTCCTGCACTTGCCTCTGTCGGATGTTGCTCTGCTCTTTCATTTGTCTTTATGAATTTATTTTTGTGTGGGATAAAGGTAAACGAAACTAACATTAACCTACAGCGCAGCCGTTTGACAAGCTATTTTATGAATAGGTCCTTCAAACTGTGAATGAACTGTAAGAAGGATCTAAAATGATCCTCACTAATAACAAATAAGCAATTATGATGTAATAAATCTCAACAATGCGACCACCGTCGCTGTTCAATCCAGTGCATAAGCCACACGGTAACTGTCTGCCTTTCCGAAACCCTGCCACTCCGAATGTTAACTTCCATTATTCGGACTGGCGGTCCTTCACCTTTTTTTCATAGGCCCCACCATTACGAAATTTCCTGCCTTCATTATTCGAAATGTCGGCCCTTCCTCTTTTTTCTAAAGGATCCACCATTCCGAAGTTTGGATATTGTGGAATATGGCACAAAAGTGCAGACATTTCAGCAGTGCAGCAGTATTAGAACAGGGCTTTTACTGATGCTTTCTGAAGGCTATTTACTTGATTAGACTTCTATTTTCGTTAGGATATTATTTTTTTCGTTATTGTTTAATTGTTTTCAGTTAATCAGGCAAGCTTATCCTATTGGAATTCATAATTATTTCATATGACATTTTACACAGCTGCAGGGCGCATGGAGGGACAACAGAATTAGGCTATGTTCCCGCTATGTTCCCGCACACACGGCGTGTCAGCATGTGTGTGCGCTGCTCTCTAAGCAGGGTGTGTGCGTTGTGCACCCGCCTATAGAGACACATAGCCTGGCTATTACTATCTTGCACATTGTGGGGTTAGAGGGAGCACCAACAACATCTTTGAACAACACGTCTTTATTTTAATTTTGTTGGGCTCCACAATCATTTCGAGGATTCGAGGCAACCCATTTAGGAGCATCTGAGAGAGGTGACTGTCTGAACGAGGTTCAGCTGCCTGAACGTGAACTGTAAGTCAAATCAAGTTCGGAGTGGCGGACCTTATGAAAATGGGAGTGGCGGGATTTCTGAGTGGCAATATTTCTGAGTGGCAGCACGTCGGAATGGCGGCATGTTGAAAGGGTGCGTTCGGATATTGCACTCCGGCACACACTGTGTGTCATTAATAGTTATTCATTATTCATTAATAGTCACCTACCGCGCCCCTTATCTGTGGAACAAACTTCCACTATATGTTAGGGAATCTAGTTCAGTTGACATTTTTAAATCAAGACTGAAAACACACTTTTTTTCTCTGCACTACGGCCTTCCCTAGAACTATGGTTGGGTTTGTCACATTTTAAAACACCCCTTTTATTTGGGATGTTTTTTAATGTGGCTGTTTTACTAGTTTTTATTCATTTATTTATTTTATTTGTATTCGAACACCCCTTTTAACTTGTTGTTTTTTAATGTGGCCCTCACTTGTGTTTGTTTTGTTTGTAAACATCCTTTTAACATAAATTTTTAGAGCATTGTTTGTTATACTTTGTCCTATGCTCTTTTTTAAGTGTAAAGTGTACTGGGACCATGCTTCATGGTGATTTTGCACTTTAAATAAAAATTGATTGATTGATTGATTGATTAATTATTGGAAGTTGATTATCTGTCCCACAGATATTCACAGTTGCTCTCACAGAGATACTGGGTACATGCCAAAAGGTAGGCAGGTGTGTTACTACCGTGCTGTCAGACAGTCCAGCCGGTGTCATGCCGAGTTTTGCACCCCCGCCGAGAATTGCATCCCCACCACATTTTGGGGCTGTTTTAACTTAAAAACAGGGATGCAAATCTCGGCAGGTACAAACCGCCGAGACTTGCCTCCCCCTCCATAGCTAGGAGAGACCCCAGGCCTCGAGGTCACTTGTAACCGGATTTTAAGCACCAAAGTCGGCCTCCATGAGCCAGAAGAGAGCCCCAAGCATAGAAGTCACCTCAATGCGGATTTTATGCATCAAAGTCGGTCTCCATGAGCCAGGACAGACCCCCTGGTCTGGAGAGCACGTCTACCATGCATTTGGCGGCGGGAGTGCAAAACTCGGCATGACACCGGCCCTCACACTACTAGTCAACTCGGACACTTTCCGAGCTAAATCAGCAAGTTGGGCCTGCTGTTGCTGCTGCAACGTGCTCTCAACAAGGGTTTTACATTTTGCAGAATGTCTGCTCAAAACTGGGTCAGGTTCGGGAAGCAGAGCAGCCGTGACCGCATTTGCTGCAACAACAGCATTGGCCCCAAATTCACACACGGTGGCTACCCGCCTCTCCCGGCCGCCATCTTCCCCACAGCAGCGCCTCTCTTCGTAAATCGAAGAAAGATATCTTAGATGGACACGACGGACAACCCTTTTTAACTACCTTCGCAGCGCTAAATCACGCACATTATCGGCAAATTGGCCACGTAAAGCAAACTCGTTGCCCGAAAAACAGTCCCGAAAGTGGCTACTCAAAAAGTCCATCTTTACCGAGCAACTAAGTAGTTAACACGAGAGGTGACTGGGAGGGAGAAGCCATCGCTGCTAGCTAGCTAACCCAACAAGAAAAAGCAGTTAGCTAAACTTGCATCTGAAAATGACAACATAAACAATCGAAATTCAAACGTAATCTGCTTCTCGTTCTTCTTTTACACGATGAAACTCCAATTCCTGTGCAGGTGTCGTCTCTCTCTTCGCCCAAATCTCTCGTGAAAAAGTGGGGATGCGCACATGACCCGCCCCTCTCTGCCTCTGATTGGCTGACTGCACTCGGCTGCTCTCGCCAGAAGTCAACTCAAACGAGCATAAAAGTCAATGTCACGATGCTGACGTATAACTAGATAGGCTATTAGTGGTGTGTTTGCTGGGCAGCTAACATTCATACTTTATTAAAATGACTATGCAATCAGTTAGTTTCTGCTGAGGATATAAGGGTCATCTTAGCATTAATTTGTTCATAACGTGAGCAGCAGGTGCAAAACAATCATTAAATCAACAAGCATGAGATGCAGCATATAGAATCAAAATGTTATGTGTGAGATCTTACTTTATTATATTAAACGTTACAATTGCAAACTGTATAGCTGAGTTATTTTGGCCTAATTAGCCTATCGCGCAGGCGATAGGCTAGGTAGGTTATCATGTAGGTTATCATGATAGGTTATCATGTGTTTTATCTTGTGATTTTATGTCTCCCTGGTGATTTATGTCTGCCTTTATATGTTTTGCTGCAAATCAAATCGCCCTTCTGGGACAAACAAATACATTAACTTGAACTTGAACTTGAACATATGAATGTGTATTTTTTCTTGTCGTTCTAAATTTCCACCAAAATTCCCACCAAACTAGTTTTGAAGGCAGCGTAGAGTTCTGCTAATCTAGTATTAAAAAAGGATTAACATCGACTGATACCAATATGATTGCCAATATATTGTGCATCCCCACTTTAAACCATTTAAAAAGTCATGAAGTCTTGATCCCCCTCCCTTCGAAATAATATAAATATGAATATAAATCAGAATAGCCTATATATAAGTATCACATTTATTCTCAAATATGCAAATAGCCTATGTTTCTGAATATGTAGCCTATAAATGCTATAGGCCTACATTATAGTAGTTATTGATATTCAGGGCACTACGTGGCCTTCAAATCTAGCGTGAATCCCAATTCCTATCTTAACCCTCAATCTTAACCCTCAGTCTCAAAAATGTGCACTCCCGCGAAGTGCTAGTGGGCCCTCACTTTTAAGATTTTCCAGTACCACCCTTGGCGGTGAGTGCGATCCCAGAATCCCTTGCGTGTCATCAGCTAGATCCATTCAGATGGAAGATGGCGGCGAACGGAGGAAAAAAGTAGCCCGACAAAGTTAAGTATTTCCTTGTTAATAGCGATGTAAAAATTACGAGAACCATTGTATTAGCTTAGTTTAATGTCATTTTATGGATTTCCGTTTTGGAATCCTAACAACAATGTTGTTGCTAACGAGTGGGTGCTAGAATGACCGTGCTTTCCGACGTGAGGGCTGGCTTGAATGCAGTTAAACACTGCAGTCAAGCCAGCCCTCACGTCGGAAAGCACGGTCATTCTAGCCCCACTTGTTTTGTGGTGCGTTGCATTACACGTAGGCTGTATCTTGATAAAAACAACTCAACAACGACATTACCACCGAGAATTATGGCATTTCGTAACAACGTTAACAATGTTATAATATAATAATAATAATATGGCTTGACCAGCACTGACTATCGATAGTTAGCAACAACAATTGTTGTTAGGATTCCAAATCCATAAAATGACATTAAACTAAGCTAATACAATGGTTATCGTAATTTCTACATCTATATTATCAAGGAAATATTTGTATGGATGCTTTTTTCCTCTTCTTTTGAATTGACAGACTGGACGGAGCTTTGGCATACTGCTGCCCCCCACGGTCTGAAGACGTGTCTGCCTTTAAGGGCTGTCCCATTTTAAAGTCGCAAGATAGCCCTTAACACTTAGTTTTGAGGGCTACTAAGATTGAGGGTTGAGCTTGAGGGTTAAGATTGAGGGTTAAGAAAAGAATTGGGATTGGGCCCTAGTCTGGTGGGACCCCCCTTGTCTGTGTGTGTGTGTGTGACCAGCCCGTCGACAGGGTCGACAGTCTGAAATTTCTGGGCACCACCATATGCCGCTCCCTGAAATGGGAAGTCAACACTTGTAACATTGTGAGCAAAGCCCACCAGCGGCTTCACTTTCTGAGGCAGCTCAGGAAGTTTGGTGTGTCTGGGGAGGCGATGGCTCACTTTTACAGAGCCACTGTGGAGAGCGTACTCACCTTCTCAGTCACAGTGTGGTACGGCAACACTACCGCCCTTGAGAGGAAACGGTTGGAGAGGGTGGTACGCATAGCGTCCAAAATCATCGGCCACGACCTTCCATCCGTTTCCTCCATCTATGCCACACGCACCAAACGCAAGATGCAGAAGGTGATCGCCGACCCCTCCCACCCTGCTAGCTCTCTCTTTAAACTCATGCCCTCAGGTAGGAGGCTTCAGTCTCTGAGGTGCAGGACCTCCCGTCTCAGGAACAGCACTTATCCTGAAGCGGTTCGCCTCCTGAACTCTGACCCTCTTTGCATTCGCACCTTAAATCGCACCTTAAATCCGTAGGCTTGAATTGAACTTGAACTTGAATTGTACTAGGTCGTGGGTTCGATTCCCACCTGGGGACGAGGTGAACGCTGAAGGAATGCGTGCCCGTCCGCATGTCCTCGAGTGCCCACCGCCCGGGTGGGGTCGGCAAAACGGCCTTTCTGTGTGGAGTTTGCATGTTCTCCCCGTGCCTCCCGGGGGTTTCCTTCATATAGGAACCCCCTTCACCAAAACATGCAATATCCTGGTTGCTAGTGTGGTTCCTCCTCTGGTCGTTAAAGGCGCCTGTTCAGAGGGAGGGGAACCGGTTGGAATAGCGTGAACCTCCCACGTGCTATGTCCTACCGGTGAAGCTTCCTCTGTCAGGTGAAAAGAAGCGGCTGACTGACTGCCCATGTCTCGGAGGAAGCATGGAGCCAGTCTCGGCTCTCCCCAGATCGGCAGAGGATGGAGTAGCAACCAGGATTGAGAAATCAAATGAGCACTAATGGGGGATAAAATGGGATAAAAAAAAATTGTGAAAAAAAAAGAACTTGAATTGTACTTTATAGGCAGCTCGATACTGCTTTTGTAAACAAATGCTGCTTGTAAAACTGTGCACTTTATTTATCTATTTCAGCCTCTCTCATATTTTATGTAGTGTTTTTTTCCACTTTTTTATTCTCTTTTGTGTTTGAATCTGTGATTTGTTATGTTTGTTTTTACGTCTGTTCTTTAGAGCTGCACTGAAACAAATTCCAATCAACTCTGTTGACATGGCAATAAAGTATTGAATCTCGTGTGTGTGTGTGTGTGTGTGACGTGTGTGTTGTTGTTGTGTTGTGTTTGTAAGGAGCTGGCATATTGGGGGTTAATGTCGTATGAGCTGGCGCCTCGGGGGTTAATGATGTAGTAGGCTATATAATCACACAACCGTGGCTCTGAATGGACAAGTGATTGAATAAGGTCTGTCCTATATCATACAGTCTATTTGGTCTAGGACACATGATTCTTTAAAGAAGTTTATTATGAGCCTTTGTTGCCCTGTTTTTCATCCTATCTAATAAAAATTGGCTAGGCGGGCAGGCGGCGTCTGCCTCTCTGTCATCATGATTTGTATCACAGTTCACATCACAAACGCTCCAGTGGCGCAATCGGTTAGCGCGCGGTACTTATACAACAGTAGCCAGCAGAGCAATGCCGAGGTTGTGAGTTCGAGCCTCACCTGGAGCAGAGTTTTTAAGGGGCGCAAATGGTGTTCTAGCCTCACAGCAAGAAGGTCCTGTCTTCATTCCTGTCTCCATGGTGGGCTACCTAGTACCTACCTCATTGAAAGGGACTTTCTGTGTGGACATTGCATCTTCTCCCCATGCTTTCCTCCATATAACATCAATATCGAACCCACGGAGGACAAATTTCATTTCACGGCTCCTCCTCCAGTGTGTGTGTAGGCTACTGGCTGCCATGTGTGTTCATCTGCATTTGTTTTTGGGTGGTTTTGTGTGGGTTTTGGTGGTTTTTGAACTAGTTTTCAAAAGCCAAACCACTGATGAGAGAGAGCAACTGATGGTAAGACTCCGTCCTGTCCTGTCCAAGTTTAGACAGACTACTATACACACACACACACACACACACACACCACCACCACCACCACAACAACAACAACCGGTTACATGCTGCCACTCCGACGTGCTGCCACTCCGATGTTCTGCCACTCCGAAATATCGGCACTCAGAAAGGGATCATGTCTATGTTCCCCGGGTTCTATATTCCCCGTTTTCCCACGCCAAACCTAACCTCCCCCCATGCCTAAACCTAACCTCCCCCAGACCCTAACCCAAAACCTAACCTCTCCCACCCCCACGCCTAAACCTAAGGTCGGCATTGCGGCTTCTAAGGTGAACGACCGCCAGTCCGAATAATGGAAGTTAACGTTCGGAGTGGCAGGGCTTCGGAAAGGCAGACAGTTACCACAACAACCATGTCGACACCTATCAATAGTGGTTGATTGCTGTTTTTGAACTCTGACACATGATTGTTTAACACATTGACTGCCAGCCTTTTTTCAATGCTGTAGGTAAGTTCTGCCAGGTTTTTTTTTGAGGATTCTAGGCTCATTTTACAAGAGCTGAGGATTCTTTTCTGTTAGGACTTCGTGAACACCAATCATCTAAAAATAACTAATATAATGTGTGCTTTCTCTGTCTAAAAGAGTTAGTTTGTAGAGTTAGTAGTTATGTAAGCATTAGCAGTTGAATACAGCATGGTTTCAGCGTCTGAAAATTTATTCAGAGATAAACGGCTTTTTGTGAAATTCGATAGAACAGTCACTTTAACCATTCATTTTTGGCATCAGTAAGACCTAAACAATAGTTTTGAACAGTAATTTCCTCCATAACAGCAGGAAACTCCCCTCTGCTCAACTCCTCCCTCCGTGGGCGTTCTTCTTGGCTGCAGCGCCGTGTCACATACACTTTCCTACCTGTGCAAATGCACTTTCTCATACTCTCGACCTCTCAAATAAATTTCTGAATAGAAATTAAATTACTCTAAATTAGAGCGAAAAAGAAACAAAAAAGAATGGGTTGAAAATCCCATTCTAAAAGCCTTTTATGGCTGTTTCCAATTTGGTGCTATTTTGCAAGGCAAAAATGGCCTGCTGCACCACAAGCTTGTCGCCAGTCTCACTGCCCCGCTGCCGCTGTGCGTGTCTGCGTGGCCGCTCCCCGAGGAAGCCCGGCTGGACTCGCCCGCCTCCCGGAGCCCTGGCCGAGAGCTCCGATGAAGCCCCTGCGACTCTGGTCATATTTACGCTGCGTGCCTCAAAGTGTGCTCCATCCGCAATCCACCATGCAAGTTTGCATCCCGCACCGCCAGCAATCAGCGCGAAAACGAAAGTGTTTTCGCCCCATCCATTTTCATGATAATGTCTTCCATGCTGCTGTCTTGGCTTGCTTGGCTCTCAATAGTCTGAGCACCGTCTCCACTCAGTGGGTCGGCGGAATGGATTGCACACGCCCGGCGGCTCTAACACTATAATAGGAGATGCAAAAGGGCCAGATCAACGATCCACCGTCAAAAAAAAAAAATCTATTTTTTTTGACGTGTTAACACGTCGTTGGCAGTCAACAGCTGGATATTGAAAACGTGTTAACACGTCGTTGGCAGTCAACGTGTTAAAGAAGTTTATTATGAGCCTTTGTTGCCCTGTTTTTCATCCTATCCTATATAGGCTATAGCCTATATACATGATGTAGCCTAATAAAAATTGGCTAGGCGGGCAGGGCGTCTGCCTCTCTTGTCAGTCATCATGATTTGTATTACAGTTCACATCACAAACGACCGTTCGGAAATTCAGAGCGCTGTTGGAATACAGCGTTCAGACATATGACAGCATGAGACAGTGAAAAGTTTGCCGGGCCTGCTCTATAGTCTGTGATATGTCACTGATTCCAAACACCACAGATATCGTGCTATTTAATCAGTGTTTTTTTATGTATGACTTTTGCAGCACCTGGAGATAGATTCTGTGTGGAAATGGGATTCAGACAGAATGTGTAGTAGGCCTATGTGTGTGCGTGCGAGGTCGGAACGCGGAGAGGTCGGAAAAATGGGAGGTCGGAAAAATGGGCAGCTCCGTCCCTGACCACCATCAGATCGCAATCCATCCTCAATTTGTCGCATTGTTCACATTTTACCAGCCACTCAATAGATTACCATTTTTGTTTGTTTCTTTGTTGGTGAGTGAGTGAAGCAATTCTACCAGCCACTTGCAGATACCACTATTTGGCTGGTGGCTGGTGCTAATTTTCCATGTCAGGATGTACAGTGCAGCAGGTACTAGAGATGCGCGGATGAGCTTTTATGCCATCCTAATCCGTGTCTATGCATGAACCAACCGCCCGCCATAAATCCGCGCAAATTATTTCATACTATTTATATATCCGCGCCCGCCATGCAGCCGACGACGCTATAAAAGGAGCAAACTTACGGTTTCTGCTGCCGTTGGTGCGATCGCTGCAGTCCAAGACTCCAAATAAACTTCCATGCTGTATTATGTGCAGTCCACCACTTGCCCTCATGTAGCTTACTCGGCTGACGCTATAGGACGAATCAGCGTGACGTCACTTGACACCCAGAAATGCGGCAGTTGACAGTATGAGTTGTGCCAAACAAACGTTAATATCTCAAAAACTATACATGACATCGCTTATATTTTGACATTCTGAATGAGAGCAGAAGTAGCTCAAGAGTTTGATGTATAATATATGCATGTCGTGTTAAAGGTATGTGAACTGTCGCAGTTTTTAAAATTAAACAGAGTTAACTGGCTAGAGTCAAGACATTCAAGCCTCGCTCCATAGGGTTCCATTGCCGTTGCCACCCAGTGACGCGGTTTGTTTACCAAAATGCTGCTCGGCTGATATAGCTTTAAGTTTAGTTTACTGGATTGCCTCATTTTATGGGAAAATACTGCTCGGCTGATATAGCTTTAAGTTTAGTTTACTGGATTGCCTCATTTTATGGGAAAATGCTGCTCGGCTGATATAGCTTTAAGTTTAGTTTACTGGATTGCCTCATTTTATGGGAAAATACAAACGCGTCTTCTCTTCAAACACGTCTTCAGCCGAGACTCCTCTTTGAGGGTGACATCATTGACTATATGGACCAAAAGTGGAGCCTAGCGACCTAGCACATGGCCATTGTTTTGTTTACCACTGCCGTGGGTCCTTAGAGGATCCTACAATAATAGGCGACTTAGAATGTGCCTGACAAAAAATGTAGCTTAAAATACGTTCATAGACTAGAGAACGTAATTAACATTATTTTTCCTCATTAACTCATTGAGTGCCAGCCACTTTTGGAGAACGGATGCTCCCAGTGCCAGAGTTTCAGAGCGTTTTCAGTGATTTCTCGAGGCCCACAGAATATTGTGTGATATTACTATGTAAACACTGAACACGCACAAAGAACGATGAGACTCTATTCTATCATCTGCAAAAAAAAGTTTATTGATCCCATTTTCCGTTCTTTAGTTATGAGCCGGAGAAGATAGCTTGATTCATCCAAAAACAGCATTTTTTTTCTAGAAGCTGAGATAATTGGCCTTTTGTGAAATTAAACATTTCAAGCACATCACTGACTCTGAAGCTAATCTTTTCTAATGTAGTCACACCTCAAAAATAATTTCCTTCAATAAAACAGTGAAGGCCAGGGAATTCTGTTTGGCAGAATAATATTTTTTAGCTACAACCAGCAGCGCTGGCCCCTGCGTGCGCTGCTGGTTGCAGCTTCTTGCTGGTCTTGATTTGCTGCTGGTGGGCATCGGATATTCTGGCTTGCGTTTGTCAATCCTGTCCTGCTGCCTGGGTCTGTCTGGGTGTTGCGCGCTGCTCTGCGTGCCCCCCCCCCCCCCCCCGCCCCGCCCCGCCCCGCCCCGCCTCGCCTCAACTGCACACTCCTCCTCCTGTCTGTGGTGGCTCTCTGCTGAGTTTGCTGTGCGCACAGTGAAGGGACATCGACATCCTGCTTTTTTACAGCGTTCCGCGTGTGTTTGTCACCGGCAACGATGCTTCTAGTTGAGAATAATAACAACTCCACGGTGTGGATGTGCGGATGTGCTGTCCGGCTCAATTGTGGGAGCAGATTGGCTGCTGCAGGCACAGCTGCAGTAACGTGCTTCAGCATATCGATGCATACGGATGCGATGCGATTTCCGTTTCCATAACGACTTCTTCTTTGTTTTTTCCTTGCCTTTCTGTTATGTGGAGAGCACTGTCGCCACCTAAGGGTTCTGTAAAATAGGTTAGACACATCCAATAGCTATAATATTTGTACATCAGAGGCAGAAGGCTTTGATCGACGCCCCACCGTCAAAAAACGCAATTGACGAACATGTCCGTCCTTGGCACTCTACGTTACTATTTGAAATGACGAACATGTCCGTCCTTGGCACTCAATGAGTTAATGATACATCATTTCAACCGCCCGCAACCCATCCGCTATTAATCAGAATGTTTATTTCTATGATCCGCCCCGCGGCCAGCGCGGTTATAACTGCGGCCCGCGCATCACTAGCAGGTACACTCAATTAAAGCCAAAAGCATCTGTGTGTGCGTGTGTGCGTATGGGGGCCATCTCAAAAGAAGTGAAAGGACAAGAGTTCAGGGGCCCTATCTTGGTACATCAGCAGTGGGTTGCACCAGCTGTGCGTAAGTTGAAACGTAAGCTAGTTTGAACGTAAAGTCTCACTAAGTCCGAGTTTACGCACTACTAAAAATATTTGGGTCGCACCAAGTGAAATAGTTACAACTTAGGCATAAGTTAGAACTTAAATTTTACACCTACGTTTTACTAGGTGTAAAGTCCTCGGTACAATAGCAGTTGGCACGGATTGCAACTTGGCACCGTGGCGCATCGTGGTTTTGCGTCTGCAACGTGCTCTCCGTGATCAATTGTTACACCCTTTGATATTTATGACTCACGCTTTTGTTTCCCACAAGCTGCAGCACTGCATACAAATTAAAATAACCGCAACAATTTAGCGAGGCAGTATGGTGGTAAATTAGCCTACAATACTGATAAAGAGCTCACAGATAAACGTTAACAGTAATATGAACCTAAACAAACGTTACTCAATAACGTTCTCCTTTGGTTAGTGTTGATGAAATATGAAAGCACTATATTGCGGTGGGAAAGATGTCCAGACTGTTTTCACTCCACTTAATTAAACAACTGTAAATAAACACCGTTTCCACCGTGCTTTTCACTGATTGGCTACAGGAAGTGAAAACATCATTTTCCGCGACACTATTTTGGTTAGTATGGACTTTAGGGTCTACTAGTTAAGATGTACCTTACGTCTCTGTGGTGCAACTAAACAAAGACACAACTTTAGTGTCAAACTAACTAGTTTGAATGTAGCAGTTAGTGTGGACTTTACACCCCAACTTAACACGTTGACTGCCAACAACGAGTTGAGTCGTCAAACACAATCCAGCTGTTCACTGCCAACGACGAGTTGAGTCGATCAATGCCCCCCGCGTCTCCTATGGAGATATTGGAAGTATTGAATGTGTATAATCTATTTTACCGACCAGCTAGGTGGCGACGGTGCCCTCCCGACAGAGAGAAAGTCAACCAAAAGCAGCCGCCTCAGGCGGGTGCTTCCTCCATTCACAAGGAAATGGCTTGCCGATTTTACAGTCATCAGTCACCAGACTCGCCGCTCTCGGGCCGCGCCAGCAGCAGCACACGGGGGATTGCAAATTTGCATAATATATTATCGGTAAAACACACTTTGAAACGCCCGCAGAAAGGCCAGAATCGCACGCATTCCGAAAACCCAGAAACGAACGAGCCTCATTCTCATACACTCGCTGCCAGGGAGGGAGGCTGCTCAAACTCGCTGCCAGGGAGCGAGGCTGCAGCGAGCACTCGCTTGTGACAAACGCAGGCTGAAAGCCACTAGACACGCCCACGGAGGGAGGAGTTGAAGGAGAGGGCGTTCGGAACTATATTGTTTGGATGTCTGATCTCTCACTGATGCCAAAAAAAAATGGTTAAAGTGACTGTTCTGCCTGTTTGATTGAATTTCACAAAACTGCGATTATCTCAGCTTCCACTCTCAGACAGCTGAAACCATGCTGTACTCAACGGCTAATATCTACATAACTACTAACTCTACAAACTAACTCTTTTAGACAGAGAAAGCACACATTCTATTAGTACTTTTGTGAACTTTGTGTTCACAAACTCCAAGCAGAAAAGAATCCTCGGCTCTTTTAAAATGAGCCAGAATCCTCAAAAAACGGCCTGGCAGAAGCTACCTACAGCATTGAAAAAAGGGCTGGCAGTCAATGTGTTAAGAGAGAACTTACGTTCAGCTGGTGCAACAGGCTGCAGGGCCATATCTTGGTACAGGCGATATCCCCTATTTGCGCTTGCACACCTGTTTGCGTGCCTTAACGATAGCATTCCGCAACGCCCAAGTGTCCAGGTGTTATGCCGAGTTTTGCACCCCCACCCGGCCGGCGTAAACGCATCCCCACCTCACGGGAGCATATTGTAATCATTTATACAGAAACCTAACTGTTTAAAAATTATATAATTGTCTGGGTAGACGTGACCTCCCTGTTTTCTAAGTTAAAACAGCCCCGAAATATGGTGGGGATGCAATTCTCGGCGGGAATGCGGAAAACGTTTGCGGCAAGTGTCGCACTTCTAGTATTTCTCAATTGACCACTCCTTTTCAGAACCTATGTCAACGTTCCCTTTCCTGTCATAATAGACACTGTGGGCCCTATTCTCCCACAGGCCTTCGGCGCTAAAACGGGCCTTAAATGCAAAAAAACGTGCCTTGCGCCTGCCTCGGGAAGATATCAACATGGCTTTACGCTGCCAAATGCGCTTTAGGCCGAATGGGCGTGGCGCAGTCCCAGAATGGGCCAGAATAGGCGTGTCGGCCTTAAGTGATATCTTCCGACCTGGCGTAAATTTAGCGCTTTGCGCTTTTGAAAACCAGGCCTATTCAGTGCGCCGGGGACAGGATAGTGAATGGAGAATAGAATATATAGAAAAAAATAGTTTAGAACACAATAGAATATAAGATTGGAAGATTACAGCATGCAGTGGCAACCCTTCTCAGGCTTTGGGTGAAGCTGCAATGCACAGTTTCATTTACTTAGTTTAGGCTATCATAATCATCCCCATTTATGTGCAGCATCCAGACAGCAGCAGAGTTATATCTGTCAGATCTTTTTCAAATGGGATAGCTGTCTAACTACACATATTTGATGTATAAAAAAATTGTTTTGGAACATTTTGATTAGCAATATTAACGTTGTATTAATATAGCTCAACGTTTTATTACCCCCCCCCCCCCCCCCCCCCCGAAATTAGCTAGGCTACTAATATTACTAATATTACTAATAAATATGTATTATTATTTCATTCAGATAATTGACATTATAGGCATGTATATCGTTTAATGTGAGAGAAAGGGAGAGAGAAAGAAACTGGAGAAACTTTTGTGTAGCGCGTCTTCAAACCCCACTCTTCATTACAGCTATTCATTACAGAATTGTCTGTTGTATTTATATTTTCTGTGTGCAAAGAGTAGTTAGAATTATTTCCAAATGTTTCCCCCGTCTGTGGCAGCGGAGCTGTCCGAGGTGCCGTGTAGCCTACATTAAGTGCAAGAAAGACTGGACACAAAACGATCTCAAGGGAGGGGGATATTTAATTAGGCTACAATTCTAAATAAAATATGAAAAACAATGACAAAGCAAAAGGGACAAAGCAAAAGATGAAATTAATAGGGGCGTCCTCGACGTTCTCCTTTCCCTCCAGGGGGCCGTCCTCTTCTCCTTACAGGACGCCGGGCATCACGGAGGAGATGAGGGGAGCGGAGCAGCGCTGGTGCGCTATGAGGCGCTGGTGGTGGTGGCGAAGGCGGGTGGCGCAGCAGTGGAGCTGACTGAGGAGCGACAGCAGCAGCCAGCGCACCCCGCGCCCAGTCCTGGACCGCCTGAGTGAGCCGCCCCAGGTGGCCGTCCTGCATCCAGGCCATCTCCTCCCTGACCTCCCGGAGCTCCTCCCTCAGCCCCAAGAGGCTGGCCTCCAGACGGTTAAAACCGACTTCCATTATGTTGAAGCCGGCCTCCTGGAGGTGGAGGAAGCGCTCGCTCTCCGCTGCATGCAGGCGGCCGGTCCTGGAGCGGCCTGTCCCTGGCGACCCAGGCCGGTTGCGGGAGCGGGCGCCGCTGCTGCCGCTCAACCCAGATGGTTCCGGACGTGGAGGGGAGGGGGGGGGTGCCTGGGAGGGGAGCGGCCGGGCCTCGAGCGGCCTGTCGGCGACCCAGGCCGGTTGCGGGAGCGGCCGCCGCGGCCGCACACCTCAGATGGTCCTGGTGGATGGGAGGAGAGCCCTCGCCCTCCGACTCAGTGGTGTCCACTGCTGTAAATAAAATAATTGTATGAGCACTCAATCTGTTTGTCACCGACTCTGAATGAAGACTGTTCTATGTGAATATTTGCACTGATTAGCTCTACTACATCTGCTGTTCTGACAGGAGCTCCATTCCACAATGGCTTGATCCCATCAGTGCGCAAAGCACATGTCCAACAAATGTGCCTGCAGTCATTACGCACACCGGACACTGCTGATTACTCTGTACTGAATACACATTTATTGATAGGTTCTAATGATAGTGTGGTAGTCTCCCGCTAGCCTTTATGATTATCGATTGTTATTGGATTAGTATGGTATTATTCCTATAATTAAACAAAGGGAATAAATGAAGAGTTAATTGGATTACTTACCGCCCACCTGTGGTCCCCCAAAGCCCCCCACCATCTCCGGGGGGATGGTTGCTGCGGTGACCTCCTCACTGGGGCTTAGCTGTGTGTCGGAGTCATCTTGAGGGGGGCCCCCGCCGGTCTGGCTCTGGGCCCGGCGAGAGGCCCGGCCAGCTTATCTTTAGCTCGGCGTCTGACAGTGTCATGCTTTTTTTTGCACTGCAGTCCAGTTCTGACAGTGCCAGACGCCGAGCTGACGCTGGCAGCTATTCTCCGCCAGGCCTCAGCCCTCCCGGCGGGGTAATTCCCCTCCCCAAATAAGAACCTGGATGGATAGATGAATAAACGACTTAAGTAAAGAGTTGTTTTGTAGCTATTCAAAATGAATGGTGGACAGATATATCACCTGATTCCCCAGCACCATCTTCTCCTCTGCTGTGAATTTAGTGGATCGGTTTTGGTCTGCCATATTGATCACACTGCGCCAGCTGCTGCCAATCTGGCTTTTAAAGCCACTCTGATTGATTACTGAATATTTTATTGAGAATGAACATATTTGTCAGAGCCTGTGGGCAGGGGGTGGGGGCATATATAGGCCAAATAAAATACAATAACTCAAAAATAAAATCCAGTAAATAAAATAGAATAAAGTAATCAGATCCAGTAAAAGTGATAGGTGTCATTCAGAGGATGTTGCATCATGCAGTGGGGGAGAAGAGATAAAACGATATCATTCTGCCCAAACTTTCATCTAATCTCATGACATCCAGCCATAGGCTATATTTTTTTCTATCCGATGCGTTCAGAACATTATTTTCACTTTGATCTTGCTATAGTGTAGCGTATTTACATGCTTGCAGTATTTAAACTGCAGTTAGATTGGTTTGAGAAGCATAATAATATGGAATAATAGCCTATAATGGAGACAGACAGACTGGATGAAGGGAGGGGGGGGGGGGGGGGGGGGGGGCAGAGCGCTTGGCTTTTGTCTGGTTTTGCTGGACCACTGGAATTGGAGCTAAAAAGGCAAGCGTGCGATTCGTTTATTGCACTTATCCAATGGACTGACGGTGCATAATTTTACGCTTAAAAGGCATGGTTGTAATGGTTGAGGCTGCGTGTAGCGCCAACACGAAGATATCAAGTGCGCTGGTCCACGCCTACTGATTTGCGCTGCGCCAGGCGCTCGGCCTAGAAACAACGCCGATGCAACGATAGGGGCCTGTAATGGAGAAAAGTGGTTTCACTCTGGCTCCTCGGCTTCCAGGAGGCAGAGCCTGGCTCAGAGCCTGGCCCTCCGAATTCAGAAGGTGAATTAAAAATGGTTAAATACTTTTTCCCCCAATGTTCAATCAGATTTCAACTTATATCAAATGACCAGAGATGACAATGAATTTCTTGTAATAAGATATTTTTATATAATATTAAGTGCAGTTAACACAGAGCAATTTCAAAGTACAAATATGCATACCATTCAAATCGGAAGCCTCCGGGTCAGTTCTATCTCCTTTCTCAACAACACTAAGTCAGCTGTCAGTCGAGAACACCAAGATTCAGAAAAGACCCCGTTTACTGGTTTCCCTTTGCTTTTATCATTTGGTGAGGCATGGTGTTGTGGTTTCAGTAGCTCTTCCTCTCTTGTTGGCTGGGGTGATTTCCTCCCTGAGGCCTGCATCACGTGGCATGGTATTTTAGCACATGCACTAACCCTTTTGATACATTTAAATTCCTTATTTTAACTTCTATAATTTGGGTCAGCTAATTTAGCTATTTTTCTCTATTTTAAAAGCTAAACACATTATATATGGTTACTTTAAACTAGATAATCTAATTTACATCCTAGATAGAACCAAATTTCAACTATATTCAGTCTGTAGCTGAACCGATTTTCATTCAGCTCAAACCCACTATCTCTGGGTCGAAAACCACCCCTCTAAGGAGTGTAAAAAGAGCAGAGATAGTTTCCATTCTTATCACGACAGAGAAAGCAGCTTCATCCTTATTCGGATCAGGACGAGGATACTTATTAATTAGCAATTGCCATCTATCAACTAATTTGACTATACATTTATTTCCCAACCTAAAGTTGCCGCAGTAACAACAATAAGCTAATATTTATCTAACTATTATATAGCCCTCTTTATGTAACCAGTAAGGCAATTTGAAGTTATTCAACACCCAAAAATACATCAGCAAACATCAGGGATCATGGTCTCATATTGGCTCCTTAGTAGTCCTGAAAAGAGAAATGTTATCTTCCATCCGCCTCAACCCATTTTTGTGGGGGCGTATCCTAAGAGTTAAAAATCCATCTTATGCATATTTCAATATACATTTGTATGAAAAAGCATTTGGTTATTCATGTGTATTTTTGAATAAACAGAAAAGATGAATTTATATGATACATGTTGAAAAAGGCAAAAATAGCCCTCTTCTTTTGCTCCACGCAGTCAGACAAAAAGCATTTGTCTGGAAAACCTCACCCCTTTAAACATATGTTTGTTACATCAATACCCCTATGGAGGGAAAGATTAATACACACATGCTTTCTATTATTTTATCATATCAATTTTAACTTAATTATGTGAGTGTAATAAACTGTTAAAAGTGATCTTTCTGTGACCCCTAGACGCAGCATAAGTGCTTTTTGCTGACAGGATGTGAAACTCCCCCCCCCCTCTATCTTCTATGGGCTTTTAGGGACATCTTGGTTTGCAGGATGATCTATACGATGCGCTCTTTCCATACTGTTAAAACCACATCAAATACATACAGACATCTGTTAGTTTCGATAGCGACTGATATACGCCTGAATGAACTTTGGCCCAGGTGAGCTGCTCCATACGCTTGCAGAAGAGACCATGCAACAGATCTTTGCAGCAAACCCCGCCCGATGTTGGTGAACAGAGGTCACATGAAACAATGCGAACATCAAGACGTGCATTTCAGAAATAACATATTTAAAACATAATAAAATATATAATTGAATTAGCAGAATGTATTTCAAGATAAAAATAAGTATTAAATGATAAGATATCAAAATAATGAGGAATTTTTAGTATTGCAACAATTTATTGAGTTGGCTGGCAGGCAGGGAGCTCTCTCCCCAATCGAAGCCGGATACCTGAATTAGGAAAAGCTTGGACAGGTCAATTTTAACGTGTGGAATTCCATCACCTGTAAGTCTATTGGGGAGGACTGACCATGCCCTCTTTGAACTCTCAACTTTCCAGGTTGCACTTTTTACTAAATTCACACATTTCAAGACTGACAGTTCACACAACTTTAACACTATACAGACATATATATAGATCAAACCCTTCAGCTACTTCTGATCTCACTCAAGATGTCAAAAATATAAACGATGCAATGTATAGTTTTTGAGATATATTTTTTTTTAGAACGTTTGACAGCTTTCCCCGCATTTTCACTATTTCACACTAGTTGCTGCTGCTCTCTACACAAAGTTGACGCAAGGTTCTGAAAAGGGGCAGGACTTAGGAGAGGTCAATTATCGTGATATAAATTGATTTTTGGAAACGGGGATCAATTCAGAATCAGGGATGATAAAGATTTGTGATTCTTACATGACCATCACCAAAAGTACACTGTGCTAAAGGCATAACATCCTGTCTTGTCACGCTGCTGCTGTGCACAATTGCGTTGAAAATTAGTTCATACATTAAAAATTATTCAATTGAATTAAATTAAATTTATTGTTGTCCACAATGTGGAAATTTGGCTTTGGCTTCACAGGTTTGCTTGCACACATGAAAAGTACAGTACACAGACACAGTACACAGCACAGGAAATGATAGGGTACATAATACAACATATAACAAGACAACAGGACATTACAGACAGCGATAACGGACATGGTTCTGATGTGGATGAGTCTGACGTTTATGAATTTAGCAGATTTATTGTGTTTGGTATGAAAGATTGTTTGTAGATGTTCTTGGTTGCTGCAGGAACTCTGTAGCGTCGTCCCGAGGGCAGTTTTGTGAACTCATTAAAAAGGGGATGTACAGGATCACACACAATTTGTCTGGCTTTTCGTGCCACCCATGTTTTATAAATACATCCAAGTTGTTCTTGTTCTTTCCCAATAATTTGACTTGCCATGTTTGTAATTCGGGACAGTCTATTTCTGTTCTTAGCTCCTAGATTCCCATACCATGTACACATGTCAAAGGTCACAAATAAATGAAAAGGTGGGGACCGCACTCAAGGAATATCGTTTTTAATTTTCTTTTTCTTTAGCAACAAAACGTTTTCGGCCGTCCGGCCTTCATCAGTGTGCAAATGCAGAATGGTTGAAACAGACAGGTCTTAACTAGGCTGTGACTGACAACATGACAGGTGGGCACAATCAGCAATTAGCACAGTTAATAGGTAGACTATGTCACACATGATCATGAATGCGTAATGGATATGGTGTTGATACGATTATATCCTGGATAAATACATTATGCGAACATATATACATATTACAAAACAACATTTCAACATTTAAAAATCTGTATGGAAATCAACTGTAGCACATTGGGAGTATCAGGTTGTGTAGAACCGTTCATAAATCATTGTACTAGTATCCCATACTGGAAAGAGTTACAAGATCAGATCTTTAATAACGTGCAATTCTACACATATAGTATACTTATTATTCTGCCAGTGTAAAAAATATTATGTTGGACAGACATCCCGACAATTAAAAGTTAGGTTAAACGAACACAGAAGCAATATAAAGCGGGCCGACATTAATTCTCCCGTGGCACGGCACTTTAACGAAATGGATCATAAAATCAGTGACCTCAAGTGTATAGGTTTGGAGATGGTATATCTTAATAGAAGGGGTGGTAACCATGAACAAATTATTTTGCAGCGTGAATGTATATGGATTCATCGGCTCCAATCCATGTTTCCTGCTGGTATGAACGAAGAGCTTAATTTGACTCCATTCCTGTAGCTGGAGACATAGCCTATATCTGTAAACACTCGTCTATCAATAATGACTAGTACAATGATTTATGAACGGTTCTACACAACCTGATACTCCCAATGTGCTACAGTTGATTTCCATACAGATTTTTAAATGTTGAAATGTTGTTTTGTAATATGTATATATGTTCGCATAATGTATTTATCCAGGATATAATCGTATCAACACCATAGCCATTACGCATTCATGATCATGTGTGACATAGTCTACCTATTAACTGTGCTAATTGCTGATTGTGCCCACCTGTCATGTTGTCAGTCACAGCCTAGTTAAGACCTGTCTGTTTCAACCATTCTGCATTTGCACACTGATGAAGGCCGGACGGCCGAAAACGTTTTGTTGCTAAAGAAAAAGAAAATTAAAAACGATATTCCTTGAGTGCGGTCCCCACCTTTTCATTTATTTGTGACATTTCTATATTGGACTACGCACCTGTCTGAGCGCAGTGGTTACCTTCTCTACTTTCACATGTCAAAGGTCAAAATACTTTCAATAAGGCTCCTGTAGACAGTCTCCAGAATAGCTTTGCTTATTTTGTATGAATCCAATTTCCTGATTAGATACAAACGCTGCATTGCTTTCTTAAAGATGTATTCTGTGTTGGCTGTGAAACTTAGATTGCAGTCAAAAAAGGGTCCTAAGTATTTAAACTCCTCTACTGTTTCAACAGGCTGGTCATCAATCAAAACAGGTGTAAAATCATGACCTGCGTTGCGGTGACTCGCAATGACCAGCTCCCTAGTTTTAGCTCCATTAATATAAAGGGCACTGTCTTCACACCATTTAATAAGTTCTTCAATGTGGTGGAAGTATGTAGATTCATTAACTGTGTCCCCTACCTTTATAAGGCCAACTAACACCATATCATCAGCATATTTATACAATTGGCAGATTGCATTCATAATTTGTATTGCATTTGTGTACAAGGAAAATATACTATTATACTATTATACTTATTATAATTATACTACAATTATACTAGAAACAGACATTTATTTATTTATTTAAGATTTATTTGACAGGGACAATACACATCAATCCACACTTTAGTTCACACTACAGTGTAAATGTGTCAGATTTAGCCAAGAGGCTAATTTGCATTCATACATACATTCAAGCTTTTATAGCTGCAGCAATAATCTTTCCATATTCAAAATAACTACAGGTGACATTAAGCATGAGACTTCAAAAGGTGCAGTTTCAGGCAGGAGGTAGATGAACAGCTACCTGTGTAAGTAGCTGTTTGCCTCCTATGCAAAAAGAATGAAAAGGCTCAAGTTTCAAGTTTCAAACCGCCCCCAGAGGGCGGGGGATGTCACCCTTGGCCCCGCCCACATGCCGCCAGGGCTACCCGGTGCCGTTTAAGCAACTTTGTTTCAAACCGCCCCCAGAGGGCGGGGGATGTCGCCCTTAGGTGGAGACTGCAGTGCGGACGTCCAGGAAGGACGGCGGCCCTTCCAGCCCCATCCCGGTCCATGCTTTCCTGAAGTGGCGTATAACGGCCGGAACACACATCTTGCGTGTGCGTGGCGTGTGCGTGTGCGTGGCGTGCTTGCTGCGGCTGGCACGCCCGCGGCATCCACACAGGCAGCGTGGCTGGTGCGTGCAGCTGCTGCGCTGCTGCCTGTCTGCCAACTATCTTCCTATAGAGTTTACCTTTTATTAAATTTGCTATAAACAATACAATGATGATTTTAACTGAAGATTGCTTGGGCTCACTTCAGAATCGAGGCAGTATGATTTGTGTGTGTGTGTGTGTGTGTGTGTGTGTGTCTGTGTGTGTGTGGTGGGGAGGGGAGGAACGAAGCCACGTTGTAGCCTATCTGGTTTTTCAGAGGGCAGGATAACTGCAGCTGTGAGCTCAGCTCATCCTCTCGTCTCAAATCAAAACGAGCCTTGATTGGCAACCAGAGTCAAAAAAATATGCTGCAAATTCGCCCAGAGAAATAAACACGGAAGTGTTGTGAGAATTTTATTGTTGATATAAAAGAGAATATGCTCTCAATTGTATAACATTGTAATTTAGGATGTTACCTGAACGCAACACAGGTGGTTACAGCCAATGACATGCACGGAAAACGTATGTGTGTGTGTGTGTCTCAGTGTCAATAAACAGCTCCATGGGAGAAGAACCACAGAGAAAGAGAAACTGTTCCTCGTGTATATTTATTTCCTCCGTCTTGCTGCTGCTCTGGGAGTGCACGCGAGAACTGCTGCATTAACCCACTCTGCTAACAGTTATTATGTCTGCTTTGAAAATAGTGCTTGTATGATATGATTATGAACAGAAATAGGTCATTTTTAATGTGTATTTCTGTAGAGACGCTAGAGACACGCGCGCGCAAAGCTGAAAAAATAGGCTTCGCTTCTATTCTCTAGATGGCGCGCGTCTCACGCTCGCAAGACACGCGCCTGAGACGCGCGTCTGATGCCGGTGGTGTGGCTGCTGTAACCTGTTAACATGGGAACCGAAATGAAAACGCCACGCAGACCCCACGCAGACGCACAGCACACGCAAGATGTGTGTTCCGGCCGTTAGGTTTCGAGACTGGCCAAGCCCCGAGCTGTTAAAGAAGAAGCCGGTCTTCGGGGGGGTCCTCTCCCACAGCTCCAGCCAGTCCTGGAACCAGCCCATCTCGTCAGCGTATAGGTCAATTTGGGAGAAGGCGTGAGTCCTGACCGTCTTACTGTCTGCAACCTGCAACAGAAAAAGAGACAGACAAAAAGATTCAACAGACAAAACCATAATGATCATTAAACATGATCAAGTACAACAAAATACATGCATTAGGAAATTAAATTCATGAATTTTAAAGACTGTTTTACATCCAGTCTAAACTTACATTGATGAGGTAGCCCGTCTCATCCTTGCCGTGGGCTCCGGCGACCTCCTTCGCCGTCATGCCGGTTAGCACCCCTGACCTCTTTCCGTAGAGAGTGACTAGGTAGGCGGCCGTAAAAGCGGTTGATGGTGTTCCACCCCTTGTCCCTGGACGTGACCGGTGGTTTGGCCTTTCTGATGGTGGCTGTATCAAGAACACAGCCAAAGAGAGCAGGTTGGGGGGAGAGAAATGAGAAGGAGGGGGAAGAGATTATTAGCCATCCAATGAAGTATGAGGTGAGTACGAGTGAGTAGGTCAGCTAGAATAATGTATAAGAACGTTGTTGCTCAAGGTCTAAGGCATGTATAACAGGTAAGTGAACACACACATTTCTCCATGTTTACGGTAGGTACAGCAGGTATACCACAAACACACAAACATATGTAGAATGAGGACTTACCCAGTAACTTGGGGATTAATTTCTGTGCCTTTTCCTGGCAGGTGGCAAGGGCTTCTTTGGGGAGGAGCGCCTTCTCCTTCCTGGCTTTGACCAGGCAACGGTGGAGCGACACCGTCCTGTTGATGAGTGTTGTGGTCCTCTTGGCCGCCCGACTCAAGACCATCCAGTCCTGCGCTCTCACCCGGCTGTCCTTGGGTCTTTTGAGGGAGCAATATGTCAGGAATTCACTGACCTCCGTCAGGAATTTTACCTGGCTGGTGGGTGCCAGCCCCAGCTGTCTGAGGATGTGAGGGAGGCTGTGGAAAGATGAGTTTGTGTTTAGTCACTATTGGGATTGTGGCATAAACAATTAGTGATTTCTTGTTGTCATAACTACACCTACTTTCTCTGGCGGCGCAAGTTATTGATAAAATGCCAGGTCCAGAAGTCCTTGTTCTCCCAGCCCTGCATCATGTAGGCCAGGTATGCTTTGATGTGGCTCAGGGCCGTCACCCCATTTTGACGCATTTTCGGGGTGAGGATCTCTTCATCCCCCAGCAGGTACTCCCTGTATTCGTCCAGGAACCTCGCTGTGAAGGCACATGATAAATGAGTGATTAACCATTTGTATTAGTATGACTAATGACTCTGTATGTCATTAGTAAACGTACAGAGTGTGTTGTTTCTCACCAATTGTGGGCGGGAGCTGAACAAATCGCATCTGCGATCCCTTGCCACTGCCGCCGAAAATTTTACGGATGTCGTCGGGCAGGGCTACCGCAGGCGCACCGGCGCTTTTCCATTTGCGCTTAACACATTGACTGCCAGCCGTTTTTTTCTTGCTGTAGGTAGCTTCTGCCAGGGTTTTTTTTGAGGATTCTAGGCTCATTTTACAAGAGCCGAGGTTTCTCTTCTGTTAGGACTTCGTGAACACCAATCATCTAAAAAGAACTAATAGAATGTGTGCTTTCTCTGTCTAAAAGAGTTAGTTTGTAGAGTTAGTAGTTATGTAAGCATTAGCAG
Organism: Poromitra crassiceps; assembly: GCF_964638095.1. Taxonomy (NCBI): domain Eukaryota; kingdom Metazoa; phylum Chordata; class Actinopteri; order Beryciformes; family Melamphaidae; genus Poromitra; species Poromitra crassiceps. The sequence continues at coordinate 10,233,905 of NC_139630.1, forward strand.
TTGAATACAGCATGGTTTCAGCATCAGAAAAAATATTCAGAGATAAACGGCTTTTTGTGAAATTCGATAGAACAGTCACTTTAACCATTCATTTTCGGCATCAGTAAGACCTAAACAATAGTTTTGAACAGTAATTTCCTCCATAACAGCAGTAAACTTCCCTCTGCTCAACTCCTCCCTCCTGTGGGCGTTCTTTTTGGCTGCAGCGCCGTGTCACAAGCACTTTCCTACTTCTGCAAATGCACTTCCTCATACTCTCGACCTCTCAAATAAATTTCTGAATAGAAATTAAATTACTCTAAATTATAGCGAAAAAGAAACAAAAAAGAATGGGTTGAAAATCCCATTCTAAAAGCCTTTCAGAATGGGATTTGTTTCCAATTTGGTGTCGGACTAGGGGGCAGTCCCCGCTTGTCACCAGTCTCATTGCTTTGCTGCTGCTGTGCGGGTGTGAGCCTGTCTGTGCGGCCGCTCTTTGAGGAAGTCTGGTTGGACTCGCTCGCTTCTTGGAGTTTTGGTTGAGGGCTTTGATGAAGCTTTTGGGATTCTGGTCATATTTATGCTGCGTGTTTCAAAGTGTGTCCCACCCGCAATCCACTATGCAAATCTGCAATCCCGCACCGCCAGCAATCAGCGCGAAAACGAAAGCGCCTTCGCCAATCCACCTTCATGAGAATGGCTTCAGTCACACTGCTTTTTGCTTGCCTTCCTCTAGTCAGGAAAGCACTGTCACCACTTAGTGGGTCGGTGGAATGGGTTGTACACGTTGTACACGTCCAATACCTATATAAGAGATGTAAAAGGGTTCGATGCACATCCCACCGTCAAAAAAAAAAAATTGATTTTTTTTGACGACTCAACTCGTCGCTGGCAGTGAACAGCTGGATTGTGTTTGACGACTCAACTCGTCGTTGGCAGTCAAGGTGTTAATCAGCGCCGGCAAGACCGGGTACACAATGGGGGAACCAGAGGAACCAGGGCTGCCTGGGCGTGAAGCCACCTGTGCATAGATACAGCAATGTATAATTTGTTACTCCAGGTATGAGCTAAGTATGTCAGGTAGGTGTACCAGCATTCTTTATACTCCATATTCATTAAGGAAGACAATCTTGTGGCAGTACAACATTTCACTCACTTCAATGACTGTGTCTGACTCGGGCACATCCTCATCTGAATGGGGTGCTGACACCTGCTCGGGTGAAGGCACCTGTGCATAGATACAGCAATGTATAATTTGTTACTCCAGGTATGAGCTAAGTATGTCAGGTAGGTGTACCAGCATTCTTTATACTCCATATTCATTAAGGAAGACAATCTTGTGGCAGTACAACATTTCACTCACTTCAATGACTGTGTCTGACTCGGGCACATCCTCATCTGAATGGGGCGCTGACACCTGCTCGGGTGAAGGCACCTGTGCATAGATACAGCAATGTATAATTTGTTACTCCAGGTATGAGCTAAGTATGTCAGGTAGGTGTACCAGCATTCTTTATACTCCATATTCATTAAGGAAGACAATCTTGTGGCAGTACAACATTTCACTCACTTCAATGACTGTGTCTGACTCGGGCACATCCTCATCTGAATGGGGTGCTGACACCTGCTCGGGTGAAGGCACCTGTGCATAGATACAGCAATGTATAATTTGTTACTCCAGGTATGAGCTAAGTATGTCAGGTAGGTGTACCAGCATTCTTTATACTCCATATTCATTAAGGAAGACAATCTTGTGGCAGTACAACATTTCACTCACTTCAATGACTGTGTCTGACTCGGGCACATCCTCATCTGAATGGGGCGCTGACACCTGCTCGGGTGAAGGCACCTGTGCATAGATACAGCAATGTATAATTTGTTACTCCAGGTATGAGCTAAGTATGTCAGGTAGGTGTACCAGCATTCTTTATACTCCATATTCATTAAGGAAGACAATCTTGTGGCAGTACAACATTTCACTCACTTCAATGACTGTGTCTGACTCGGGCACATCCTCATCTGATGAGGGCGCTGACACCTGCTCGGGTGAAGGCACCTGTGCATAGATACAGCAATGTATAATTTGTTACTCCAGGTATGAGCTAAGTATGTCAGGTAGGTGTACCAGCATTCTTTATACTCCATATTCATTAAGGAAGACAATCTTGTGGCAGTACAACATTTCACTCACTTCAATGACTGTGTGTCTCTCGGGCACATCCTCATCTGATGAGGGCGCTGACACCTGCTCGGGTGGAGGCACCTGTGCATAGATACAGCAATGTATCATTTGTTACTCCAGGTATGAGCTAGGTATGTCAGGTAGGCGTAACAGCATTCTTTATAGTCCATATTCATGTATATATACATGTATAAAGAAGTCATATAATTATATAGGTAATACATTGTACTCACAGTTGTGGGGGTGGGCAGGCTGCTGTCCGTGGAGGATGATCCAGAGGCCACGGCTGGCCTATGACGGGCCTTCTTGATGTGCCGGAATTTTGCAGCCTTCTTTTTTCCTGCAGGAGGAGGCTGTCTGGGTTCCTCTGTGGAGGAGGCCTCAGACTCCACTAGAGCTGGGAGCATGGCACCTTGCTGTAGAAATGAAACATAGAGAGAAAGCGGATCCAAGTCAAGGATAAGTATTTAGATATTCTACAGTATTTAAACTTGTCCCTCTGTTTTCACTTACCCTCACTACCGCCCTCAATTTGGCCCGCAGGGCCAAGTTCTCCCGCTGTAGTGCAGAATTATCATCGGTGAGCCGCCTGTTCTCCTCCGTGAGCAGCCTGTTTGCAACGCGGAGCTCGGCGTTGCTCAATTCAGGTGGGGGGGGTGCGTGGGCTGGCCCGGGCTCCTCTTCAGCTTCTCCTCCCTCATCCCGGTCCATGGTGGTGGCCATGGGGGGATCAGGGTTGGATGCCCTGAGGCGGCTCAAAAGTTCACAGGCGGCCTGTTTCTGTAGCCTAGCCCGGACGGCGAACATCTCCTCCCCCGTCAGCTCGCGATGGACTAATAGGTGCTTCCTCAGACACTGAAAGCGCCTACCCGAGCACGACGCTATCGGGCAGCTTCCCTCCTCCAGGGGCAAGTGGTGGGTGGCCATGTTATTATAAATGGACCTCTCCTGGCTGTTCTGTATTTCGAGATGTTGCTCCCTCAGGTGCTTGGCCAGGTGGCGATAACGGCGCTCACTTTCACACCCCGGGATGGGGCATGCCACGTCCGGCCCGCTTCTCTTCCCCATTGTTTTACTGTAAAATAAATTAAAAAAGAATCTTTACCACATGCCAAACCATTACACCTGCCCTCTCATGCTAAATGTATCATGAAAACAAGCCACCATCACCCAAGAGTCTTAACAGGGGGGGGGGGGGGGCGCGAACCTGCGACCCTCGTGTTGGTAGGCAGGCAATCTACCGCTACACTCCCCGGACGCCCCGTTTCCCATCCTGTTAACCTCACCCTTCTGTCTCTTTCCATCATGTGAAGCAGCGACCTGTTCGTTCACCAAACCTCCTGCCACTACAGTCCCATTCACCATCTTCCAGGACGACAAGCAGAACCACAGGTAAACATGGATTCCAGAACCATTCAACCAACCAACCACATAGATTTTGTGCATGCTTTCGTGATTCCAAGGGTTTGAATTGATAATGGTTTCCTCCCTGCAGGCCAAAGTTGTGATTATGAAAAATGTATGCAATGATTTTCTGTGTTGTCCAGTGCAGGCACTTAATCTAATAGTCTTAAGTCTCATAGAGGCACGCAAGCCTCCACGCCACGACAAGGCAGATTCCATGTGGAGGTTGTTTTTGTTTTTTTTGTTCCTGCAAGTGCATTTTTTTTTCTTTTTTCCTGCAAAAGCAGGTTTTTATTAAACATAGAACAACATAGAACATAGAACATGTTCGCCTACTGTCCTCCTCAGTATCGTACTGTAGCAGGGATGCCCCCTGCTACAGTACGATACTGAGGAGGACAGTGGCAGAGGGAGGGCCTAAGCCCTCAGTGTCAGGGGTCAGCAGGTGGTGGAGGAGTGGAGGAGGGGGGGGGCAGGTGATGTGGGTTGGGGTTGAGGAGGTGCAGGAGTGGAGGAGGGGGGGTCAGCCATCCCCCGTGGCTTCACGGCGCTCCTCCAGGCCTTGTACTTGCGGCAGACCCCTTTTGCCGCCTCCCTCTTCGCAATCCTTATCTTGCCTGCCTGCATTGTGTTAGACAAGAAAAACACAGAAGTAATCTTGTGAATTTGTTGTGGGCACTGTTAGGAGACTGATGCATTATCATACATGATTTCACTTACCATAACAGCTTCAGCTACCTGCTGGCGCTCCAGCTGGGCGGTCTCGTATCGCGCTTCACACGCCAGATGATGCTGGCGGAGAGCCTCAAGGCGGAGAGCCATACGATTCATTCTGTGTCAAAATCATCAATAAAGACATCATCAAACTCCCCCACTCAGGTTTAGTCCATAAAATGCTGAATATGCTTCCTTTCAGTCTAGGCGTCTACACCCCCCCCATTTCTCATATATCATATAAGTAAGTTGTTCAAAAGTTTATTTTGCTCAAGTTTGTGCTAGTTTAGCAAACAAGAGCTTGTTAGCTTGGCTGGCTAGCGTTAGCGCTCAAAACTTGTCAAGATAATAACACTTGGTGACGTATTACTTACCTGTTACCTGCTAAGCAATCAGTGGCAAAGCTAAACGGTTTTAATAGTGGTAGTTAGATGTTCTGTATCAGGATTGGCGACTGTGTAGTGTGAATTTGTCTCTTAGGTGGAATAGACTACTTGCACAACTCCACTACTTCCTGAAATGAGTAGGGCATCTTGGTTTCCTGTCCTACACTATTGGATGAACTGATTAATGTCAGGTGTGCCTGACTGCTGCAGTCACAACAACAGTGATCAGGCACACCTGACATTAATCAGTTCATCCAATAGTGGAGGACAGGAAACCAGATGCCCTACTCATTTCAGGAAGTAGTGGAGTTGTGCAAGTAGTCTATTGGAATGTGGAATATGACAACAGAAAACATCTGCTTTATCATGATAATCAATCTCTTGAGCAATTTTGGTGTATTTCGGAGAAATAACATGACCAAGAAACTTTCTCACCTGTCAGTGGTGTTGCACTCTCCAAATGACCTTTGTAAACACAGCTACCAGAAGGAGAGGCTTCGGCCCCTCCCACTAATTAAGGCCCAGAAACATACACATACACTCAACTCATTTGGCTCGATGGACACATTATACAGTGCAGATGCTGTATACTTAGCAGCTATGCAGCATCAAACAGTGAACATGAAGGTTCAAAGGTCAAAGGTCAAACAGGGTTTATTGGTTTCTTTTCATACTTTTTGAGGTGTGCAGGCATGTGTGCAGGCTCCGATTAAGCTCAAATTTGCTGACCGTAGGCGTTGAAAGGTGCCCTAGCTGACAGGCACATTTCGTGAAGTTACCTATACAGGAAGTCGGGCAGCAAGCCCATCAACTTTACACATACGCACGCGAATCAAGACATATGTCGGATGCCACAATTCACTAAAATTCAGCCAAAGAGGCTAGACGTTTCAAATTTGCTGGACACGTAGGAGACAGTCTAAAGCCTCCTCTCAGCAAATCCTACGCTAATCGCACCTACGCTCAGCGAGCTGTGGTCCCGCACAGCTGAAAATTCTCAGAAATCACACGAAATCAGCTATATTCAGCAAAATTGCAGCCTCCTAGGTGCCTGGGACAAACTTCCACTCAACCTGGAGCAGTAATTCTCGCTACAGTGTAACTAGAGAACCCATAGTACATAGTCAAACAGTTGTTTTCGTGCTAGCTTCAATTACTGAATTTTCCTGCATTTTCTTATATGACACAAGACGACTTTGAGAGAAGCGAAAACAGCTTTTCTGACTGATGGTAGCTGTCAGCCTGTACAACCCTGAGACCTTCCATCAGTTTGAAGGGCTCGCTATCAATCAACTCCCCTGGTGGGCGTGGCGCTCCAATTTTGGTTCCAGCTTGTAGCCCCCCTATAGGAGAGTACACCCTGTGAAAATAAGACCGGGGGTCCCCACCCCCTAGGCAGGGGGGAGGAGCAATGTTTTAAAAACGTTGAAAAAACAATCGCTTATCACTCCTAGGGGAATGGAGGAAAGGCGCTTAGATTTCTTGTGGGAACTCCTCCTGAAGTATGGATTCAGCTGGCAAAAAACCAGAAGTCAAAACCACGCCCACATGCATAAGTAGCCCTGATGGCACCTTTGGTTCAAAAGTCGACCTGGCATGCTGTCAGGGCTACTTTTGAACCAAAGGTGCCATCAGGGCTACTTACTATCTAACTTTGTCTTTGGGACAAATTTGCCCAAACGGCACCGGGTAGCCCTCAGGGCATGTGGGCCTGGAGAGGCTAAAAGCTCTGGAACTTTGTGTGCTGTATGTCGGGGGATGGTAAACCTGCAATAGACCAGAGAGGTGGGGGTCACGCCCCTAATGCCACTAGGGCTACCCGGTGCCACTTGGTCCCAGACGACTCCCCGCCCACCGGGGATGTCGCCCTTGGCCCCGCCCACATGCCCTGAGGGCTACCCGGTGCCGTTAGGGCATTTTTGTCCCAAATGGCCCTGAGGGCACCGGGTAGCCCTCAGGGCATGTGGGCGGGGCCAAGGGCGACATCCCCCGCCCTTTGGGGGGTGTTTGGGACAAAGTTGCCCTAACGGCACCGGGTAGCCCTCAGGGCATGGGGGCGTGGCCAAGGGCGACATCCCCGGTGGGCGGGGAGTCGTCTGGGACCAAACGGCACCGGGTAGCCCTGGTGGCATTAGGGGCGTGGCCCCCACCCTGGGACCCGCCCACCGAAAACAAACCCGGGGCTTTAGGTCAAAGCGAGGCTCAATGGCGCCCCCGGTGGTCCGCGCATAGGGAATGCCCTGCGGGTCCCTGGTGGCACGGGGTAGCCCTGTCGGAGGGTGCCCTGGCGACACCGACCCCAAACGGCACCGTCAAGTAGCCCTGAGAGGTCACCCCGAAGCTTTCGGGGTGGAAAGTCACCCTGACGGCGGAGTAGCCCTGACGGACGAATGGAAAGTATGACCAAACGGCATTTGGACCGTGAAGCTTCCCTCAGTGAGAGTAGGATATTTTTCTTACCAATCCGAGATCTTGATATCAGGCTGGAACTGGTCCATAAATGAGGGGTTATAGCCCTCTTTCACCAGGTTAATCAGTTGGGACTTCTTACACATTCTAAAGACAACAGAACATGTGTTGAGTGCATTGCAGTATAGAATAGAATAGAATAGAATAGAATAGAATATATCTATATATCTCAAAATGAGGATGTGGGCTCTGTCTGTTTCAAGTTCTGTGTTTGGCCACAGCTATGCCGTTTTACGACGCGATCGGGCTGAAACATTCAGGGTGTGTAAAGGGCACCCGTGTGGGTGAGCTGACGGAGCCGGATTTTTTAATTAGGCTAATTAGCTAATGATGTGATGTCATCAGTGATGATGTCATCAGCGAAGATGTCAAAAGTGATGTCATAAGGGCACACACACACACACGCGGAGGCATTGTGACAAGACTGATCAGTGATGTCATAAACACACACACAAGGATACATTGTGACAAGACTGATCAGTGATGTCATAGGGGGGCACACACATACACACACACACACACACACACACACACAATATCATAATGGGCACACACACACACAAACAAGGATTGTGACTGATGCAATAACATTTAGTGATCAACACACACACACGCCAATAGGGCGCGCCTCGTAGAATAGAATAGAATAAACGTTCTTGTCCACAGCCAAGGCAGTATATGAACACACAGTTGCCATAATATTTGCTGTGCTTCTGCTGCTGCATACTCACTGGCTAGAGGTCACAAAGACTTTCTGGATGGTCTCATCTGGATGTGGCACCATCAAACCCTCGATTCTCCATGTATCATTCATATGGGGCACGGTGGCTCAGTGGTAGAGCTGTCGCCTCACAGTCAGAAGGTCCTGAGTTCGATTCTCGCCTGGGACACTGTGGGCGCTGTGGTTGTGTTCCCCCCATATCTTCAGTGCCCACTGCCCAGGTGGGGTATCTCGTCGGAAGGGCCTTTCTCTCTGTGTGGAGTTTGCATGTTCTCCCCGTGCTGCCCCAGGGGGTTCCTCCGTATATAACCCCCCCACTAAAAACATGCAGAAGATCAGATCGTCATCGTCATCCGACCAGTGACAGTGATGCATGTGTTGTGGTGTTCGTGTGACAATAAAAGACGGGGCTTGTCCCGTTACGAGAGTTTATTTTTATTTTTTATATCACCCCATCTATCGCCACCATTCTTCCAAATCTGCCAGCCCTGGAATTCTTCTGTAAAAAAAAGTAAGGAGGTGGTTTTATACGAGGAATCCAACTGTAGTGGTCATGTGTAGCTCAATATGAGACAAGACACAGTCTAGTGTTGGATGCAATCATGTGGATGTGAGGGAATATTTAGTTGGCTCGTTGTTTACACATGTCGGGGGGAGCGCTATTCACAATGTCAATAGAGCCGCAGTAGCCAGGGCTCTCACCAATCAAAGGAGCTACATGCCAGTTTGATGCCCAGTGATTGGTCTACTTTTGTAGGGACAGACAAACCCTGTTCTAGATGGCTCTGACTTCAGCCACACCATAAATCGTGCCACGAACGAACACCACCTAGGTCAGGGATACTCAACTTGCTTTCCCCGGGGGCCACTTTCGTGAAATGATAGGAGGCCAGGGGCCAGTTAATAAACAAACAATATACATTTTGTATATTGTTTAGCGGATTGAGGGTTTTTGGGGTGTCAGCCGGAGTTTAGTCTGACAATGTTGTGCACACCGGATAGTTCGTTAGGTTAAGTTAGTTAGGTTAAGTACATACATAAGTCCCTGGGTAGCAAGCAGACGGCGGTATTTGACAATTTAGCAGCTAAGATTATTGAAAGATATTCCATATTCCAGACTGAATTTTTTTTTGCAATTCCATCGCGGGCCACAAGTTGAGTATCACTGACCTAGGTTAAAGGTTGGTGCCACCTACTAAAAATGTTTGCACTCCAGGGTGCTGTAAGGCACTTTGGACAAAGCCATGGGTTACTTAGAGCGCTGTCTGTGCTCACAGTACAGTACAAGTACTGCACAGGGACTGTTCAGTTAGGCTGGTGTTGTGGATTCTTACGTTCTGCTCTGGGGTTCTTTAGAAGATTCCGTCTCTTCATGGACAAAAAGAAAAACAACCTCCAGTCTGCGGGTGTTTCGGTTGTGTTGCGAAGGTGATAGCGCTCTCTCCGAGATCTCTCCTGCCACAGAAATTGACTGTCGACGAAGTCTCTCCAGTCATGGCACACTAACCGGCAAACAACGACCTGATGGGGAGCGACATTTATAAAGATCTCCTCCAGGACCTCCAGGGGAAGAGCATCGAACAGACCTGTGGACTGGCGAGAAAACAAACACATAAACACATGTTTAACACAGCTCTGGCTAACTTCAGCATTTATGCTGCATTCCATTTGCACTGGGAACTAGGAATAACCCTGTTGAGTGATGTCACACCTGAGTTAAACACAGTTAACAGTTGGGAAACCAGCCAGGGTTAGCTGGAGTTTCCCTTTAGAGCTGGGACAATATGGTAAGACTCAAATGATAGAGTCCTAATAAAATGTGTGAAATTGAGGGGGGGGGGGGGGGGGCAACAGAGAACTATTTTTTTTTATAGTATTACAAATTTATAACATCTGTAATATGTATCATATAATAATAATTATAATATAATATAAACAGGGCACATTTGATCAGTACTTCTACCAAAGGCACTTGAATGCATGACAAGTCGTATTCAACTAAAAATTAGGAAGTAGGAGCTTATAGCAGCTGAAGGCAGCGCATGTGACTCACAGTTGTGGTGGGCACCCAGTGGGCCTTCTACATGTCATGACTGTAGCACAAAGCGCTCCATAGAAAGGGACGCACACATTCTCACTAAGGTCAACAACTGTGTGATCGCCAGTCAATGTTTGTCTGCCATTCATTAAACGCACAGGCTGCTGGCATGCAAAGCTGTGTGACTGACAGCCACGTGTTTTGGCCGCGGGGCCGATTATAGCTATGGGCAGAGGTGGGCAATGCCCACCTAGTGTCCTCTATACGGCTCTGTGCCCACCCAGACATTTTTCTTTTGCCTTTATTTATACAGGGAAGGCTCCTGAGAGCAAGCTCTCATTTTCAAGAGCGCCCTGTTACAATGAACAGGCAGACAAGATGGGTCTGCTGTTGGGGTCAATACATCCATGATTGGGGCCCCCCCTGCAACGCTACTTACTACTTACTTAAGTTGCTAATACTTACGGGCTGACGCGGGTCTACAGTATCAGTTGAGGTCGGATTCTGGCTCCGACTCTGATTTGGGTCTGAATCAGGAGTACCAGCGCTGTGAGTTACACCTATCCCTCCTCATTTGCAAGAAATCCAGTTTCCAGTAAAAAAGCTGCGCTTAAAATGAAATAAACAAAACACGTTGCATATCGGCGGAGATTTAACTTTACAACTGATTTAAAAACTACAAGTGGTCCGTGCCCTGCTTGCAGCACACCCATGTGTTTCTGTAGCCTACATGACTGCAGTCAAGAAGCAGTGACGGGGGATATAGCCCCTTCTGGGTGAGTCACATCTTTGCAAAGGACGGTTGCCGTGGGACCTGCACTGTGATGTGTAGAGTATTCATATTCTCAAATACACTACTGCCGCATGCGCTGGGACGCGTCATCAGTGATGTTATCTGGGGTCGTAAGGTGTTTCGGGTCTGTCAACATCATACACCCTCGCCCAGTAGACCCAGCCGAGGCCAATTAAGACCCCGACTCGTGTCCCAGAAGCCGCTCACGGATCAGCCTTACTACTCTGTCTGCAACGTTGCCCGCGGGAGGGGTAAGCGAGAACGCCCAATCCGCTGCAATAGAGCTAGTGCTACGCCGCAGTATTGGCCCTTCGGTGCATGGAGGATCTAGGCTCTGTGGGTTACTCCCGGCCATGCTCCTCCTTCGTCTCACCAGACCATCCCGTGGCAAAGGCAATCCAGAGGCTGAGAGGATGCCTCAAGGACGCCTCAAGAGGGCCTGTGCGCTGCACGTCATTTACCTGCGTCGAGCACCTCGCTCTAGCCTGAAGGACCCCAGGCCGCGCCGATCTTTGCGCAGATTTTCAGGAGGCTAATCCGTAGCGTTTGTGGATTTCTCCCTCACGAGAGAGCCAAGATGGGGTGCTAATCCCATCCCGTACCGGTTGCCGTCTCTCCGGCCGTCAACTGTCTCTCCAGCTCGTCACCAAACTATACTTGGTTGTCACCTAGTCTTTCCTAAGTGTCACTGGCCAGAGGCAAGCCAGGATTCTATATTCTCAAATACACTACTGCCGCATGCGCTGGGACGCGTCATCAGTGATGTTATCTGGGGTCGTAAGGTGTTTCGGGTCTGAGTGACTTGTGTAACTTACAAAAGTTATCAGTCTGTTGGTGTTTTCAAATCACTGTAAGTTAACAGACTGCGAGGCTCTGTCACCTCAAGAGTTGAACAGGATGTGTATGGGGAATGAGAGTGAAGCTTCCGCCCCCCTTGACGGTAACTGTCTGCCTTTCCGAAACCCTGCCACTCCCAACGTTAACTTCCATTATTCGGACTGCCGGTCCTTCACCTTTTTTTCATAGGTCCCACCATTACGAAAATTCCTGCCTTCGTTATTCGAAATGTCGGCCCTTCCTATTTTTTCTAAAGGATCCGCCATTCCGAAGTTTGGATATTGTGGAATATGGCACAAAAGTGCAGACATTTCAGTCGCACACTGCGCGTCTCTGCAGCATGTGTGTGCGCTGCTCTCTACGCCCGGACACATCTTGCGTCTGCTGTGCGTCTGCGTGTGGCGTCTGCGTGGCGTTACCTGTTGATTTTCATTTCGGCGCCCATGTTAACAGGTTACAGCAGCCACACCACCGGCATCAGACGCGCGTCTCAGGCGCGTGTCTTGCGAGGCGTGAGACGCGCGTCACCTAGAGAATAGAAGCGACGCCTATTTTTTCTGTCTCTAGCGTGTCTCTACACAAATAGACATTAAAATGATATTTTACAGGGGCAGCCACAGCCAATCAAGGCTCGTTTTGATTTGAGACGGGAGGATGAGCTGAGCTCACAGCTGCAGTTCTCCTGCCCTCTGAAAACCACATATGCTACAACGTGGCTTCGTTCCTCCCCTCCCCACCACACACACACACACACACACACACAAATCAATACTGCCTCGATTCTGAAGTGAGCCCAAGCGATCTTCAGTTAAAATCATCATTGTATTGTTTATGGCAAATTTAATAAAAGGTAAACTCTATAGGAAGAGAGTTGGCAGACAGACAGCAGAGCAGCAGCTGCAACGCAGCAGCCACGCTGCCTGTGTGGATGCCGCGGGCGTGCCAGCCGCAGCCATCACGCCACGCACACGCACTATGTAGGTAGACGCAAGATGTGTGTCCCGGCCGTAAGCAGGGTGTGTGCGTTGTGCGCACCCGCCTATAGAGACACATAGCCTATTACTAACTTGCACATTGTGGAGTTAGAACAACACGTCTTTATTTTAATTTTGTTGGGCTCCACAATCATTTCGAGGATTCGAGGCAACCCATTTAGCAGCATCAGAGAGAGAGAGAGAGAGAGAGAGAGAGAGAGACTACAGAAGTTTAAAAGTCCAAACGAAAATATTTATTGACAAAAACGATTTTAATCCATACCCTAATTCAAAGTAGATTTTGGGAAAGATGTAACTTTTACGGTTTGGTTCACAGTTCAGGTTTGGTTAATATTTAGACACCAGATATATTATATAGACACAAGAAATCACAGATCTACTGCAGGCCGCGGCTCCGCCCGAGTAGCCTACTTTATCTGACACCCGGCCGGTTCAGCACCCTGGACAGCTGCCTGAACGTGAACTGGAAGTCAAATCAAGTTCGGAGTGGCGGACCTTATGACAATCGGAGTGGCGGGATTTCTGAGTGGCAATATTTCTGAGTGGCGATATTTCTGAGTGGCGGAACGTCGGACTGGCAGCACGTCGGAGTGGCGGCATGTAACCGATGAAATATGAAAGCACTAATTTGCCGTGGGCAAGATGTCCTGACTGTTTTCACTCCACTTAATTAAACAACCGTAAATAAACACCGTTTCCACCATGCTTTTCACTGATTGGCTACAGGAAGTGAAAACGTCATTTTCCGCGACACTATTTTGGTTAGTATGGACTTTAGGGTCTACTAGTTAAGATGTATCTTACGTCTCCGTGGTGCAACTAAACAAAGACACAACTTTAGTGTCAAACTAACTAGTTTGAACGTAGCAGTTAGTGTGGACTTTACACCGCAACTTAAGAGAGAACTTACGTTCAGCTGGTGCAACAGGCTGCAGGGCCCTATCTTGGTACAGGCGATATCCCCTATTTGCGCTTGCACACCTGTTTGCGTGCCTTAACGATAGCATTCCGCAGCGCGCAAGTGTCCAGGTGTTATGCCGAGTTTTGCACCCCCGCCCGCCCGGCGTAAACGCATCCCCACCTCACGGGAGCATATTGTAATGATTTATACAGAAACCTAACTGTTTAAAAATTATATAATTGTCTGGGTAGACGTGACCTCCCTGTTTTCTAAGTTAAAACAGCCCCGAAATATGGTGGGGATGCAATTCTCGGCGGGGATGCGGAAAACGTTTGCGGCAAGTGTCGCAGGCGCAAGTTAGAGCCGTGCCAAATCATCTGTGCCCCCAAAATGCCAGCGCAAACGAGATTTGGGCGGTTTTAATCCATTGATACCTAAGCGCGGGCTCTAGAACGGCACTCTAAACCTACTGCATGTTTGAAAGCAACCCCTGTAAACCTGAGGTTTTGTGGACAAGTTGACAGAGCGGTCGGCGTTCACTAAAGCCTTCATATCTCAGGCTCTGTAGCACCAAGAAACATAAAATAACCATTTGGCTTTTAATATTATATTTGCCCTAATGTTCATTATTATCTTTAACCCCAAAAAAATTAATAAAGCATTTTAAGAAATGTTAACACTTTGGGTGCCACGGCCCTTGGGCAAAAGGTTGCTGTACTGTGCCACATAGGCCGCAATGCATTTTAATATAGCCATATCATTTTTTGTGTTCCTCTTATATGGACAACCAATAGCCTCAATGAAACTTTGAACCCTTCTGTTTCATAAAAAAAAAAAAAGTGTGTTTATAAACTGTTCCATTTTGGAAATACACCCCTCTGAAAAAGAGTGTTTTCGACCGAAAACAGCATGGTGAAATTAGTTTCTGAGATAATCACATCTTTATGTTAGAAAGGCGACAGAATGAATTCTGCTTTGAGTTGAACAAAATGCTATAGCTGAAATGAAAGGTTAGAATGTCTAGTTTACCTGCGGGAAAAAGTATGTCAAAAGAATGTGTTGTTTATTTTCTACAAACATTAGTTTACAGCTTGGTCTAACATCAAAATGTTCACTTTCATGGGGTCATGCTGGATAATGAAGTCCATATTTCCACAAAGAAAGAAGATATCAACTTTATTTTTTATTTTTATGAAACTACACATTGAAAGCTTTCATTTGATGTGTAACATAATAACAATATTCAAAACACAACATGTCCTGCACTGTTTTATCTTCTTCACATGGACCTTCAAAATAGTTGGAAATCAAGACAACTTTATGTAAACATAGGCCAAATAATGAATTCTCCTTTGAGTTGAACAAAATGCTATAGCTGAAATGAAAGGTTAGAATGTCTAGTTTACCTGCGGGAAAAAGTATGTCAAAATAATGTTTTGTTTATTTTCTACAAATATTAGTATACCACTTGGTCTAACATCAAAATGCTCACTTTCACGGGGTCATGCTGGATATTGAAGTCCATATTTCCACAAAGAAAGAAGATATCAACTTTTTTTCTTTTTCTGGATGAAACTACACATTCTAAGCTTTCATTTTTTGTGTAACATTATAAAAATATTCAAACACAAAATTTCCTGCATTGTTTTATTTTCTTGAAAATAACCTTCACAGGAGTTGGAAATGAACACATGCTGTATATTGGAGGCAAAAAAAGGTCACGAGCGATGACATCATCACTGCTGACATCACTGGACACTTGTACCGATGACATCATCCGAGCCTATGACATTGAGGACAGTTATGACATCAGCATCACTGTTATAGAAAATATTATTGTCTTGTACCGTACTATAAACAATGGGCCGTGGCCTCTCTGGGCGTCCCCCTGTCCGGACAGCCATATTCAGATGACCTGTGTGGAGTTAGCACAAAACATACAGATCTTTTATAACTGCTGCTTTGAGATGTGGGGGCGAGTCTATAGTACTGTAGTACTATAGAATAGGATAGAATAATCTATAAATAACTATCTATATATAATAATAATATAATATATAATAATAATATATATAATAATATATAATAATATATATAATAATAATCTATAAATAACTATAGAATAATAATAGTACTGTTATCTAGTCTCTTTTTGAGTATCACTCACAGTGATTGTTGTATAAAGATACAACAATCACTGTGAGTGATACTCAAAAAAGCAGGGGTAGAGGCAGAGAGGCACATGGTCACATTGGGGGCAGACAAATCTGGTCTCCTTTCGGTGTCCCTTCGCTGCGCAGTGCGCACATTTCCGATTTGCCTTGCTCTTGGTGGGCGGGACTTTCACCGGCTGTGGCACATGACCCGCAAAGTCTACATTCTGCCTCACGGAAGCTGACCGTTGGCGTGTGTGTCTTGGCGTCCTTCCTGGAGGAAGAGGAGGTGGCTCGTCTGCTGGAGGAGGAGGGGGGGGGCAAGCAGATGTCGCCTCCGTCCACGATTTCACCACAGACAGGGTGAATTCTTTGAGGACTTTGCAGCTGGACGTGGGGTTGCATTTCCTGTACAGAGTAAATGCATTGCTCATTGCAATCTGCATGAGGTAGACCACGAACTTGGAGCTCCATTTGGACGTCTTCCTCACAAATGGATAGTAGGATATCTTCTGGTCAAGTCGATCAACCCCACTCATGTACTGGTTGTACTCGACAACACATGCTGGCTTGCTCTGCAGGACCCGTTCACTTTGCCCTTTCTCTTTCACCGCCACAGTCTTCATGACATCCTGGTGGAAGGTGGAGATCATCCTGACGATGCGCTTGTCCCGCCATGCCAGGAACATCACCCCATCGTCATGACGAGCGAGTCGTTCACCTACTCGCAGATCCGACATGGTCACCTGCCGGATGGACGCAGGTTCGCCCCTCTTCACCCGGAGTGTCCCAGCTGAGTGCATCTGGAGGCTGAGGAGACGTCGGCTCACGGTCCCGCTGTTGTAGAAATTATCCATCCAGAGACGGTAGCCATATCCCTCAAGGCCGGCAATGAGGAACTGCACGGTGTCGAGTAGGGTGCTGTGAATTCCACAGTAGGGTTTCATTGCATAGCAATACCCGTTTTCTGAATCGCACAGAATATAGCTCTTTATTCCGTACTTTATCGGTTTTGCCGGATTGTACACACGGAAACGTAGCCTCCCCCTCCACAACAGCATCCCTTCATCCACACTAATGTTTTGTGAGGGCTGGTACATTTCCTTGAACTTGGAGAGGAGCAAGTCAAGGATGAGCCGCACTTTGTGGAGCCGGTCGGTGGCATCGACCCTCTCATTGTCACAGAAATGGAGAAAGCGCCATATCAGCTGGAACCTGTTGCGGGACATTGTCTTCCTGAAGTATGGGGTCTCCATCGCCACATCAAGAGACCAGTAGTCCGCAATCTTGGGCTTCTTGACAAGGCCAGTGAGGAAGAGGAGCCCCAGGAATCGCTTCAGCTCTCCCACAGACAGCGGTTGCCAGGCGTTTACCCGGGTGTAGGGCATGTGCAGCTGATCCAGCACGGCGATGCACTGTTTAGCATAGATGTTGGTCTGCTGAACAATGATCTGCAGCAGCTCATCACCGAGGAACAGCTCCAGGAAATCTGCCGGCTTGTCTGACTGTAGTGATGCAGCCGCATTCCTGGGACCTGGCATTGCTGTGAAGGGGAAGACTTTGGGGCTCCAGTCTGGCATAGTATGCCAGCGTGGAGAGTCCTCCTGACGAGGCTTGCCCGCTGAAAAATGAAATAAAAGGTTTTTCTTCAGACAATTGTGATATGTAAAAAAGCTGTCTTTTTTCCAATAATTAGAAGCCTTGTGTTGACAATAATAATAATAATAATAATTGATATTATTATTATTATTATTATAGATGAGCTGGCTGCATACGTGACATGAATTTCCTGTAAAGTATCTATAGATTCTCACCTCTTGAAGACCCTCTCTTCCCAACTGCAGATGCCCGCACGCGCTCAGTCGTCACCACCTCCTCCTCCTCCTCCTCCACCACCTCCTCCTCCTCCTCCTCCTCCCCTGTAGTCAAAGTGAGTTTATAAAATATGATACATTCTTGAGGGAAAAAAGTTTATGTTTTCAATATCAGATGAATAATTGTAATTCTAAAATGGCTTATATCTCACCTTCGTCACTGGACTGCAAGCGGGCACGACGAAAGCTGGCGGGAGCACCTGCCCCTTCATCGTCAGTCCCCTCCTCAGAGCTGTGCTGCAACTCTGAAATTTTATATTTTACATGGTATTAGTAGGCTAATTCAGGATTGTTATTCTTACCAAGCTTTGTGTTGACAAAAATAAATTGATGAATAAGTGTGTGCGTTTATTTTTTTTTTACATTATTACCTCCAATGGTTTGTTTACTTGCTGGCCAGTGATGCCTGTTCCTATATAGATACTGTACTGTAAGTCACATGTTTAGATTGTTCTCATGGTTTCCTTTTGTCCTGACAAATACATGGTGGATGAGTTGAGTTCCCTCCCCCTCCCTCCCCTGATATGTGAAGCGCTTTGTGTGTCTAGAAAGGCGCTATATAAATCCAATCAATTATTATTATTATTATTATAGATGTAGCTGGCTGTATACGTGACATGAATTTCCTGCAAAGTATAGGTTCTCACCTCTTGAAGAAGACGCCATCGCCACATCCCCCTCCTCTGAGCCTCTCTGAGGCGCCAGATCAGTCTCCTCCTCCTCCTCCTCCTCATCAAACTCGTCAGAGTCTGTAGTCAAAGTGAGAGTTTATAAAAATAAGATACATGATATGTGTTTTCAATATCAGATGATTTTTTGAAAATCGATTCATCTCACCATCGCTGGAATCCAGGTGGGCCTGACGAGGTGGTGGATGCCAGTCACCATCCCTCGTGTTGGATTCCACAGGATCCGATGAAGGATCGGATGAGGGGTCCTCGGAGTCAGTCTCCGGAAGATCTCTCTTCCTCACGGCACGGCAGAGGGCCTGCTCCAGCGTAAGCTGGCCAGCTCCGGGCCTAGGCCGTCTGCGCCTGGGCATAGCTAATCTATAGCTACACGCCTACACCTGGCTATAAACTAGCTAACACAGACACACAGACAGAGACAACTACACACACACACACACACACAGACAGACAGACAGACACACCGACACCAACACCAACACCGACACTTATTTTTTTTGTTTTTTTTTTCACAAACACACTACTAACTAAGAGCTAATCTACTGCTAACGCTAACTAACACACGCGATCTCCCACACACACACACACACACACACACACTGTGTGTGGTTTGTGTGTCTCAGACACACAAACCACTCACCAAACACGCCAAACACTCAAATCTACTCACCACACAATCTCACAAACTGATCTAAATATAATCTATCGCTAATGACTATGCTAAATACTCGCTAAATACTCGCTATGCTATGGATATGCTCAAGAGGAAATAAACGGACCGAGAGGAAGGGAAGACAAGGAAGGAATGGCCGATTGTCGCGCTCTCAAGAAGAGAAAGGCAGCGCCCTGACGCAGGAAGGGGGGGGGCAGCACTGCATCGCGTCAAGATTGCGCCGATTTACGCATCCGATTCTTGTAGGGATTCATGTTGAATACTTGCCCAAGGTCCTAAACGATCTAAAAATTGAATAAAAGCAATTTCGAAAAAAAGACGCCATACGGCGTCTTTGGCACCCAAGCGAGATTAATAAAAAGACGCCGTACGGCGTCCTTGGCACCCAATGAGTTAATGAACATTAGGGCAAATGTAACCCTTCCAAATGAAAAGCCAAGGGTTTATTTCATGTTGAGAGCTACTATAGAGGCTGAGAAAATAGGTTCTGCTAAACATTGACAATTACTGCAGCAAGAGTAACATTTAGCGATCACCGTTTTACAGTCATCTTCAAATACAACGGAAAATTGGCCAAAATGTCACTCACCCAATGAGCCTCGGGTAGCGTGTCAACAGTCACATCATAATATGTATAATGTATCTTCTTATTCATCGATATCTTCCCTGGCTTGCGGCGATAGTCCGACGTGGGTGATAATTTTCCAGTCCGCTTGAAATGCATCAAACACACACTCCTCATCCTCATCGTCCAAGTCCGCAAAGATGTCCCTCATCCACTGATCCCTGTCTATCAGGTCAGCATGATAATCTCGGTCTGAAATTAAGACATCATTGTTGTTTTCATCATCTAAAAAGTGTCCTGCTCGAAATCATATCAATATCGGTCCCGTCGCTCGCATTGTCAGCCATTTCTAGTTGTAACGGAAGGGTTTCCTATATTGGTCAATATTTTTGCAAAATTTCTGTTAAAATTGTGCTTCAACCACTGCTAGCTACAATGATCATGTAATGTTTCCAAGTAGTTTAATTGCGAAAACGTTAAGTATAACTTCTTTCTAGCAACATACCGTTGAAATACTTTATTTTAGATGTGTCTTTGATTTACCAGAGTCGGGGAAAAGACACTACCGCTGGAGTCTTATCTGGAAGCTGCTATAGATGACGTAGGGATGACGTATTTTTATGCCTCCGCCGGCGATAGCCAGGCCGGAGGCATTATGGATCCGGGTTGTCCGTCCGTACGTACGTCCATCCGTCCGTACAATGTTTGTTAACGCGATATCTGAGGAACGCCTGGACGGAATTTCATCAAATTTGCCTCAAACATCGACTTAGACTCAAGGATGATCTGATTAGATTTTGGTGGTCAAAGGTCAAAGGTCAAGGTCACTGTGACCTCTCAAATGCCATTTTCCAGCTTGTTAACGCGATATCTCATGAATACCTTGACGGAATTTCATCAAATTTGCCTCAAACATCTACTTAGACTCAAGGATGAACTGATTAGATTTTGGTGGTCAAAAGTCAAAGGTCAAGGTCACTGTGACCTCTCAAATGCCATTTTCAAGCTTGTTAACGTGATATCTCAGGAATGCCTTGACGGAATTTAATCAAACTTGTCTCAAACATCGACTTGGACTCAAGGATGAACTGATTACATTTTGGTGGTCAAAGTTCAAGGTCACTGTGACCTCACACACCCAATTTCCAAGCTCTGTAACGCAACATCACAGGAGCGCCTTGACGGAATCTCTTCCAATTTGCCTCAAATGGTGATTTGGACTCCAGAATGAACTAATGGCGGAGGCATAAGTCTGCGTTGCGGTCGTTCTAGTTGTAGTCGGAACGCGGAAGTCCCGGACTTCATGGTTCTTCACTGTTTCTGCCTATGGGATTTTTGAATGGGTTTTTGGCACGATGCTTTAAATAAGGTCTTTGTGCAACGCAAGCTTAATCTTCACACATGAGGACCACGTTCATGAGTTTTGAAGCGTAAATGCGAGCCCTAGAAGTAAAAAGCTTGAAAACTCGTGCTAAGATAATCCAGAACTACACACAGTGTCGCATAGGCTTCCACATCACGTCACCACTCAACCTGGAGTGTTGTTAATGTGTGCGCTGCTGTGCACTGATTACCCCGGGCTGAACCAGGTGAGGGAAAGAGAATTTCCGTGTTCGTCCTTTGAAGTGATGACGTTATTGACGTATATATCCCCGTCAAACTTAACAGTGCAACTTATTTAGCCGTTTGCTAGCTAGCCGCCCTAGTAAAAGCTTAAAAACTGGTGGTCCTCATGTGTGAAGATTATCCTGCTGAACACTGGTTCGTGTTTGAATAAGCTTGCGTTAACCACAGACCTTATTTGAAGCATCGCGCCAAAAACCCATTCAAAAATCCCATAGGCGAAAACAGCGAAGAAAGAAGTGTTATCATTGATGTTTTCCGGACTCATTCCTGCGGCTCTCTATTAGCCTGTATCGGTCAGGTCACTCTGGTTTAGCAAGCCCGTAATAGTCAACAAAGAGAGTGGCTTGTAGTTGTCGCTGAGTCCAATTTTGCTGCATTATTGCCACCTGCTGGCCTGGCTGCCTTTTTTTACTCACTTAAGGTTGATATGGTTTGATCAATACTGTCAATGGGTTTGATCACTTTACAAAGAAATACCAGTTAATGCATTACATCAAGCAATGACACTCATACATATGAAGAATTCATTTGCAAAAACCGGTAAATGCCATTCTTAAAATGAATAAACAACACCTGTTTGATACGCCCTGGAGTGCACATAAAAACTTTGAGGTGATTCATGTGAAAATGTGCAGGTGAATATGTTGTGTATGTAATTATGATTTATAATAAACATATACAACAAATACAATTATTACAATATAAATACATCAATATATAATTTAAAGGGATACAATTTTGTATCATAATCATATGATCATAATCTTATATATCATAATCTCGCTGATAGCCTCCCGAAGTGTAAGTGAGCTAACATTAGCTTCAGTGTTAGCTTCGCTATTAGCCCCGCTGGTTTGTTTGTTAGGCTCGTCCGAGACACCCGGGAGATGCTGCAGGGGTTTCTTGGGTGTAGTGATGGCAATTACGGCTCTTTGAAGGGAGCCGGATCTTATGGCTCCGTTCCTTTCTGAGAGCCGTTCAAAATAGCGGCTCCTCGTTCCTTTTTTTTTTTTTTATGAAGCGCGCACTACTGTGTCTCTGAGAAATCACTAATATAATGAAAAATGTTCGGTCCATCTGCGCTGCGGTACGGCATCGGAGCCGATACGTTTCCACTCTAATCATTGTGTCAACGCCCACCTACTCCGCTGCGTTGCGTGTCTACTCCGTCCCAGCTCCGACGTTCCGGAGCTCTCCGAAAGAAATACGCAAGGCTTCTATTTTTCACGGATGACGGAGCAAAGCTGCAGCAAGTTGGGTGGAGCCAGGCATGAAATCAACAGGGCAGAGGTGTTTACAGCATTCAATATCAAGCCAGAGGACAAACATGTATGAGGAAAAGTTCATAATTGAAGTGGAAAACCACAAAATAATTTATGACACGACCCATCCTTTTTATAAGGACAACACCAAGCAAGTCCACCCCTCCTCTGCTTCTCCAGTTGGGAACAATGATCTTCTGCCTGTTTGTCGTTGTATTTATCCCACATACAAATTGTCTTGCGCGGTTTTACCGTGATAACCTGTCGGTCTCGTCACTCTAGCTGTCTGGCGGAGCGGAGCCGTGACGGGCTCTGCACGCAGCCGGTTAGTGTTGGCGGAGCACGGAGCAAAACCGGAGAACAGCCGCAACGCAACGCAAATGCAACCAGTGCAATCCCGGCGTAACGAGTGCACCCGACCTATCCTCCCTGCCCCATGCTCCCTGCTCAGCGGACTAGCAGAGGGAGGGCGGGAGGTCTAACCTGTGTGGGGAGCGGCAGGCAGTGAAATTTGGGCACAACATTAAAACGAACGGCTCTCAAGTAGGACTCGGTTCCCTTCGTTCATAGCAAAGAGACGTTCAATAGATTCGGGTCATTCGCGAACGTCACAACACTACAACATAGGCCCAAATCTCATTCCCATCCAGCGGCCTCCAGCCGGGGCCTACTGTGCGCATGCATACCCCTGACGTGTGTGTGGAACACAATGTTCTCAATCTCAATGTCCGCACTCACAGACTCACGGACTTTGAGGCGCGTGACCGCGAGGTGTGCGAGGGCTTAGGGCTGTCCCACTGTGACATCATCAAGTGCATGAGGGCTCTCGGCAGACATTTTTGAGCCCTAAATGCAGACTTTCCGTAAGTCCACAGCTCTGCAGACTTTGCCCGAGGGGATTTCCCACAGTTCATAGCGTTGTGATGCTATATTTGGGTTACCGTGGTTACTAGGGGGTTTCCCGGAAGTGTGAAAGAAACGGTAAACACGATGGAAGGAGCAAACGTTACCGTGACCAAAAAGAAGTTCACATGTAGGTTTTTTTTATCCGTTTGTTTTTTGTCTTGTGAAGGGATGGGGGCAAGGTGGCTGGAGCGGGTACTTGTTTGCAAAATAATCTATTATACTGTCACTGTTACAATCATTTGCAAACTGAAATGAATAAAAAATATTGTTAAAAAAAAGTAAATGTAAGAGAACAAATCCCAACCCCACAAAGCTGAGAAACATGGCTGCACTTGTTGTTGGTGTTGTCAGGGTAACGTGAGAGTGCTGCCCCATTCCTCTTTATACCATTTTGAGCCCTTGCAGCCTCTCCCACTCAATCACTTACCAGCTGATGTTAATTAAGTCTGTGAGGGCTCAGTGCTTAGGGCCTGTGTCCACCTAGCGTCTTTTTCCGACTGTTAAACGCTGGGAGTGCGCTGGGGAGCGCGCTGATCCCAGCGCACAATATACAAGGAAGCAGTCTGAAACTAACGTTAGTTCAGTGCGGTAGTAGCTTGATAGCTGACAGCTAGCAAGCTAACAACACAGGTAGGCTACGTTATTAAAAGCAGTAAGCACAACACTCACCAGAAATATTAAGTGTCTAGCCAATCTGCTCCCACAATTGAGCCATTCTGTCTCTGTTGCCATAGTTTCTCCATATGATTAGCTGCCAGAAAAGGAGCACCCGACACCAGCGTCTTTCTGAAAAGTTAAAATATTTTCAGCTGGGAGCCAGCACACAAAAAACGCCGGAGCGCTCTGAAAATAGACGCTGGGCGTTGCACACTTTCTCTAGACGTCCGTGTGTGCCCGCATACGCTCTCCCCCCATTGGAAACAACTGAAAAAAGACGCTGGACCTGAGGAAAAGACGCTAGGTGGACACAGGCCCTTAGGGGGGACATTGAGATTGGGCGAATGTTCTCAATTATCTCAGGGGTGAGGAACAGCTGGAAGGCCGTGCCGACTGAAGTGACCCTAGCAGCCGCATAGCGCGTGATCCCAGGGGGGCGCTGCAGTTGGAAATCCCAGATGGCGGAAGGTCTCCCGGTTGGTCTTCTGCCAGGCCCCGATGCTGGACATCCAGCCCCTTTCTGCTCTCTCTTCCCCTTCCTCCATCCTCTCTCTCCTCCTGCATCATCTCCAGGCCCCGGGGCCCATGTTGGGTCGTCATCACTCAGGGAGGATTCGGACGACAGCGAGCGGGCATCCTCCTCCTCCACAACTGATGCTCCAGAGTCCTCCTCTGACGAGTAAATGTCCTCCTCGGACTGATCGTTGGGGTCACGGGGCAGCATGACCTGCTCCATGGCTTCCTCCACTGAAAAACGGTGATGTGACATGTCAGCTGCTGGGGAAGGAATGGACTGCACCCTGCCCACTACACCTATATAGACTTGGGCAGAGCACCTGTATAAACAAAATATCTGGTGTGTTTATTTTAATTTTTTTAAGCATATATTGATATGCACATTAGCATATGATTTCTGAGCAGCCAATAGCGACATTGTTTGGAAAAGAGTTGGCAACACTGGTTCAGTCGCAGCACACTGGTAACAGCACAGCTAAATGGTGTCACACAAGAACATTGCTAAAGATGATCCAACACAAATTGAAACCGCAACGGTGACAGAACTCTGATGCTAAATCTGACTAATTGAATTGGCAAACTCAATTATGTGTCTAGGTATCTATTTTTTTTTCTTTTATCGTTTATTTGCATAGCGACATATACATATAACATTTAGCAAGAAACGTCAGGGTGCCTGTTCGGGGCGGAAGGGAACTGGTGGGAAAAGCGTGCTAGATCCTGCCGGTGAAGCTCCCCGCTGTCAGGTGAAAAGAAGCGGCTGGCAACTGCACATGTGATGGAGGAAGCATGGGGCTCTCCCCAGATTGGCAGAGGGTGGAGCAGCGACCGGGGCAGCAGGGGGAAAATTGGCCAAATACAATTGGGAAGAAAATGGGGGGAAATCAGAAAAAAAGAAAATAAACATCTGATGTAAGGTATCACATCATTTGTAGCCTAAGCTAATTTGCAATGCCCGTCCCTACAGTAAATGTTATTAAAATAACCTATTAAAAGTAAAAGACAATAAAATGCAGTAAAATATAGAACATAAACAAGGATATCATAAAATCAGTCAGTCAATCAATCATAAAACATGATCATTTATGCCCACACTCGCACGGACACAGTCATTTGTGTGAACATTGGTAATTACGGTACTCTTCAGGAACTGCTTCTATTTCACTTCATGTAGTTTCATGGTGTTAGGCTTGAGATAAACTATTTTACTTTATGTAGTATAATTTGTAATGGCGGAGAGCTGCAGGACAGCCTGAGACGATTTTGGAGTCTACCTTTTTGGGGTAGTGCACACACACCGCTTTTGTTTTCAGTCCCGTTTTCATGCAGCACCATGAACCTGTGAAGCCTGGCTTGGTTTCCCTCACATATACCCGACCGTCTGAGCTGGTCCAGGGAAGGGACCTCACCTGCTAGCCTTGAAGAGAGCTACCTACCAGAGTGGCCTACCTGCCATCGCCAGGCGTAAGGTAGATAAGCCATTCAATGATCATCAGTCTGCCCTTCCTGTAATCTGTGTTTATTTCTTCATATTACGGATATTGGTATAGTAGTAGATTACCCCATAGACACAAGTTTATTAAGGAGACTGAGACCAGATATATGACATCATCAGTGGTCATCAGTGAGATCATTATTGACCAAAATCATCTTATCATAGGCACTGAGGATGTCATAGACATTGTGACATCCATACTAATATTGTAGATCCTTTATCTCCAAACCCCAATAGAGACGAATAAATGTGATAAATCAAAGATGGAGCCATTTCTGACTTACAGATGCAATCTGTAATCTTCAGTCGGCACCTGGGCCATTCAGCTGGCGGCAGGAGACTTACTTAACTAGAAACTTCACTTAATATACTTAACTAGAAACTTACCTCAAGATACTTAAACTTAACATAACTTAAACCAATTAAAGGTTTTAAAGTATAGACATAATTTGTTTCTCTAAAGCAACATCCCTTCCCTTGTTCTTTGGTATGGCAGCCAGCTGACAGGCCTTCGGCTGGGAGCACCAACTGAAAATGCCTGCACAATTGGGCACTAGTCATACTTGGAAACGCATAAAGGACAACCACTGAGAAAGCACAGATGGAATACACCAAATTCAAATCAATCAACATCTTGTCTACATTAGGCTTCTACTATGCCATCAAAATTAATTTCATATTGACATACTGAGGTAAATATTGCAACCTTATTTCCAAACCCCAACCTGAAATAGAGAAGAAAAACGTGCTACATCGAAGATGTTGCCATTTGTGACGTAGATGCTTGGGGTCAGACAGTGGAGCCGGAGGTGGAGGTGAGGGGAAGGAACATGTGTGTGTTTTCACTCTGAGCCAGCAGGCAGCTCTGTCCTGGAGGAGACTAGGCCAGGCAGCTGCTTCAGAGAGCTGTCCTGTCAGCTGAAAGTCAATGCTCACCCAATCGGAGGAGGAGGACGCCACCTGACTGACAAAACCACGGGCCAAGGTCACTACCAAGGTCGCTGCGGGGTGGACGCCAAGCAAGTGAGTCATCGCCCCTGGCCGGGTTTCTTATTCCAGACAACCAGCGGTGGGCTACAGGTCATCTCCATGGTAGTGTTGAGTGTAGCCATGACAGACACATTCTGCTATTGAAAATCACCTTGGGAACAGTCAACATGAAAAATCATACTGTACTGCTTCAACCCAGCCGGCGCCTGATGGATCGCCCGGAGGCGTGCACAACATGGAGGTCCAATGCCGATCCAAATGAACAGAACATTTTTATAACATTCATATCAAAACAACCTGGGAAGCTGCTTTGAACTGATATTTAAATAAAAAGTTAAGGTCCGATGCAGGTAGCAGCTACCTGTATACTATGGACGACTCTGAAGGTCGTCTCAACTTTCCATGTTTTTTTTAATCATGGTTTTCCACATTGCTGCAGGTCGTCGGATCAACGTCTATCAAACATCAAAATGTTTGCTGCAAAAGAATGAAATCACAAATGTAGCCCATGTTTCTTTTTTTAATCAAGTTTCCACTCGCTCTGCCGATCTGGGGAGTTGTAGACTAGCACATGCTCCCTCTTGTACATGTGCAGTTGGCAGCTGCTTCTTTTCACCTGACAGCGAGGAGTTTCACTGGCAGGATGTGGCGCCTGGGTGGATCATGCATGCACTAGCATGCTATTGACTGACTAGAGGAGGCACTAGTGCAGCGACCAGGACACATACCCCTGATCCTCCAAGGTGTCCAAACTCGTCTCCTTCTCTCTCTCACAGACGGACATACACATGCGTGCCGGTGCGGCTGCTTTCATGTCGTTCATGTCTTTCTGCTTCGTCCAGCGCTACAAACTCAGCTATTATCGATCTTTCCTCAATTAATCCAAGGTCTCAAAGTGGAGGTAGCAGGTAGAGGAGGTAGGCTACAGAAACAGTTCTTATTCCTTCCAATTTCTTTTAATTACCTCATGCGCTCTCAATTGGTCACGTAGCCTACTCACGTTGCAGTAAAATTGACAAATAGATCACAGTCGAGTCCACACATCCGCACACAGTCCGCACCATACCCACCCCTACGCTGGGGACATACCGGACGCGGAACTGGCGCACATGCGCCGCGCACCTCCGCGCAGAAGTCGCTTAAAAGTGTCCACACAGAGAGCACAGCTCACTTTGCGCGCTCTGCTCGTCCGCTAGATATTTTGCCCCAGATCTCCTGTCTTCATTATCATGGGTAAGTAAATGACGACATAAATATCTAAAGTAATATGTTTGGGATAACAGTTAATTGCTACCTTCGTTATAAAATGCAATTGCATCATATTTGTCTGTTCTCCTCCCGTTTTCCCAGTGCGTGCTGTTGTAGAGAGAAGGCAAGTCCTAGCTCTCTACTTGTTGCTCCGCAGACAACGAGCCCCTAGAAGCTGCTCCCCCTCTCCAACTGCTCTTTCTCTGTTTTCACACTTCCAAAGGGGCAATCAACAACGTAAATAAACATTATTTCACTTTGAAATTGGTTTTATTTGACGAATGTCCGGATTCGGAGTTCCTGTCTGCCCTTATCTGATCTGTTCAGCTTGACAGAGTCGCTCACGGGCGCAGACGGCCGCGCAGGAAAATAGAAATCCAGGCTGACCTGAACGGCCCTGAGCGGCCGCTGAGCTGAGCTGAGCGGCGCGCTGCACGCAATTCGGTGTGGACTGACAGATCTGTTAACATGGTGTCTTAATGAAAACTGGCTGCGCACAAGGTCGCGCCGCGCAGCTTACATGCAGGAGACGCGTGCGGTGTGTTTTCACCGCTATGGTGTCTGGGATTGGCCATCGGGAGAAAATTAATTTGTTGTGGCGGGTTCAGCTCTTTGAGGGGAGGGGTCAAAGCAGGTCACATGCTTTATTTTAGGGGGCATTTAAAAGCACCCAATTCCAAGGGCAATTTTTTATTTGCCCCAAGCACCCGCTAATTTCCTACACTGACACACAGAGTTTCATAGTTGTTTTTCTTTATTTATTGTGCCTGTACAGATGGCTGCTATGTTCATACTGTACAGTCTTTCTTTTGAATAAAGAGTTTATTAACCAGCTCAGTGGCCTTGTGGTTTGAGTGTCTGCCCTGAGACTGGGAGGTTGTGAGTTCGATCCCCGGCTGAGTCATACCAAAGACTATAAAAATGGGACCCATTTGCCTCCCTGCTTGGCACTCAGCATCAAAGGGTTGGAATTGGGGGGTTAGATCACCATATGATTCCCGAGCGCAGCACTGCTGCCACTCACCACTCCCCCAGGGGCTGGGTCAAATGCGGAGAACAAATTTCGCACACTCAGGTGTGTGACAATCAGTGGGACTTGACTTTACTTTACACACAAATCTGCGGATTTGAGAGCACATAGGCTACCTCATTTGAAGCGTTTCTTTACTAGTGCAGCAGGTGCACTGCAGACGGCTTCAGACTCGCTGATTGTGTGCACGTGTGAGAGAGTTCACATCTTAACTCATTCACCGCCAGTTTAGGACTGCCAATATTTAGCACAGGCCAAAGATTTTCATAATTGTTGGTCATCTTTCAAGACCCACAGTAAATTATCTATTAGCACCAGAGTGATTTGCAATACCTCAAAATGAAGATGTACGTCTCTGGGTTCACCAGGAAAAAAAAAGTGAGCTTTTAGCATGTTCTGTACTCTACTTATAGCCATTTATATACACCCTGTTTTCCCCCAAAATGTCTCTCTGAGAAAAGAAATTGCAGAAAATGGCATTTATGTATTTATGCACACAATCTCATGCAGAACTCGCTCTCAATTCTTTTATTTTGAACTGTATTGACATCAGACATGTAAATATTATTCGTTAGGACACAAATGACAAAAAAAAATATATATATATATATATATACACATGAAGTGCTTTTTTTTTACATTCAACAATACAGTTTACTCGGTGTGAGTGTGCAGACAGACAGACAGACAGACAGACAGACAGACAGACACACCGACAGACAGACAGACACACACACACACACACACACACACACACACACACACGATCCTTTTAGATTTCTAACCCCACATAGGATAAGCAATAACCACGCCCTGTGGCGCTGGGATTGGCCAGGAGCAACACTGGAGGGCACGCAGCCCAGCGATTACATGAACCAACTGAAGAGCTCTTGAGAAAGGACAGCGGGCTGCTCTGACTCCCGCTTCTGCCTTGTGCCTTGCTGTTGTGTGTTTATTTTGCACCCGTCCTCGTCCATGTCTCCCTGTCATATCCTCCATGTGCTATCTGATCGTTCCCGTTTTCCCCTCGGCTATTCAACACGTCCTCACCGCCCTCGCAAACTGATCGATCATTTCCTCATTCCTCCGATGATCAAACACATCTCTTGATTACTTTCTCCCGTTTTCTCCTGGCTGGCACAGAGGAAGGCGACTCCAGCTCGTGCAGCGCGCCGAGGGCGTTTCAATGGCGTTTCTCCTGTCTGCACAAGGAAGCGTTACCCGTTTTGCTGCTTTTCCTCTTGCTCAATTTCAAAACAACAGCTGCGGTATGTGTTTGATCGCGTGCTGTCGGCTACCCTTTGAAGGCAGGGACCTGTGTCTGTGTCACAGGCTGGGCAAGTGTTTGCTGCAGGCGCTGCACCAATAAAAACAAAAACACGTCAAACACGTCATTGGCGGGGAGGGCTATTTCTGATAACACGTCAAAGACGTCATTGGCGGTGAATGAGTTAATAAAGGGTTACTCTGCATGTTTCACTGCTCTAACTAAATTATATTATAATGTTGCTTTGTCACGTTTTGAGCCTGCCCCACCCGCACCTGCGTGCGATATTTTCATAATTTGCCAACCCAGACCACCTGCGGGCGGGGCAGCCCGCGGGACTCGGCGGGTTTTGGGTGACCCGCGCATCACTATTGAGTAAACATTTGAACAGACCCCCCCCCCCCATCATCATACACTTTATAGATATATTGGAGTGCTCCTCCTCCTTTTTTGTGATCGTCTTCATGTATTGTGTTTGCCTTCTGACTATAGACCAGAACTGCACCGTGTCATCGCACTGCACCGCGCCCCTTTTTGGGGGAATGCAGAAATCCTCTTTGACTCAGGCTGAACGGACATGACGACAGACCAGTCAACCTTAATTTATTCATATATCTCGACCGTTCAGGTTCAGGCAAGGTCGCAAAATAATTAGTAGACATGTTTATCAAAGCAAAAAACATTTAAACCCGAAATTAATGAATTGGTATTTTGTCTATGCTAGCTAAAACATAGCAAAAATACCATCACAACAACGCTATTCATTCTTTCTATCCCCCAAAAAGGGGCGCAGCCTTGACGCTTTGGATGTGCAGGTCTGGGGCCGGTTGCACCAACTGGTCTTACACTGGTCTTAAGCTAAGTTGGTCGTAACTTTACGACCTAACAGCTACGCCGGTTGCACCAAGATGGCTTAAGCCTTCTTTTCACTACGCCCAGGCGTAACTCCTACGCCTGGTCAGGAGGAGGCGTAGAGCCTGCCTCTAACAGAGATCTCCGCGGAGACCTTTTTGACCGTCATCGTCGTAACACAGCCAGTTCTCCGTCTTTGAAGCACGATGTTAAGATTATAACTAACTAGTTGTGTGGCTTAGCCTTCCCAAATGTTGCCGTTAATTTTTTTAGAATTTAATACATAGAATTGGGAACGTTACATTCAATTTCATTCAGACTGCCTGACACTAATCGCCGCCGCCATTTTCCCCAGGGGCTTCTACAGGAGGAGGGGGGTGGGAGGAGGGAGGGTGTAGTGACACACATACAGTAGTGGGTGACGGCGCGAGGCACATTTGTGGGCCAATCAGAGGGCATTCCCCGACAATTCACATGGACGCGCATTGCTACGACCAGCATAGTTAAGACCAGACTAAGCCGTGTTGGTGCAACAGGCGTAAATCCACTCGCAAGACTGGTCTTAACTAAGACCGACGTAGGAGTTACGACCAGGCATAGTTAAGACCAGTTGGTGCAACCGGCCCCAGGTCTATTGCGTCAACACTTTGACGCATTTTTGGAAACAGCCGCTAGAGGCGCTGTGGTAGCGCCAAAGCAGCGCCGCCACCAGCTTGGACCTTAAAATCAGCCTTGCATCAACAACAACAGCAGCACAATGCATTTTGGATTTAAAACGTTGAAAAATAAGATATGTTCGGCAATTAACTGCAGAAACTCTGACAGTAAACGACATGCCTTTCAAAGACCTAAGGGCCACTAAACTCTAAAGGATTAAAGCAAGGATTACTTCTAAAGGACTAAAGGGTCACTAAACCTTTCTATCCAGGTTCAGTCTCTCCAGCCTTATCTATCCGCTACATTGTTACATTCATTTACATTTACTTGAATGTTTGTTATGGGTAGATTTACACATGCTTGCAAATTCTACATTGAGATTTTTGTTTTTTCGATTATAGAAATGGTTTAGATATACTGTTGTAGTCACTGAATTTTTTAACAGCAAATGTAGCTTTATTTATAACCTATATGGACACTTGGCGATGAACTTTCATCAATAAATGTCTGTTTTCTTTAAAAATAAATAAATAAATCCATAAATTGAATTTGTAAATCTGACCCCATGATATCAAAGTGCTGTGTTTGTTATTTAATAAATGAAATTCAGAATGAATGTTTACAAAAATGTTTGCTACATGTTTCTGCTTTGATTATTTCATAGATTGAATAAATATATATTAGTGATGGGAATTACGGCTCTTTGAAGGGAGCCGGATCTTATGGCTCCGTTCCTTTCCGAGAGCCGTTCAAAATAGCGGATCCTCGTTCTTTTTTTTTCTTCTTCTTTTTAGGGGGCGTGCACTACTGTTTATCTGCGAAATCAGTAGGATAATGATATGGTACGATTTGGATCAGATTTGATCTTAGAGCCACCACTATTTAATTTTGGTGAACTGCAGCAGCACTAAATTACTCATATTCCAGACCTCATGTCAATGATCTGCATTGTAAACATGACACAAGGTGACGCCATATCATCTGCTTAGTCAGTGAATTTACTTCTTCTATGAAATGTGTTGTGTAAATAAAGTTGGTTTTCCTTGAATGCAATTCATGCAACACTTCGCTGCCCAGAAAGTCGGCAGATAGCCCGTTTTGATATTAACTCATTCTCTGCCAGGGTCATTTCGGTCTGTGTGCTCCCAGTGCCAGGATTTTGAGCATATTTCCTGATCTTCCAGGACCCACAGAATATTCTGTGCTAGGAATAAAATTACACAACATATCTCACAATAAAGCAGAGACTCTCTTCTTACCCCTTGTAAAAAACTGAAACTCTACCATGTTTCCTTGTTTAGTTACAAGCAGTGGAAGTTAGCTTGTTTTCACTAAAAATGCCCTCCTTGGGAGAGAAATAAGAGAAAAAGAGGTTTTTAGTGAAGGACACCGTTTCAAGCAGAACTCTCTTTTGAGCCTTTTATTTTTTGCCTCAGTGACACATCAGACATATACAGTATTTGTTTTCCCAAATAAATAAATAAAAAATAAGAGAATGTATTTGAGGGAGCTGTGTCGGTCCATCCCACCCAGTGAGCGGCTACAGAGAGAGAGAGAGAGAGTCTGGCCCCTGGGGTTTCTTGACAGATGAGGCTTGGCTGCAGCCTCCTTGCTACAGTATTGTCAGTAAAATGGAAGAACCTCAGAATAAGTTGGAACCTATTTCGAGACATGGTCTTTCCGAAATAGGTGGTGTAGGACTACACACAGGACTGGGACTAGGACTGGACTGCGCCTCCATCGACTCAGAGTCTGAAAACACAAAATATCAAAGTATGATAAATATGTGCACAAAATCAAATAAATAATTTACTTTTACAGTTGCCATGTGGATTTTTAGCTTAGCTTGATAAAAGCATAAACAAATGGAACGAACCCTTATGTGGTCACACTCACACACTCTCTCTCTCTCTCTCTCACACACACACACACACACACACACACAGGAATAACGAGTGCTGTAACGTTACCTGCTGTCACGTTACCTCTCATAACTAACGTTAGCACAGAAGATCACACAATAGCTACGTTAGTGCTGTAAACTTTGAAATGTTTATGTGACACAGACGGCTGTGTGTGATCATTTCATCTCAAACGCGATACAAAAAATAGGCTACTTTTTACCATCGTCATCGCTCTCTCCAAGTGGCACCCATTTCTCCTCCTCCGATTCATCTGTGTCAGACGGATCAGAACGCTGTGAAGGGGAGCCTTCGTCGCCCTGGCGCTCCGTCGTGGAGCAACAACAAAAACGCTGGCGTCTTCCTCGCCATCGTCGCCATATCCGAGAACTCTGAGTCGGACTCTGTTTCGACCACAGGCTCCACCCATAAATACTAAACTAGCGGGTTCCTTTTATCAGTTTGACTTGAAACAATGTCACAGGCTGGGAAAGTGTCTGATGTAATGTAAACACCCAAAACATGAAAGTACGTCCGAGTACGTCTTTGGCACAGAACGCCATTGTTAAAAGTACGTCCGGGTACGTCTTTGGCAGAGAATTAGTTAAGCTGAGTCCGCCCACCCAGGCCACCCAGTTACAGCATGCGCCCGTAACGAGTGCACCTATCCTCCCTGCTCAGTGGACTAGCAGAGGGAGGGAGGGAGGTCTACACTGTGTGTGTGGTGGGGAGCGGCAGGCAGTGACATTTGGGCACAACATTAAAACGAACGGCTCTCAAGTAGGACTCGGTTCCCTTCGTTCATAGCAAAGAGCCGTTCAATAGATTCGGGTCGTTCGCGAATGTCACAACACTACTTGGGTGGCATGTTATCTGTTTTCCTCAGGGAGTAGCTCTTAATGCTCTTTGTGCCCTTTGTAAGGTCTGAGAACATTACAGTTCATAAAATATTATGCCATGTAGGGTATAATGCAAGAATCTGTGAATAGGCGCACCAGCTCTCCTAAACACGCATACAAAGAAAAAAATCACAGGTACAAAGAACTCCCACAACATCCCAGTATTACCTGCAGTAATTTCAGCCTCCAAATATGAAGTTGTGGGACGCTTTGGCAAAGGTTTTGAAATCCGTCTCGAGATTCTCGACATCGCGCAGTGTAATCCGGCCTGCTGCTACCAGGGGGTGGGAAAGATAGGGATGGGCAGGTGTAGGTGGGTGAGGTGGATTGGGGACAGGAGGTGGGCCCTGGGGGTGGGGGGAGACAGGGTGACTTGGGGCAAGGGTAGCTGGGACAGGTGGGGCAACTGTGGATGGGGGAGGCTGGGCAGCAGCAGGCACGTCCCAGGAGGATGTTGGTGCGGGCGGCGGAGCTGGTGGTGCTGCGGGGGTCCCAGCTGGTGGTGCTGCTGCGGGGGTCCCACGCCGCGCTTTCACACGCAGATCGTGCAAAATTGCAGTTCAGAAGGCCCGCAAAGCCGGCAGCCTCGCCACAGAAATTGCTTTCACACAGAGCCAAGCAGCACCGCAACATTCCTGTCCTGGGGTGTGCTTTCAGGTGACAGCCACCGCTCCCGGATTGGGCTAATGTCCTCAACCATTTCGATGAAGATGAGTGGCGGGGTCATTTTTGCATGTCGCGAGACACTTTTGGCTTTATTTTGGAACTCATTGAGCCACACCTGAGGCGCAGGACAACCAACTGGCGACAGGCTCAGTAACGACTTTGCGATCAGACAACACGGGAGCCGCAGGCCATCGGTGCTACGACCTGTCACTCATTCAATTTCAACCCGCCTTCAAAACCAGCAGTGGCTGTTAACTGGCACAGACTCACTTATGTATTATGCGGAGCGCAGCGATTCAACGTAATATTTGAGTCTGGGCGACTAGTGTTGTAGTAGTGTCCTCTAGAGAGAGAGTGCGTCAGCGGAGGACCAAAATGCGTGACTCATTAGCCAATGAACAGCCAGGAAGGGGTCTCGCGCTATTTTTGAATGCTAAAATAAAGCTGATAATGTACAATTTGATTTAAAAAAATATATAATAATAATCAAAGTACAACACAAACTGTCTATTTTGCTGCAACTCGACAGTGCTGCTTAATCCAGGACCTTACTTCCTGGAAAAACTGGTCCATTGGAGTGAATGGAGATGTCGCAACTCTTCTATATACACAGCTCTGTGTTGTAGCCATCATTACGGCCCGGAACACACATCTTGCGTGTGCTGTGCGTCTGCGTGGCGTCTGCGTGTCGTTTTCATTTCGGCGCCCATGTTAACAGGTTACAGCAGCCACACCACCGGCATCAGACGCGCGTCTCAAGCGCGTTTCTTGCGAGCGTGAGACGCGCGTCATCTAGAGAATAGAAGCTAAGCCTATTTTTTCCTTTTACCGCGCGCGTGTCTCTAGCGTGTCTCTACACAAATAGACACAAAAAGACATTAAAATGATATTTTACAGGGGCAGCCACAGCGAATCAAGGCTCGTTTTGATTTGAGACGAGAGGATGAGCTGAGCTCACAGCTGCAGTTCTCCTGCCCTCTGAAAACCACATAGGCTACAAGTGGCTTCGTTCCTCCCCTCCCCACCCCACACACACAGACACACACACACACACAAATGATACTGCCTCGATTCTGAAGTGAGCCCAAGCGATCTTCAGTTAAAATCATCATTGTATTGTTTATAGCAAATTTAATAAAAGGTAAACTCTATAGGAAGATAGTTGGCAGACAGGCAGCAGCGCAGCAAGCACGCCACGCACACGCCACACAGTCGCAAGATGTGTGTCCCGGCCGTTAAAGGGAAAAGGACACACGCTGCTGCAGGTCTTAAAGGGATATACACACAAATGCTGCATCGGGTATCAATGGGTTAAGCACCAGAATTATTCACAGGTGTGGCCAGGCAATGCCTGGGCGTTACATCAATCAAACCAATCAGATTCCCGTCTCGCAATCGCTGTGTTTGCACGAGGCATGCAATATGCCCTAATTCTCCCCATGCGTAATTTATTTAGGCCTATATCTCACAAGAACATAACATCATATACCTGTTTAAAAAACATTGTGATTTTATGCAATTTGGCTTCTTTTGTTGACTGGGAAATAGAAACGTGTTTGCAGCGGAGACAAAAGAAAATATGGGAGGATTCAGAGTGGACTCACTCCTGCCGAGGACAGAGAGAGATGGTGAGAGCTTGATGACAGATTTGTCTGTGGTGCCAACGACCCTCCGGGTTATGGGATAGGTGAAGGTGAATAGCCTATTGCAAGTAGGCTACAATGTCCAAGTTTTCTCAATTAATTTCCCTCTTTGCGATGTGATAAAAGTTTCTCAGTGAGTTATAGTTCATTGCCTCACTGAATTATCTGCTAATACCCAATTTTAGCAGCAGAATTTGATGTCCTGGGGTCTCATCTATCAATCCTGGCGTAGAATCCCTACTAAAACCATGACTAACCTGTCCAGTGACTATCTACTCGATCCAATCCGTGTTTCACCACCCAGTATTGTCTTGTAAAGGTATCCCACACGGGGTCAGCTCGCCATTCCGAAGTGTCAGCATTCCGATCATTGACTTCTATGCTTTCGGAGAGGCGGCCCTTTTTATCTCCAAAAAATGTTTCGCCGAGAGGTTAGGTTCTGGGGGAGGCTTAGGCGTGGGGGGTGGGAGAGGTTAGGTTTAGGGTTAGGGTCTGCGCCTATGAATTCTGAACTAATAGCTATGAATTACATCGTTTATGCTATTATTTATATTCATTTCCATTCTGTCTGCGAGTCATATGCAGAACGAGGCCTTCGCACAGAGCTCCTTTCTGTCATTTCCCCATGCATTTCCTAGGAATAACGTAATTCGTAGGATCCTTTTTAGCTCAAGCTCGACCGCTCGTGCGAGAACACCAGCTCGACCGCTCATGCGAGAACGGCACCTGCGCTCAAGCCCGAGTACAAGCTCCACCACTCGTGCGAGAACGGGAGCAGCTCACACAGCATACTCTGATCATTCTTGTACATTATTGTTTTTTATTTTTGTCATTGGTCTCTCGAGCACTCTTGCGTGCCTGGCACCGTTCGCGAGTTGTCGGTGTTGTTGGTGTCCGTGTCTCGAGCTTGAGCACCAGCTCGACCGCTCATGCGAGAACGGCACCAGCACTCAAGCTCCCACCCGTGAACCCTTGTGTGCCCGGCACCGTTCGCAAGATGGATGGGGATTGCATCTTTTTTCAGATGATTGCATTTTTGTCAGAGGGTGATATTTATGTCAGACGACATTGGTTCTGTCAGAGCGACACAGACTTGTCAGAGGATGATATTCACATGCTTGGCTGGCTACCTAGTGCTGCTTGGTGGAGACAGAAGAGGCCCATTGTCTGAGGGAGGAGGAGTTTGAGTGTGTATAAGTAGCCCTGCCCCTATACGATTTCTGCACTTTGCTAAGCATGGAAGGACACGGATGTGACTATGAAGAAGGCCACCACTTCTACGTTAGGAAGGAGAACTTCATTAGCTGGGCACGTGTGTGCGTAAAAGCCTGCACCATCGAGAAATTGATACAGCAGCTGGGAATCGGCGCCAATCCCCATGGGTTGTATCCTCTGATAAACAGAGAGGACGGAAGCATCCTAGCGCCACACGCTCCTTGTCGCATAGTCAATGCTGACGAAACGCTCTGGCTCAAGCTGATTAACTCATTCAGGGCCAAAGACGTCTTTGACGTGTTATCAGGAATAGCCCAGAGGGCCAATGACGTGTTTGACGTGTTTTTGTTTTTATTACTGCAGCGCGTAGTTCAAACACTTCCCCAGCCTCTGACATAGTATCAGGTCCCTAGCATCTAAGACAACACGTGAACAAACACATACCGCAGCTGTTGTTTTGAAATTGAGCAGGAGGAAAAGCAGAAAACGGGTAACGCTTCCTTGTGCAGACAGGAGAAACGCCATTGAAACGCCCCTCGGCGCGCTGCACGAGCTGGAGTCGCCTTCCTCTGTGCCAGCCGGGAGAAAACGGGAGAAAGTAATCAAGAGATGTGTTTGATCATCGGAGGAATGAGGAAATGATCGATCAGTTTGCGAGGGCGGTGAGGACGTGTTGAATAGCCGAGGGGAAAACGGGAACGATCAAATAGCAGGGAGGATAGCGGATAGGACAGGGAGACATGGACGAGGACGGGTGGACCAGAACAAAACAAAATAAACACACGCAGAAGCGGCAGCCCGCTGTCCGTTCTCAAGAGCTATTCAGTTGGTTCATGAAATCGCTGGGCTGCGTGCCCTCCAGTGTTGCTCCTGGCCAATCCCAGCGCCACAGGGCGTGGTTATTGCTTATCCTATGTGGGGTTAGAAATCTAAAAGGGGGATCGTGTGTGTGTGTGTGTGTGTGTGTGTGTGTCTGTCTGTCTGTCTGTCTGTCTGTCTGTCGGTGTGTCTGTCTGTCTGTCTGTCTGTCTGTCTGTCTGTCTGTCTGTGTGTCTGTCTGCACACTCACTCACACCGAGTAAACTGTATTGTTGAATGTAAAAAAAAAAGCACTTCATGTGTATATATATATATATATATATATATTTTTTTTTTTGTCATTTGTGTCCTAACGAATAATATTTACATGTCTGATGTCAATACAGTTCAAAATAAAATAATTGAGAGCGAGTTCTGCCTGAGATTGTGCCCTTTTACAAAAATTGCCTTTTCTCCTGTTTATTTTCTCAGGGAGACCTTTTGGGTGAAAACAGGGTGTATATAAATGGCTATAAGTAGAGTACAGAACATGCTAAAAGCTCACTTTTTTTTTCCTGGTGAACCCAGAGACGTACATCTTCATTTTGAGGTATTGCAAATCACTTTGCTGCTAATAGATAATTTACTGTGGGTCTTGAAAGATGACCAACAATTATGAAAATCTTTGGCCTGTGCTAAATATTGGCAGTCCTAAACTGGCCATGAATGAGTTAAGTACGGTGACATAACAAAGCATTCTGACAAACTGCTTTACCCCGACAAGCCTATTGATCGCTACGTCACATTCTGCATGACTGTAACGTGGAAAGACCAGAGGCGCCACCTGCTAAAGAGCAAGGTGCTGAGGAAGATGTCCCTGCGGGAAAAGCTGATTCTGCAAGTGTATGCACTAAAGGGAGAAGAGCTTCGACAGGCATTGATAAGCGAGGCGGCTGACCGACTACTTCCGCATCACCGACGAGCACTTTGCGAAGCCTGAGGAGGAGGAGGAGGAGGACCTCTGCGCGTCTAGCGATGACGACCCGTTCGGAGAGCTCGGCTGCAACGCAACTCGGGGGTGGCGAGGGCTGCGGGACAGACGATTGCGGACCCTTGGCGGATGGCTCATTGTCCACTAGCCAGCGGTTCAACCTGGGTTTCGTCGAACACGACTTACACGGCTGGATAAAGCCCGGCGCCGTGCCTCTCCGTCTCGGGGGTGGTCCTGGGGTGGTGTTCGAGGACTGAGGCGCACAGGAGTTTGTCATTATCACCGAGCGCGCTCTCCGGTCAGCTGTATTGTGCTTTTGATATATTTTGCAATAAAGAGGAAAACACAACTTTGACTTTGTCGATTGTAGTTTATTATTTTTATTCATCTGTACAACTGATCTGATATACAAGTCGTGTTGAATTGATCTCGACCCACACAGAGTCCTGTACACACATTACTTTGCCAGCCCTTGACACAACAAGCAACTGTCGGAAATCAAGTCCATCAGCCGTTGTTGCAGACCGGGCACTGGCCGGAAAACAGCTCTCGCCAGGTCGCTAAAATCTGTCCCCGTCCGCTTCAGTAATTCGGCCAGGCCCTTTGCAGGCAACGCCCTGCTGCAGAGTACCCAATTAGCCCCTCGACATGCCGTGTCTATGGCGATCTCGGAAGCCACTATGGCACACTTCGAAGCAGGGATGCGGCTGACCCCCATGTGCAGCTGTGCCGTGAGCAGGATGGACCAGGCTCTCCTGATCACCAGCTTGCTGAAATTGACCAGGTCCAGCTCATCATCCTCGCAGCATGCCACGTGCGTGCGTGCCAGCCAGAGGATGAGGTAGTAGCACACTAGGTCGACGATGGTGTCAGGATTCGGGCTCCGGTGTTGGTAACTCGGAGCGTGAGGGCCGTTTCAGTCTCGCAGACCATGTCGACCGAGACCACCTGGTCATGATGGAGTCGACACGAGGTATTGTTCGATGCCCTGGTTGGCCAAAACAGGGCAGACTGTATCAATTCATTACATTTCTCCATAGGGACCGGCATGCCGGTGTAGTCCTTGAATGTCATGAGCAGCGAGGCAACCTTGACGGCGATGAACGTCTCGTTCTGACCGCTCAGGATCGAGTCTATGGCGGCCTTGTCGAAGTGGTAGTTCCTGTCCATGAAGTTGACGAGCTTGAATGTTCTCTTGCGGCTAACCTTTGCCCAAATTGACGAGTGTGTCCATGAACCAGGCCACAGTGCTCAGTCGACAGGAGATGGGATTCGTGTATATGATCCCCACGCCGACCTCTGGTTTGATTTCCCAAATGGTGAACTTGGGCCTGAGCAATGTTCCAGCGCTGCCGCTTTCCTAAATGATGCTGTCTACTGTGTTGGCGGCTACACGATAGATGAGAGAGGTTTGTCCCGCACTCTCAGCAGCGTGCGGAAGTTCGACCTCATTACCCGTTCTTGGCACGATGCGGCAGCCATGCATCATCCTCGCGATGGGCACAGCGTGGCAGTACTGAATGGCAGTATCTATGCCATGGGAGGCTACGCACACAAAGAAATGAATCAGGACAGTGTGGAACGCTATGATCCTCAGACCGACAAGTGGACTCACCTATGAAGGGGAACAGGTCAGACGCCAGCGCCACAGTACTGAACAACATAGTGTACATCTGCGGTGGTGTAGGTGGGATACCTCCACTACATAATAGTAAGCCAAAGCCTGAGCCCCTGGCCACAGCCGAGTGCTACGACCCAGACACCGACCAGTGGATGAAGATCGCCAGCTTGAGCAGTGAGCGTGTCCCGAATTGGGCGTCATTGAATACAGACAGCGCGTCTATGCAGTGGGCGGCAAGACGCGCAGTCCTACAACACTGCGCAGCGCTGAGGCCTATGACCCGCTAACCGATGCGTGGAGCGCAGTGCCCAAGATGCGGGATTCACGCAGCAGCTTTGGCATAGGGGTGGTGGACGACGGGAGCACCAAAGAGTGGCACCAAGCCTGCGGGATGGGGGCCATAAGCATAGATATCAGCTGCCGTGTGTGTCTGGAGCATGCTGTATGAATGGACCCTTGTCTAAAGCTTCTCTCTCATAACCATAGATTGTTATAGTCCATTATAAAACGGCTCTCTCAAATCAAGCAATCTGATTGGTTCACAGCCATTGTATAATTCCAGTAACCGAGTTCAATAACCCATGGCCATGGGTTATTGGTTGCCATGGCAACTCTCTTACTAAAAGGCAGCGCTGCGCTCGAGCCAAACAGCTTTCTCCTGATCTGCTGTATGGAGGGTCACTAGTCCTTCAAGTCTTGTACAATGAGTCATTATGGACGCATGATGGCGCAACTCTCTTACTAAAAGTACCTCAAAAACAAAATGGCGGAGACAGCTTTCAGATCCTTGTGAATCGATCTTCGCTTATAACTTTACTAATACTTCGCAGAAAATGATGTTTTGTACAAGAATAGACGCGGGCTAATGTCTTAACCCCTCTCTCGCGCGCCCTCACTCTTAACCCCGCATTTCTAAATAAGACGTAACGTTACTTGGTCGGGCTTTGCGAAAAGCTCTCAGCAAGCGCCAGGATTGGCCAATGTCGACTTCAGTCTCCAGAACGATCCCATCAAATCACCCGCACGTCTATCTTCTTGCTAGAGGTCCCGCCTTACAGTAGTGTTTCAACTGACTCAGAATGACTCAGAATACCATGCCAGTCGGACTAATAGTATTATTATTATTATATTATTATACTTGGAAACCGTTTTATAAAAGCAATATAGCACTCGAGCTGCGTGGTGTTGTGGAATATATCCCGCTGATAAGCTGTTATCCCACTCGGCCTGCGGCCTCGTGGGATAACAGCTTATCAGCGGGATATATTCTCCACAACACACTTGCTCTCATGCTATATTGCTTAATTGTCCATAGTCCACCCCACCCACATCATGCGGCCTCGTGGGATAACAGCTTATCAGCGGGATATATTCTCCACAACACACTTGCTCTCATGCTATATTGCTTAATTGTCCATAGTCCACCCCACCCACATCATGCCACCTTTCCGGAATTCCCCTTTCTTGGAAGGCTATATATAGCCTCAGCCTACATAACAATCTACACCATTAGATCCTCATAGTGCTATCTATCCGTCGCCCTCTGGCGCCCCCCGGTGGCCGGAATGCCTATATATATTGTAGCGGGTTGGGTTTGTGTGCTACTGTTGCGTGTTATACTGTTCTGTGCATGGGGGTTAACACTGGGATTGACATGTCTGTGGGGATTTACGGGGGGTCTGTGAAGGCGACATTTAGCCAGTGGGGGGGGTGAGAGAGGGGTTCACCTGTGATTGGCTGGGGGGAGGGAAGCTGTGAGGGCGGGGGACAGCTCGGCGAGTTGGTGTGTGGAACCTGAGAGGGAAGGCTGTGTGGGTGTGAAGAGCGGAGAAGCTAGGAGAGTTAGCGGGGTTTTGGGTGTGTGTTGTGGGGTTTGTTTTGGCGTGGGCTATGGCTGACAGTGGCCCTCGGACCGTGTGATACCCAATAAAGTGCGGTGACTAGATCCTGACTCTCGCCTGGTTCCTGACAATGCTACACTGG
Source organism: Poromitra crassiceps (assembly GCF_964638095.1). Lineage (NCBI taxonomy): Eukaryota > Metazoa > Chordata > Actinopteri > Beryciformes > Melamphaidae > Poromitra > Poromitra crassiceps. Next base: position 10,277,501 of record NC_139630.1, read on the forward strand.
CGTCAGAAGAAAAACTAAGACTGGAAGACTCGAGCGCGACCTGGCGTTAGCGGTTAGCTGTTTGTGTGCTAGCTGCTACAAGGACCACGTGGAATGGTGCGCAGAGAAGAACGCCTGTCGGTGGAGGGGGGGGGAAAGGAGCTACCGACCCCGGAGTTTAGCTCGGTGCTTGCTAGCATGGAGGGCCGCCTGAAGCAGGAGCTCAGCGCGGTACTTGCCGGCGTGGAGGCCCGCTTGATGCAGGAGATCAGACGGCTGTTGGAGGCGACGCCTGCCTGGGCAGAGGGGCTTATGGAGCTGCTACGGGAGGTCGCGCAGCGCGGAGAGAAGCGGACGGAGGAGCCGCAAAGAGAGTGTTGGACTTGTGGGGGAAATGGGCACCTGGCGAGGTGGTGTCGCAGCGGTTCCGGGGGACAGACGGGGTACGCGGAGCAACGATACTGGGGACGGCCGGGTGTCTGCTGGTCGTGCGGAGCCTTCGGGCATCTCGCCAGGGGGTGTCCGGAGGCTGTCGGGGAGCAGAGGACGGCGGGAGAGGAGAGACGTGCAGGCGGCTGGCAGGTGAGACTCTGCTGGTCGTGTAAGAGGCCTGGACATTTGGCCAGAGACTGCACTGAGACAGTGGAGGTCAGGGAAGAGACACGGGTTGGGGAGAGTGTGGAAAGCCGGGGGGAAGAGAACGTCGTTAGGATCGGGAGAGCGACGCTCATATTTCCAGGTGAGCAGGTGTCGCTACTAACGCCGGAGGGACCGGCACAGCCGAGCTGCGCTACGCCCCCCACGGTTGCTGTACGGGAAGCCGAGGTGGTGGTCGTGGCCGTTTGTGTTCTCCCTGCTGTCCTGAACCCAGCTGGTACCCAGCTACCTGCAGGAGTTGGTATTACGGTGGGCACACAGGGGCCCGGGACCCGGTCATCAGGGGACTGAGGAGGCGGTCCGCGGTGTTCAGGCGCTGTTCTATTGGAACCAGTACGAGGGGGATGTGCGGAACTACTGCAGTGCGTGTGATGACTGTGGGACACAGGGGGGGGCTGAGGAGAGTCACCCGGCGGAGGAGTGACCCCACTGGGGGGGGAGAGGGACTAGTGTGCTTCTGGTGGGCCAGAAGCTTTGATGTGAGGGGTTGGCTGGGGGGAGGGGAGCTGTGAGAGCGGGGGACAGCTCGGCGAGTTGGTGTGTGGAACCTGAGAGGGAAGGCTGTGTGGGTGTGAAGAGCGGAGAAGCTAGGAGAGTTAGCGGGGTTTTGGGTGTGTGTTGTGGGGTTTGTTTTGGCGTGGGCTACGGCTGACAGTGGCCCTCGGACCGTGTGATACCCAATAAAGTGCGGTGACTAGATCCTGACTCTCGCCTGGTTCCTGACAATGGTACAATATATATACATATCTACATCTACATCCACATCTACACATACCCTTATAGTGCTATCTATTCCTCGCCCTCTGGTGCCCCCCGGTGGCCGGGATGCGTATCCACCCCCCCCCCCCCCACACACACACCACAACCCCACACCCCCACCCCACCAACACACAGCCTTACATAACAGCCGGAATTCCCCTCCCTCTGGCGCCCCCCGGTGGACGCAGGCCATACAGGGTGCGCGAAACCACGACTAAAAACGTGGGCGGGGCCCGGCCTGCCTGCGCTACACGGCCAGCTGGACCAGGAAGGGGGCGGGGGACAAGGGGCACAGGGGGGAGTGATTCTAGAACGCCTCCCCCCCCCCCCCGTGCTCCTGCTCCTGCATATGTATATCTCTCTCTCTGGCGGCCCCCGGTGGCGTAAGGAATAAGTATGTCCTTATAGTACAATGTATCTCTCTCTGGTGCCCCCCGGTGGCCGTAAAGAATAAGTACGTCCTTCTAGAAGATTCCAGAAGATTATATTTCTCTGGTGCCCCCCGGTGGCCGTAAGGAATATTTATGTCCTTATAGTACAATGTATCTCTCTCTGGCGCCCCCTGTTGGCCACCTTTCCGGAATTCCCCTTTCTTGGAGTGCTATATATAGCCGATATAACAATCTGTCTCTCTCTGGCGCCCCCCCCCCCCCCCCCCCCTGCTCCTGCTGGCCGGAATGCCTATATATATATATATAGATCTATGTACATGTACACCATTAGATCCTTATAGTACTATCTATCTATCCATCCATCCTCCTCTCTCTGGTGCCCCCCGGTGGCGATATTATATATAATATATAACGATTATATATATCATATAACAATCTACACCATTAGGTCCTCATACTGCTATCTATCCGTCGCCCTCTGGCGCCCCCCGGTGGCCGAAATGCGTATTTACATTCCCCCCCCACCCCCACCCCACCCCACCCACATCATGCCACCTTTCTGGAATTCCCCTTTCTTGGAAGGCTATATATAGCCTCAGCCTACATAACAATCTACACCATTAGATCCTCTAGGTGCTATCTATCTGTGGCCCTCTGGCACCCCCCGGTGGCCGGAATGCCTATATATATATATATACATATCTACATCTACATCCACATCTACACATATCCTTACAGTGCTATCTATCCCTCGCCCTCTGGCGCCCCCCGGTGGCCGGGATGCGTATCCACCCCCCCCCCCCCCACACCCCCACCCCGCCAACACACAGCCTTACATAACATGAGGAATTCCCCTCCCTCTGCCGCCCCCCGGTGGACGCAACGGCCCCCGGTGGCCGTAAGGAATAAGTACGTCCTTATAGTACAATGTATCTCTCTCTGGCGCCCCCCGGTGGCTGTAAGGAATAATTACATCCTTGTAGTACAATGTATCTCTCTCTGGCGCCCCCCGGTGGATGGGATGCATATCCACCCCCCCCCCCCCCCCCCCACCACACCCCCACCCCACCCACACACAGCCTTACATAACAGCCGGAATTCCCCTCCCTCTGGCGCCCCCCGGTGGACGCAGGCCATACAGGGTGCGCAAAACCACGTCTAAAAACGTGGGCGGGGCCCGGCCTGCCTGCGCTACACGGCCAGCTGGACCTACTGGAACCATTGACCTAGCTGTGTGGGGGGACTGTAAACCTGACATCGACGACTGGTACCACCTGACCAACCTATCCATACATGCATACAAACCAATACATATCTGACAACCACCACAACATCAACACCCACCACTGCACTTGAATCATACAGAGAACCACCACCACCCACCACTCAAAGCATCTATGGTGAAGTCTCTTCTGCCACCGTCACAAACAAGTACTTCTGTTTTTGGCACCCATCACTACTGTAAACTTTGACTCACTCACATACAAATGTCACAAATGCAATCAACGCCATAAAACAGAAACCGCAAAACACATATCCAATTCTCTCTGTCCATCAATAACCAGGAAACATCATACACCATCCCACTCGCACTTATCACACCACTGCTTACAAAATCACCAATTCAAATGACTACAGACGAAATGGAAGAAGCTCCACACAGTCCAGAAACCCCGACTCAGCCCCACACAAGGACAAAATGGATTGATATATTTATTTTTACTATAAGATTTTCATTTCATAAAAACTATTATTTGCAATAAAAACTTATTATTTGAATCATATATCTGCCTCCTTTGCTGTCTTTTGTCCCAGTTTTTTATGCATTATATCCTAATTCCTTTAGTCAACCTTACTTTACTTTACTTTATTGGTTTATTGTGACGGGACAATGCACATTAATGGACATGTTCAGAAATACAGAAGCCTCTATATACGAAAACATGTAAATATGCCGGAGTTAGCTAATGCTAATTTACATCCGTAGTCCCCAAGAAATATCAAAACAATCACTCATTACATTCATTCAACGCACAAACTGAAATATACATGTAACGTGTCATCGCAAAAGATACCACAGCATTACAGACATCAAAATTACAGCAAAACACAGACAGGATGTACGCAACAAACTGATATACCTGTAAGGTGTCATCGCAAGAGATACCACACATTACAGACATCAAAATTACAGCAAAACACAGACAGGATGTACATGCAGCATGTCAGTGCTAAAAGAAGAATACTACACCTTCCATTCAACAGGTTACATGATAACAATACATAGATACAATATGAAGGCTACTCTACTCTCTCTTAAGTGCTACACTTAAGTGGTGAAGTGCCTAGTGCAGGAAGAGAAGAAGATTTGGAAGGCAGCTATTAAGCTAGTGTTCACAAAATTGGTTTGTTTTAAGCCATTTTTTGAGCTGGCTTTTGAATGCCGCAAAAGTGGGGCTTTCCCTAATAGCCATAGGCAGTGTGTTCCAGCTAGTGCTGCCATTGATCGACCAGGTGTTTTTTGAGAACGTGGATTTTCTAGCATGGACTTCGCAGTCCCCCCTAGCTGCTGCCCTTGTGCTCAAATTTCTATTCTTCCTTCTAATGAACTCCCCTAGAGGAGGAGGAGCCAAGCCGTGTAAACATTTATAGATTAGACACGTGCTTTTAAATGTTCTAAAATTGTTAAAGCTAAGGAGCTGATATTTCTCTAAGATTTCACAGTGATGATGTGATTGTGGTTTTTTGTCAAACACCTTGATGGCTTTTTTATAGAGCTGTTCAAGGGGTTTGAGCACAGTGACACCAGCGAAGGACCAAACAGTGGAGCAGTAGTCTATGTGAGAGAGGATCATACAGTGGAGATAGGCTTTAGCTGCATCCGTTGTGATAAAGGGCCTGATTTGTTTGAAATTCTGTATGTTAAATCTAACTGTATTGGACACCTTTTTTACATGTTTTTTGAAAGTGAGGTTAGAGTCCAAAATAACTCCAAGGTACTTGAACTGTGGTACCAGTTCCAGTTCTTCTCTCTCCAGGAAGACATAGGATCTGCTCAACTTATTTGGTCGCTTGGTGAACATCATACATACAGTTTTCTTTGTGTTAAGCATGAGACATGAGTCTCGTAACCATGCTTGTACCTGGGCCAATGCACTAGTTAGCTTGGATGCAGTTAACATGGCATCCTTACCATGCGCAATGATGGCTGCATCGTCAGCATACATCAGGACGCCTAATTCCTTACAAACATCTGGGAGGTCATTTATATATAAGGAGAACAGTAAAGGCCCTAAAATAGATCCTTGAGCTTACACTTTTATTGCCAACTTGTAGATGTCCACTGTGCCCAAGCTTACCCTTTTAAAACATCTGAATAACAGACAAGTAACTTGTTAACTGATAACCTATTAAGCCACTAACAGTTTGACTTAAAGGGTGATTTACACAACCTGAATATTAATCTTGTTATACCTATACAGAGACACTATGAATGTACCATGTGGAGTATCTAGTAACAGTTAGGATTTTACATTAATTTCATGACAAATGGTTCAGATTCTGGCCTTGTGCTTATGCAGACCAGATTTATGACTACCACCACTACTACAAAAGCATTGGCTTTTCATTGTGACTACAAATTACTTAGATCACCATTCAGGAACAGTTTGTTTAATCCTTTCCTCACTGAGCACATCTATAACCATGATCAGAAGTGTACAGTAGAAGCAGCACACTATCTTCATCCAATGGACTCGGAACACCACAAATGCAACACCTCAGTAAGCTGTCCACTCATGGCTAACACATCTAAGCTTATCAGGAAGCTAGGATGTGAAATTATGACAGTTTGCCTAGAAAAAGTCCATTGCTTAATAAGCCTCTTTGACAGCCACCATTTGGCTTACCACCACCACTGCTACTTACTACATATTACTTACTACAAACTTGGTACACTTGTGCACATATCAACTCTGACTAAATGTGCAATTCAGTGTCTATATTATCTGACATATAACCCCCAAGTCACCAGAAGCTTGGACCCCGCATCGCCGCTTGCGGCTATATTTATTATTATTATTATTATTATTATTATTATTATTATTATTATTATTATTATTATTATTATTATTATTATTTCTTTTAATTAGGGTTACATTAATGCAGGCTAATAATTGTACATTAATGTAGTAATAATTGTAATTGTTGTAATAATTATTACAAATAACAGCAACAAATAATCTATAGCAGACCCGTTTCTGCTAGACAGAGAGACAGACAGCTGAAAGTAACCTAGGCTATGATTCAAATAATTCTAAATTAGCTCAGTCTGTCATCTGTGAATTGAATTTAAAAATCAAGCAACATTATCACGCAGATTACTGACTAGGCTATTAGTCTATCAATCTGACAGACAGACAGACAGACAGACAGACAGACAGACAGACTGTCACTGGATGCAGAAATTGCACAGCTGCAACGAGAGAGAGAGGGAGAGAGAGAGACGGCAGAGACGGGTTGCCATGTTCGTTATTGTTAACCCCCGAAGAGGCAGATTTTTAAGAGGTTAAAACGTTACATAAACAGCCTAAAACTAGTCTAAAGTAACAAACCAATAACACAACTCCACAACTCCACAATACAACCCTGACAAACTTTAGAAACAGCGTTTTAAATTGTAGAGTAGTCTATAATATAGCCTACCATTTGCAAGTACTTCCAAACCTGTTTAACTGGCAACGTGAGGAGCAGAGGAGGGCTGCACGTGCAGCAGGGAGCAGAGTGAGAACGCAGAGCAACAGGCTGTCAGCGCAGTTTCACTTTTGTCACTCTAACTTCAAGAGCTTCAAAAGTATATTTACCGGTCGAATTTCACAATAATCTTTACACAGAATGAAAGCCAAGGCTTTATTTTACTATAATCTGATGAAACCCCAAAACAGCAGAAATAAATATTATCTGATAAAATCACGTTTTCTAGACAAACAGCCAGCGCGACAAGCGACTGATGGTCAGAGCAGGTCACATATGTGGGAAATATCATGATTTTGAAAATCTACATAAATTTAGTCTCTGCATTTATCCCCTGGAGGCATGTAGGGCTGTGCAATAAAACCGATACGGCAATATATCGCAATACTTTTTTCGGCAATACTGTATCGATATTTCAGAAAAATATCGTGATATATCGCCATATTGATTTTTTTGCACAGCCATGTGTTCAGTGACATAATAATAATACTTTTTATTTCAATGCGTTCAGTAAGACACTCAACAGTTTTGACTTAATTTGTCCACTAAGTTGTCAATATAAAGAGATGTAGGCCTACATATTTTTACACTACCTGGGTGGTGCACAAACAGCGTGTTGTATCTTTAGCTCTATTTTGTAATTTTCAGTAAATTATGTAGAGTATTGAAATATATGGCAATATGTATTGTATCGCAATGTATCGTGATACAATTTGGTTGCTAAGAAATCAACATATGTCCGTTTGCAAGATGTGTGTCTATACTGCCCTGCAAAGCTAAAAGGGGGTAACTCGCCAGAGTGTAGAACTGAGAAAAATGACTTTAAAGTTTTGTTGTTGTCCAGCCAAATGTATTGTAGGAAGAAAACTGGAAATGTGTTAATTATATGTTGTTTTAATGTAGTTATTTATCTACATTTTTTTTTTTAGCTCAAACTTGACCTTTGACCCTTATTTGGAAGTTACCTTACTCTGGCTTTGCATTGTCTGCAAAATAATAAGGGGTGATGCCAAGCAAAAAGACAGTAACTTCAATTTGATCCTTCATTTGGTTGCTTATCACTATATAAAACCAGTGTATATGATAATAATGATAACATAGACATGAAGTCTCATGTTCATGGCACAATTACGCTTAATATAATATACGTATAAATATAATATAACTAGATTATCAGGCTGCTACACATCCTTAAAGCCTAGTTTGGTAGGACTCTTGTTGGCCCGTTGTGTGTCTGTGTGTTGGCGCCTCGGGGGTTAATGTCGTATGAGCTGGCTCGTCGGGGGTTGATGTCGTATGAGCTGGCACATCTGGGGTTAATTTCATATGAGCGGCACCTCGGAGGTTAATGTTGTATGAGCTGGTACCTCAGGGGTTAATGTCATATGAGCTGGCGCCTCGGGGGTTAATGTTGTATGAGCTGGTAGCTCAGTGGTTGATGTCATATGAGCTGGTGCGTCGGGGGTTAATGTCATATGACCTGGCACCTCTGGGGTTAATTTCATAGGCACGGCGCCTCTGGGGTTAATGTTGTATGAGCTGGTACCTCGAGGGTTAATGTTGTATGAGCTGGCACCTCGAGGGATAATGCCGTATGAGCTGGCACCTCTGGGGTTAATTTTATATGAGCAACACCTCAGGGGTTAATGTTGTATGAGCTGGTACCTCAGGGGTTAATGTCATATCAGCTGGCGCCTCTGGGGTTAATGTTCTATGAGCTGGTACCTCAGTGGTTAATGTCATATGAGCTGGTGCCTCGGGGGTTAATGTCATATGAGCTGGCACCTCTGGGGTTAATTTCATATGCACGGCGCCTCGGGGGTTAATGTTGTATGAGCTGGTACCTCGAGGGTTAATGTTGTATGAGCTGGCAGCTCGGGGGATAATGCCATATGAGCTGGTACCTCTGGGGTTAATTTCATATGAGCGGTGCCTCTGGGGTTAATGTGGTATGAGCTGGCGCCTCGGGGGTTAATGTCGTATAAGCTGGCACCTCCGGGGTTAATTTCATATGCGCGGTGCCTCGGGGTTAATGTGGTATGAGCTGGCGCCTCTGGGGTTAATGTGGTATGAGCTGGCGCCTTGGGGGTTAATGTCATATGATTTGGCGTCTCTGGGGTTAATGTGGTATGAGCTGGAGCCTCGGGGGTAAATGTGGTATGAGCTGGTGCCTTGGGGGTTAATGTCATATGAGGTGCCTCGCGGGTTAATGTATAAGGGTTAGGGGGTTAATGCCATATGAGCTGGCAACCTTGGGAGTTAATAGTGGGGTGGGTGTCTGTGTGGGTGGGGGTGGTATTGGTCCGATGTCACAATCATGACATTAGGCCTGCCCAGTAATGTAACTCATACCTCAACTCAATCTGAGCATTCTGGTGAGTTACCCCCTTTTGGCGTTGCAGGGCAGAGCATTCAGAGTGCAGTCAAACCAAACCAAACAACCGTAACTGATGTTACCTCAGTCTTGCTTGGCTTTTCTAGGGCTTTTGGAAGTTACTGTAAATATGACCCCCTATTTTCTCCAAAAAACAAAACAATTGACTCTAGATATTTTTCCACATGATAAAGCAGATCTTCAATGTTCCAAAAATGACAAAAACTCATTTTTGACAAAAATTGAGTTACCCCCTTTTAGCTTTGCAGGGCAGTATATTTCTCTATCATATAATTGTTCGATGTGTTATTATTACTACTGTAATTTGTTAATGTTGTGTCAGCTAGCCCTCCTTTCCCTGTTCTCTCCATATAGTCTCCCATACTCCCCTATACTCCCATACTCTTCCATATGCTCTCTCCTCTCCCACATTTCCCATTCTCTCCCCACCTCCTCCCTCCCCCTGCTCTCTTCTCTCCCACCCCCCCACCCCTTTCCCCTCTCCTGCTCTCTCCTCTTGCTCCTTCCCCACCTCCTATACCCTCCAACATTTCCCATTCCCTCCCCACCCCATCACTCTCTCACATTCCCCCTGCTCTCCTCCCTTATCCTGCTCTCTCCTCTGCTCTATCCTTCATTTCTATATTTTCTATATTTCTCTATGAATTGTTCAAATGTTATCTTTATTCTGTATATTCTTGCTACTGTTGTGTCAGCTAGAATTAGCTAGACATATTTTCTGTGAAGCCCTCTGAGACATGCTTGTGAATTAGGGCTATATAAATAAACTTGACTTGACTTGACTTGACTTGTATCGCAACCCATGTATCGTGATACGTATCGTATCGTGAGGTCCTTGCCAATACCCAGCCCTAGAGGCATGTTCCTCCGGGGGGCAGCCAGGAGCAGTGGGCAGCTTTCAGTTTAAAGCGCCCGTGCCCATCTTCAGTTCTTTGTCATCGCTGGTCAGGTGACGATCTTCTGCATATTTCTAGTGGGGCTCGATACCGATGTTGTATGGAGGAACCCCCACGGGAGCACGGGGAGAACATGCAAACTCCACACAGAAAGACCCTTTTGATGAGATAGCCCATCTGGGCACTGGGCAGTAGGCACTGAGGATATGGGGGGGACACCCTCAGCACCCACAGGCGGGAATCGAACCCAGGACCTTCTAGCTGTAACGCAACAGCGCTGTGACAAGGCACACTCACTCACACACACACACACACACACACACACACACACACACACACAAACAGTTACACTTAGTAACACTTAGTAACTTAGTAACACTTAGTAAGGACATTCACTGACATAATGCATTCTGTAGCTCCTAACCTTAACTTTAACCATCACAACTAAACTAAATGCCTCACCCAAACCTAAACCCAATTCTAACCTAACTCTTCAAACCAACTCTTGGGGCATGGCGGTGGCTCACCTGGTAGAGCGTACCATAAAGGCTTAGTCCAGGAATACTCAACTTGCTTTGCCCGGGGGCCACTTTCGTGAAATGATAGAAGGCCAGGGGCCAGTTAATAAACAATCAAAATACATTTTTCTGTAGCGGATTGTAGGTTTTTGGGGTGTTAGCCGGAGTTTAGTCTGACAATGTTATGCACACTGGATAGTTAGTTAGGTTAAGTACATACATAAGTGCCTGGGTAGCGAGCAGACGGCGGTATTTGACAATTTAGCAGCTAAATCATAGATTATTGAAAGATATTCCATATTCCAGACTGAAATGCTATAACAGAAGTGGAGTATTGGCCAGAATGACATGAACATTTGGACACTTATTCAGCGGGTATCTTGCATGTTGCGTTCAAGTGCACTGTAAAAAATAAAAAATAAAATCATCGCGGGCCACACAGGGGGCAGCCGCAAGTTGAGTATCACTGGCTTAGTCCTTCACTCGGCCGACCCGGGTTTGAATCTGACCTAGACCTTTGCTGCATGTCATCTCCTCTCCCTCTCTTCCTGTCTTGTTAATTAAAGGCAAAAATGCCCCCCAAAAATCTATTAAAAAAAAGTCTTAACCTTCAACTTAATCTTCAAACAGCCCTTTGAAGGTGTGTGAGAAGGTGAGGACTGGTGGGAATAGTGTGATCCTCACACATGCTACGTCCTGCGGCTGAAGCTCCCCGCTGTCGGGTGAAAAGAAGTGGCTGGCAACTGCACATGTCTCAGAGGAAGCATGTGTGTGTCTACGGCTCTCCCCAGGTGGACAGAGGCGGTAGGGCAATTGGGAGAAAATGGGTGGAAAATCAGAAAAAAATAAATGATAATAAAAAAAAAAGAAGGAAAGTGAGGACCGGCCAAAATGTCCTCACTTCCTCTGGTATAAAAGTCAAATTGGACCTCACTAAGGGAGCTGTACAAGAACACACATTCATGCAGATTGCAGTGACATTGTTCCTTTCTTTCCTTGGGCTTCACTGTGTGTGTGTGTGTGTGTGTGTGTGTGTGTGTGTGTGTGTGTGTGTGTGTGTGTGTGTGTGTGTGTGTGTGTGTGTGTGTGTGTGTGTGTGTGTGTGTCTCTGCCTGTCTGTCTTAGTCCCTGTTGGGGAACCTGGACAGCGCAGCGAGAACCTTCCAGAACTATTACTCTGTGTGGAGGCAGTTTGGAGGCCTGCCTGAGTTCTACAGCATTCCTCAGGGATACACAGTGGATAAGAGGGAGGGATACCCACTGAGACCAGGTCAGTGCACTAGACTGACTGTACATGATGTACATTACAATACTACACAAACTCACTGACTGACTGACTGACTGACTGACTGACTGGATAACAAACAAACCAGCTGCTATGAAGACAAGTGTTACTGCCTATTGAGACTGGTTAACCTTCTTACCTGGCAGACAACCTGTAGCTGTGTGTGTGTGTGTGTGTGTGTGTGTGTGTGTGTGTGTGTGTGTGTGTGTGTGTGTGTGTGTGTGTGCGTGCGTGCGTGCGTGCGTGCGTGCGTGCGTGTGCGTGTGTGTGTTTGTTACAGAGCTCATAGAGAGTGTGATGTACCTGTTCAGGGCGACAGGTGACCACACCTACCTGCAGCTGGGCCTGGATGCTCTGGAGATGGACTCCAGAGAAGATCGCCAAGACGCCCTGCGGATATGCTAGTGTAAGTCTGTCTGTCTGTCTGACTGAATATATGACTGACTGACTGTCTGTCTGTCTGTCTGTCTGTCTGTCTGTCTGACTGTCTGACTGAATATATGACTGACTGACTGTCTGTCTGTCTGTCTGTCTGTCTGACTGAATATATGACTGACTGTCTGTTTGACTGTCTGTCTGTTTGACTGACTGCCTCACAAGGTTCCTTCCCTTTTTCCTACAAAGATAGGTTTTGATTTCTGTTCTCTCTCTTCTCCTCTCTCCTGTCCTGTTGTGTTCTCCCTCTCCTCTTCTCTCTGCTCTCTCACATTTTCTGTAAAGTCCTCTGAGACATGCTTGTGAATTGACTGGACTTGACATTTTTATTCTGATTGGGCAGCTATTCTGATGAAAAGGTCCATGTAAACACAGCTATTGTCAATGTTCCTGTCCACCTCAGATTACAGACCTGCGGGACCACCAGCTGGACAACAGGATGGAGTCCTTCTTCCTGGCCGAAACGTCAAGTACCTCTACCTGCTCTTTGACCCCGCCCACTTCCTGCACGGCGGGGGGTCCTGGGAGGAGGGGGGGGGGGGGGGGGGCAGTGCGTCTTAGGGGCGGGGGGCTTCATTTTCAACATGGAGGCCCACCCACTCGACCCGGCCGCGCTCTACTGCTGCGGCCGCCACGCCCACGAGAGGCATGAGCTGAGGGACATCCTGCTCAGCCTATCACAGCAGCCCTCGGAAAAGACCGGCAGCCAATCACAGATGCCCTCCAAGCAGACTGAGGACAATCCTCCCCCCGGCCAATCGGAGAGCATCGCCCTGAAACCTGGCGAGCGAAAGACCGCCCCCCTGCTGTCCTGCCCCGTTCAGCCTTTCAGTGCTCGACTCACGGTCCTGGGACAAGTGTTCTCTGATGATACCTGACATCATCTGGGCTCGACTCCCTGGTCTGATCTCGGTTGGTTTATGTTGTGGGTTTGTGTAGTGGGGGATCCAGTGATGAGGAGGAGCTGTGATCTTTGTGATTGTAGGAGGGAAAACAAGGAGAGGACGATGACATCACCATAGCCCCCCCCCCCCCATTTCAGCCTCTGATGACATCACTGTCCACTCTGATGACATCACTCCTCACTCCTCACTCAGGTAGGATGAGTGTTCGAGCCCACTGAGCCAATAACTGTGACCTCTGATGTCAACTCAAATGTTGCTCTGTTGTCTTTGATGCTGTAATTTAAATTAACAGTAAAATATATTTTTTATTTATGACAAAACTTGTGGTGGTCGCTGTATGATTTCATAAGACAAGATGGAGGTTTAATGTAGGTAAGACTTTATTTGGATAGTCCGCCTATAGAGTCTACAGAGTACTTACTACAGCTTATTAGTTGACATTCAACAATTCAACTCTTCAACAACTTCTAACACGTTCAACAAATTATCTATAGACACTTTTAACTTCACAACTAGACATTCTAAATTGCCCCTAGGTTGTTGCAGTGTTTGCTGGTACAATAGAGAGGCAAAGTGAATGTCACTTCCTGCTTCAGCACTGTACCACAGATTTTCATCCGCCATTTATTTTCCCATAGACATTTCGTAAAATGCGTATAAAATAGTTTTACTCATTTCACTCATACCAAAACTTTAAAAAACATAGAACAAATATTTTCTTTAAACCCACATTTTTCTTACGTTTTGGTCCCAGTGAAATGTTATGCAATCTCCTGTTATATATATATATATATATATATATATATATATATATATATATATATATATATATATATATATATATATATGTACCGTTTGGCTTGAACCAGTAAAACTATTTTTATACGCATTTTACGAAATGTCTATGGGAAAATAAATGGCGGATGAAAATCGCTGGTACAGTGCTGAAGTATGTGGTCACTTTGCCTCTATAGCTGTCAGGAAATAAGCAAGGTTTCAAAGTGTTCCCTAGCAACACAATTCTGTGAAAACTGTCTATAGAGTATATGTGACAATTCATGAACATACCAACATCCTGCAATTGTGGACAGACCTGTAAGCTTCCAGACTGTTCCTGCCTTGCCAACAAACTAAAGTGCACAGAAATGTGCAAGCTACAAACCTGCAGCCATCACAGCGAGGAGGAGGATGTAGAAGTTGTTGTGACCCTGGATGACTATGATGATACTGATGATGATGAATCAAACAGAATATGAAAACTGTTTTATAATATAATTTGTGATGGTGGTGATGATAAAGATCATTGGTTAAATAAGTGATTGAAAGTTAGAATTCTTGATTTTTTGTTCTGTTCAAATAAATTGACAAGGTTGTCTCTTTCATTGGATCAACGGTTGGTGTCAGTGAGGGTTAACTGTGACTAAGATACCACTTGGGAAGGTTTATCAAGTTGAAATATCATCTAAAGGTACAGACCTTTTCAAAATACAAAATTAGGATTTGCCACCGTGGGTGGTACCAATTAGTGAAAATTCTGGCCCGGGCCCATCTTCTACTTTAAGGCCCACAATCAGCCTTCATGGTGGGATAATATGGGAAGATTATACATTTCCTCAATTGTTACAGTCCTGTGAGTATGTCAGGTTTTGTTATTTGTGTCAGTGATGTTCCTACATGTCACAATGCTCAAATAAAGACTATAGTTTAGTCGAAAATTGTGGGAAAATGAATGTTGTTGATACTTTGAAGACCTCTACATTTATTAGACAGACTCACAACTGGGCTTAAATGAAAGCTATGAGTCTACACTTAAAAAATAGACCAAACATGCCTTCATAAAACATGAGTAAAGGTCCTGACAATGAGCCTAAAGTAGGATATGCACCAGTGCCTAGATAGCAATTTATTGTAGGCGGTGGTTAACTTCATGTGCTGATAACACATGAAGCTACCACTTAGCAAAAGTTATCATACCAAAATATAATCTATGGACATGTACCTTTTCAAAAAATGTGACTAGAATTTGCCACCTTGAGTGATACCAATAAGTGAAATTTTGGGCTTTGGCCCATGGACTATACGGCTCCCTATCTGCATTCAAGGTGTGTACGGCAAGCCACAGGTACCATCTGCTACATTATAATCATATAGAAACATCTCTGGGAATTATGTCTTCCATCCCGAGAGGCTATTAGCCTACCGGAGTGTCTCCTGGCCAATCCAGGAGGCTTGGCAATACTATTTGGACCGCTTGTTGCTGGGTTAAATAAAACTATTATACTTCCTAGCTATACAGTCATAGCTCAGTTACAAGTTACACAGTTAATTGATGTTACTTTCCAGTTATAGGGACATAGCCCTTGAGTTATACAGTCTACTGTCTTATTGGAAAAAAGGAAGATGTATTGATATGTGGTTCTATATGATGCCTATGGTCACATTTGTGTTGTATCAACAGTAAATGCTATTTTAGGGCAAAACACTACACTTTACCAAAATGAGGAAAGGAAACTATTTCCACACAATTGTATGCATTTGAATATGTAACATGAAGCCAGAACATACATGAAGACTATTTTGATGGTAGTGTTTTAATTGATCACACCAGTGTGTAGTTGATGCTGTGTAAGACATCAACATATCATAGCTGTGTGTTTTGTTTTGGTGGAAATAATCCGTTTTGAGAAGAGAGAACATGGTTTTGAGTGTTGTGTCACTTTATAGGAGATTTGTGGAGTTTTGACAAACTCTTTTCAGTTTAGAGTTTTGACAAACTGAGCCACAGTTATTGGAAATGTGTTTAAGGTTTGAAGAAAAACTGTAAAGACACAACACATGTAGACATTTTCAACACGTTTAATTCCTCAATGTACAGCAGTAAAATAAGTTGAAACTGAGTGAAAAAAGTAATTGTAATTTAAAAAAATATATGATGAAGAACGTAGGATACAGTAAAAATAATTTCCATGTATTTACATCCAATGAAGAAAACAACAGTTTGTACATAAGAAATACATGGGTTTATGGTGCCTCAGCATCCTGTCTGTGCTCTGACTCAGACCAGAGATTCTGCTCAACATCACAGCAGCAACAACAAGCCTCACAAGCCTTCTCCATGACTCTCTCTCTCTGTCTCTGTGTCTCTGTCTCTGTGTGTGTGTGTCTCTCTCTCTCTCACTTTCTCTCACTATCTCTGTCTCTCTCTCTCTCTCTCTCTGTGTCTGTGTCTCTCTGTCTCTCTCTCTCTCTGTGTCTCTCTCTAGCTCTCTCTCTGTGTCTCTCTCTCTGTGTGTCTCTCTTTCTCTCTATCTCTCTCTCTGTGTGTGTGTGTGTGTGTGTGTGTGTGTGTGTGTGTGTGTGTGTGTGTGTGTGTGTGTGTGTGTGTGTGTCTCTCTCTCTAATTCAAATTTTTCAAATTCTTATAGCTTTATTGGCATGAATGTCACAACAACAATATTGCCAAAGCATCAAGAAACAATCACATTCAACATTCAACATCACTACTCATGAATAATACAGTAATACAAATACATACAATGCAAAAATAATAGACATTAATTATGACAATTGTGAGATTGAGACACATCAGTGTGTGTAGGTCACTCACTGTCCCTCAGGTTGTGGCATGTTGAGACATATTGGACAGACAGATGAGCCCTGTCTCCTTCTCTTAGGACTACTTTTAATTTGGAGCTTGTTAAGTTCTTTGAAGTCTGGAATTACAGAGTTGAACTTATTGAAGTCAATATTCCTTGTTTCTTCAAAGCTTTTACATTGTAGGAGGAAGTGCATCTCTTTGACCTCAGCTGTCAAACACTGACCACATGTTCTCTCTATCTATCTCTCTGTGTCTCTCTCTATCGCTATCTATCGCTCTGTCTGTGTGTCTCTATGTGTCTATCTATCTATCTATCTATCTATAGGTTAGCATAAGGTGCAGTGATATGTGAAGGGAGTTTTTAGACACACACACACAAACATGCATGTGTGCGTTCACGTTCACCACTGGAGTCAATGCAGGGAGCTGAGAATTGAGGCTTTGTGTTCAGATTAGTTTGTGTCAGAATTCTAGAGGCAGATTTTCACTTCTAGCTGCTTCCTGTCATGTGATTTAAACATATGGACGAGCTTTTCTATGTCTTGACTTGTCATAACTGTCGTGTGTGTGTGTGTGTGTGTGTGTGTGTGTGTGTGTGATCCTGTACAGAGTGAAGCATCATCTCAGCAGCTGTGTTTGGTCTCAGTGTGTTTCTCTCTCCCTCCTCTATCTGACAGTTTCTCTCTCCCTCCTCTATCTGTCAGTTTCTCTCACTCCTCTGACAGTTTCTCTCTCCCGCCTCTATCTGACAGTTTCTCTCTCCCTCCTCTATCTGACAGTTTATCTCTCCCTCCTCTATCTGACAGTTTCTCTCTCCCTCCTCTATCTGACAGTTTCTCTCTCCCTCCTCTATCTGACAGTTTCTCTCTCCCTCCTCTATCTGACAGTTTCTCTCTCCCTCCTCTATCTGACAGTTTCTCTCTCTCTCCTCTATCTGACAGTTTCTCTCTCCCTCCTCTATCTGACAGTTTCTCTCTCACTCCTCTATCTGACAGTTTCTCTCTCACTCCTCTATCTGACACAGAGACACTTAACTGAGGCACCATACTCATACAGACAGAACCCAGGGTAGAGTTTTTCAGTGAAGGTTGAGTAGAAGGTGTGGATGTGAGTCAGTGTGTCAGAGGAAACTGTGTAGAAGGACAGAGAGCCAGCAGGCCAGTCAAGATACACTGCGACTCTGTTAGAGCGAGAGGAGGGGAGAGGTATGCCTGTGTCTCTGTCATTGTGATAGGCAGTGTAACTATCATCAGAGCACCTCAGCCTCCAGGACTTTTCATTCCCTCCAAGCCAGCTGTCAACACCCCCTCCTCTTCTGCTGATTCCTCTGTAAGTCACTCCTATATCAACCCTTCCTTTCCTCTCCACCTCCCAATAACAGCGACCAGTCAGACCATCTCTACACAGCAGCTGAGACCAGTATTCAAATCTCTCTGGGTGATAAGGATATGGCTGCTTCTCTCTCACCCCCGTCACCTTTCTGTTGTCTTCAGACAGGAGGAGGCTTCTCTCTGCTGTGTTTGGATCCAGTGTGAGTTCACAGGCATCTGATGAGACAACAAGACTCAATACAGCAGCAGCTTCTCATCTAAAACACCTGGGCTGTGTTTTCACAATAACAATCATTATTAGTGGTTATGAAGATATTTTACAAGTGATTTTAAGAAGTGGTTGATTGTAAGTTTTTACCACATTCATTTTCACATAAATAAACCTTTTGTCAAAACCTTAAAAACAGACCAAATAAAGTGTTGTGCTGCAGGAAACTCTGACAGGTTCCAATTAAAAACTAAAGGCAATGAGACACAGAAACACAACAGATGAACATTGTATGATGTGAAACACAATATTGAGCCAGACTGGAACACAAGTCACTGTTATTAAGCTGTTACCAACTTATTCACACACACGCACGCACGCGCGCGCGCACACACGCGAACACACACGCACACGCGCGCGTGCGCCAGGGCTGGACTGGGACCAAAAAAGCTACCTGCCATGTGTCAGACAGGCCCACAATTTCGAATCGGCCCATTTTTTTGAGCTCGCGCTCGCTTCGCTCACGCTCGCATGGGTTGGGGATTTACTTATAAAGCCACATGTTATGACCCGGTCTAGGGGTTTTAGGCGTAATGATGTTGCAGCATTGAATAAAAAACGTGCCCAGTGAGAACTCAACGTTTACTTATTAAATAGACATAAGTACAGTACTAAACATAACAACACTGATTTGTTTTAACGCAAATACAAGTGTATTGCCACACAAACATTTCCCATATGTCTGATGTATCTTTCCCCATAGTCTGTTACAACTTTACCCCGCTCGCCGGCGCTTCTGGCTCATACTGAGCGCATTAGCGCCCGGCGAATGTAACGCATTTCCCATTTTACACTGTGCCATTTTCACGTCTAGGTCTAAATGCTGGCTCCTACCTGAGTCTTCACGTGAAGTTAATAAGACGCTATCCGATGTAAAACATCCTCTTCTTTTAATGACACCTAGTTGTTGCATCCAAATTGTTGCATAAAATCCACTTTTCTGTGCTCAAAAACCGAAAACCAAAACCAGCCTGAATGGACTGCGGTCACGCCATCCGCACTTTGAGGAAGCGTAGTCGCGCTATCTGCAGGTAAAATCCACGGTAAAGAGTGGGTGAGCCCCTCATGGTGCCTTCAGGTACGCCTCGTACACCCAGAAACAGATACTAATGGCCACAGGCCCAATCAAATACATAATACATACTTTTTCACCAACATGACCGGCCCAATACCGAGCGGCCCACCGGCCATCGCACCGGTAAGAATACATTACAGTCCAGCCGTGGCGCGCGCGCACGCACGCACACACACACACACACACACACACACAGGGGGTCTACGTGCAACGCAGGTATACGCAATCTACACACTGCGAAATTACTCAGATTTGCGTTGGCGCATGATACGTATGCGCTATGATACGTATCGTTTTCACTTACCATTCATAAAATTCACCCTGTGCGCTCTGTGTTACAAAGCGCGGACTTTTGGACCCTAGGGGCTTCCGTCGAGCCGACTCGAGCGTGACGAGCGTGACGTAGCCGTGACGTTGCTTACTACCAAACAAAACAGTTGGTGAGGAGATGCCTATTCGATAGGTGCACAATGAAGCGAAAGCAAACGACTCAAACAACACTCTTTCAGTGTTTTCGTAGGCCTGCTTGCCCTGCTACTGCAGCTGCAGCTGTAGCTGTAGATGGCAATAACATTACAGAAAGGAATCCTGAGGACTGTGATGAGGCAGCTGCTATCGCAACGTTACTTGATGATATCGTCATACCTGGTAAGTCGCATGTACGTTATAATATGAACGTTACTGTAACAGCAGCAGGGGATTGTTTGGTACATTGAATTATATCTAGAACAAGCACAATAACTAGCTAGGTTGATACATGGGGGGGGGTGTACTGCTGCTGTGTGTGTGTGTGTGTGTGTGTGTGTGTGTGTGTGTGTGTGTGTGTGTGTGTGTGTGAGTGAGTGAGTGAGTGAATTTAAACAACAGAATGCAATGTTTTGATGCAGTGTACTGTATATCTCCTTGTTTCTTTTAGATAAGAACTCGACCTGGCCAGTCGTGTGGAATGAGAGTCAAGCGACGGAATTTAAAAACAGGCATCCTTGGTTGGAGTGGAGAAGCGGAAAGCTAGGTAAATATCTGCCAACATGCTCAGCTGGTTTAAACAATAGAGTGGACGTAGCTTCCGCATGCGTACCAAGGGATTCCATCCGCCATTTTATTTTCCATGGACATTCCTAAAATGTTTATAAAAATAGTTTTACTTGGTCGAACCGAGCAATTCAGCTATATTACAATCAGGAGAGGCCATATAACATTTCACTGGGACCAAAAAAACAACAGCAACAACGTAAAAAAATGTTTTCTTTAAATCCGCGATTTTTTCAACGTTTTGGTCTGAGTAAAATTGGCTATTGTCTCTCCTGATTCTAAATATAGCTGAATCGCTCGTTTTGACCAGGTACGACTATTTTTATAAGCATTTTACGAAATGTCTATGGAAAATAAAATGGCCGGTGGAATCCCTTTTCCGCATGCTGAAGCAGGGAGTGACGTTCACTTTGGCTCTATTGAAATGCATCAAGTTTCCTCCATGTTGTTTTGTAGCAGTGGTGGCAGGGGGTACTTTACAAACAAAGAGACAAAAAAAAGAATTAGAGCTATTGAAAGATTTGAATCGACTTTATTTGCCACAATATGCAAGATTACATATGAGGAATTTGTCTTAGTGTTCAGTATTTGAACATTTGTCTCATTTCATCTGCTTTTCATGCATTTTGTTAGCCATGGTGTGAAGATTGTAAACAGTTCATTAATAGATTTTGGCCTTGTTGAGCAGGTCTTATTACTAATAAAGGTCCAAATGTTAATTTATTTGTGTCTTTGTTTACTTCCAGGTTGTGCTATCTGCAGTGCTACAAAATCAACTGGTGTCCTCACAGAAGAAAGAGTGTCCATGTCTGAGGAGTGGATGTCCTTTAAGATCCAGTCCTCATGTGCAAACAGATCAGCAGCTCTGGCATCCTTGAGGAACAAGATTCACCGCCATGAGACATCCAGGGCACACGAATTAGCTAAGGAGCTCACTGAAAAGGGTGCACAGGATTCACTTGGACATATAGTGAGAGCTGTGTCAGATACTGTGTTAGCTGAGACTGATTATGTATTCAGAACAGCATACTATCTTGCTAAGATGAACCGACCTTTCACTGACCATGACGATCTCATAAAGGCAACAAATGGTCTCAACATGGGCACTAGTCTGCACTCAAGGTCCAGTTCCACAAAAATTGTGGAACACATAGCAAAAGAGATGCAGGGAAAAATTGCTCACAACATTGTCTCTTCATCATGCAAATTGTCTGTCCTCATTGACGAGGCTACATCTCTCAGCCACAAATCTGCCATGATCGTCAATGTGAAAGCCTCTTTAAATGGAGCTACTCCTGAATTTTTATTTCTGGAGCTAATTGAGCTGGAAAGCCAAAGGGCAGAGGGTATAGAGCAGGGGCACTCAATTAAAATTCAAAGAGGTCCAGATAGAGAAAATTTCCTCAAGCGAAGGTCCGGAACATTGAGCTTGCGTTATGATTCAGTGGCATTGAACTTAGGCTACTTCAATGATTGCAGTAGCCTAATGGTACAATGTCTGTATGTAGTCAACGACTGAATGTGTATTTAGTTTTCAGATTTAACTGGATTAATTATAAATAACTAGCCTACACTAATAATAAATACATGTTCTTTTCTCATTTCAAGTAAAATAATGGCTGCATTTAGAAATAACACAACAGAGTGCTTTGGAATGTGCATCTTAAAATAAAGTGCTTTAATTTTAGAAAAATAAGTTCCCCCTTTTCTTCCTTTTCTTAACTCCATTTCACATTTTATTAGGGGTGGGCGATACTGCAAAATTTGGTGTCGATCCGATACCAAGTAATACTGGTCCAGAATTGCCGATATCGATACCGATACCGATACTTTTTACTATTAAATATGGCTTATGAACTTTCATGTAGGGGAGAGCAGTGTGTCATCAATAGGTTTATCAATGTATCAACCACTATAAATTATGACCGCTACAGTTTGAAAATGTAACATTAACCAATGCTGAAGATCCTTAATATTAATTCAACTACTATA
The DNA here is from genome assembly GCF_964638095.1 of Poromitra crassiceps. NCBI lineage: Eukaryota > Metazoa > Chordata > Actinopteri > Beryciformes > Melamphaidae > Poromitra > Poromitra crassiceps. The sequence goes on from NC_139630.1 coordinate 10,299,770, forward strand.
TATACCTGGATATTATTTTCCTCTGTGAAAAGACTGCCCGTGGAGTCTATCTCTGTGTTGAGGGGGGGGGGGGGGGGGGCGGTCTGATATTTCCCTCCTCCCCTTCTTTTCTGCAGGTCAGAGCTCTCTTTCTTGTTTCTCAGATGCTTAAACAAGTTGGTAGTAGGCTAGTGGTCCCACAGTAGTGGACAGCCTGCATGCGGCTACGTCACACTTCACAACAATACTGATGTAAAATAACCAAACGATCTGCTCCTGTTCCTTTGAGCCATCACGTAATGGCATGTGTGTTTTTGTATGCGATTGTGCGCGTCGGATTTCAATCCCACTCTGTGCTCTGCTGCTTGCCTTCCTTTACAAGACCCGCCCTGCATATCGCTCAAGCACTATTATTGGCCCAGGCACGTATACTCTGTTTCAGTGCACATGTGATGACACGACAACAGCAAATCCGAGGCGGAGAAGCCCTGCATGAATGCACGCAAAAAAGATCGAAAAATCGATATTTTGATGTCAGGATCGATCTTCAAAACGAGACTCAGGTATCGGGAGTATCGATATTTTGGGATCGATCCGCCCACCCCTACATTTTATCAGTTAGGCTCTCAGCCAACAAACCTCCTTTTCTCTTGATAGAAGTGAGCTCCCACTCTGTCTGTCTGTCTGTCTGTCTGTCTCTCTCTCTGTCTGTCTGTTTGTCTGTCTGTCTGTCTTTCTATCTATTGGTCGCTCGCAATGCAAACTTTGCATGTCGTTGGGCAGTGAATGTGTGTGTGCCCTCAGTCTGGATTTGAGTGTGTGTGTGTTTGCTCATGTGTGGCGCTTAGACAGCTGGTCAGGATCGCATCACACTTCACGAGACAGACTGGTTTTGAACTGCTCGTCAGACCAATGAATGAACATGAGTCTGCCTGCTCTGGATTAAAACTTAAGCTTTGTTTTTGCGGTCTACTCGTTTCTTTTGAGCACGCGATGTGAACGTACTTCTATCTCTCGCATTTCTCCGAGTCTCGCCTCTCCTTCGTCCGTCCGTGTGTCAACTCTCTGGCAGCAGCAGCAGCAGCAGGCAGAATCGATTCGCTTGTTGATTGGCTGAGTAGCATCACATGTGATGATTTACAGCGCATGCATTGGTCTGTGAGCTTCCTGACAGATAAACCAGTAGTACCGTAAAGGCTAGAAAAGCATGTGCCGGTTAAAATAGAAACGCTCCGTGAAAATGTAACTATTCAATGATTTGTAGGTTATAGGGCTCGGTCCGGATAGGACGGCGTCTGGGTCCGGACTTTGAGGATCGCTGGTATAGAGGAAGCTCTGTTGAACTGTTTGGACACTGCAGGCTTCAGTGAAGAGTATCTTCAAAAGAACTGGGTCTCATTTGTTTCTGATGGTGCCAGTGTCATGCTAGGCAAGCATTCTGGTGTGGCAACCAGGCTGACTGCAAGGTACCCTAACCTGTTCACGTGGCACTGCATGAACCACCATTTGGAATTGGCTGTATCTGATGCTGTGGATGAGGTTCAGGCAGTCAACCACTTCAAGGCGTTCATGGAGAAGATCCACAATCTCTACAGTCAATCCACTAAGAACTCCCGAGAACTTAAAGAGGCAGCACGAGAAGTGGGCTCACAAGTCCTGAAAATTGGCAGAGTTTTGAGTACGCGATGGGTGGCCAGCAGCTTCCGTTCTGTCCAGGCTGTGTGGAAGTCATATGAAGCACTCAACAGACACTTTGAAAATGCTGCGGGAGACCAAACAAGAAACAGCAAAGAGAGGCAAACTTACAGAGGCCTGGCACGTCGCATGCAAAGCAAGGAATTTCTTTGTGACCTCGGACTGATGTACGATGCACTGTCTGAACTCTCAAACCTATCTGAGCAACTCCAGGCCCATTCGATCACACTTTTGAAAGCAGACCAGTTGCTGAAGCGCACCATCAGAGTCCTGGCATCATTTAAAGAGACTCCAGGAGAGAAATCAGTGGAGGCTTTGCAAGCACAGGCTTCGGGATGTTTTGGATCAGTTTACCTGGAGTCAAATGCAAAGCTCACACCAATCAATAGTAGGCAGTTCCTTCAGAGTCTGATCAACAACATGGAGACGCGCCTCTCATTTGAAGGTGACATGCTTCTTGATCTCAGCGTTCTGGACACCACCAACTGGCCATCATCACCTGGCATACGGCATGGTGAGGCACAAGTGAAACGACTGTGCAGGCGGTTCCATCTTTGTGAACAGCAAGCAGTTAATGGTATGAGAGATTACCTTGAGGACCCGGACAGTGAGCCTGAAAGCCTAAAACCACTCATACGATGCATGCAGACCATCCCTTGTAGCACTGCTGAGTGTGAAAGGGGTTTTAGTCTGATGAACATTATATGCACGGACATGAGATCTACACTGTTGTTGTCCAATGTAAGCAATTTGATGATGATCAGCATAAATGGGCCGCCTATAGATGTTTTTCAGCCAAGGAAGTATGTCACAACATGGTTGAGAAGCCATCGCTCTGCCACACAAGCAAGGAGAAAAATCACACATCGGGAGCCTGAGAAAATCCCAGGCGTGTGGGATTTGCTTTAACCGTTCTTTCTGGAATGCGAGTTTAACAATGTCTATGCTATGCTATAGTCAGCATACAATAATGATTGTTATGAATGGGATCCTGAAAAATTTACTTTTGATGTGAAAAAGTCTGAACAACTAACAGGGTTCCCATTGGTCCTTGAAATCCTTGAAAGTTTGTTAATTTGAAAAAAAATCAAGGCCTTAAAATTTTGTGAAAATACACATGGGTCATTGAAAGTACTTGAGTTTAGGGCAGAGTCAGAGGGAGTATACCCTCTGAAAAAATGTAGACTACACCACTGCACACACACACGCACACACACACACACACACACACACACAGCGCGTGCGGGGCTCACAGCTGATTAGGAGATGCACATGCGCAGGGAGCCAAGAGAGACGCCGCACGCGACACGAGACAACGGAGCTGCAGCCACACGAGCACGAGCCACGACAGAGGAAAGACGCCAGCGTAGGAGGAGCTTACTGCCATCTGCATACTCGCACGAGTTGACTGAGAGAGAGAGAGAGAGAGAGGAGGGAGAGAAAGAGAGAGAGAGAGAAAGAGGAAGAGAGAGAGGGGGAGGGAAAGAGAGGGAGAGAAAGAAATAGAGGGAGAGAGAGAGAGACAGAGAGAATAAGAGAGAGGGAAACAGAGAGAGAGGGGGGGAGAGGGAGGGAGAGAAAAAGAGAGGAAGGCAGAGAGGGAGAGAAAGAGAGAGAGGGAAACAAAGAGAGTGAGGGGAGAAAGAGAGCGAGAAAGAACGAGGGAGAGAAAGAGAGAGAGAGGGAGGGAGAGACAGGGAGAGTAAGAGAGAGGGAAACAAAGAGAAAGAGAGAAAGAGAGAGAGAGGGAGGGAGAGAAAAGAGGAAGGCAGAGAGGGAGAGAAAGAGAGACATCGTGGGAGAGTGGAGGAGTGGCTTCACGCCTCCTTCAGTGAAGTCTAGATTCATGTTGATTCATCAGTGTGTGTGTGTGTCTCCATGAGGAGGTGATACAGGTCCACATAACGAGCCACAGTACAGCTAACTCTAAAACCTGGCATCAGGTCAAAAGACTGGAGCTGAAGGGAAGAGGCTAACTCTAAAACCTGGCATCAGGACAACAGACTGGAGCTGAAGGGAAGAGGCTAACTCCAAAACCTGGCATCAGGACAACAGACTGGAGCTGAAGGGAAGAGGCTAACTCCAAAACCTGGCATCAGGACAACAGACTGGAGCTGAAGGGAAGAGGCTAACTCTAAAACCTGGCATCAGGACAACAGACTGGAGCAGAAGGGAAGAGGCTAACTCTAAAACCTGGCATCAGGACAACAGACTGGAGCTGAAGAGAAGAGGCTAACTCTAAAACCTGGCATCAGGACAACAGACTGGAGCTGAAGGGAAGAGCCCTTAAAGTGGAACTGAACCTGTTCGTCACGTGCATAATGAGTCCGTTTCAGACTGAAAACATAGTTTGTCTAAGATGACAGTTTGAGAGGCGGGTCATAGTATCATCATGATCGCGATGATTTTATTTGACAATTCTGGGGACTGGATTGGGCTTTGGCCAATCATGGCATGTTCCACCCCCAAATCGAGTGGGATTCAGCGTGTTGTCGTGCTACGCGAGTGGGATCCGCGGAGTACCAGGCAGCCAGCTGCTTCGTGCGGAGGGAGCGGACAATCCGATGAATGGGTGCTGCCCGCCCGCCTGGAATCTCTGAGGGGAGACCCCTGACAACCACGCTCTCAAACGGTCTCAAGCGCGCGCCTTTTACGCTATTTCTGTAAATACGATATCCCTGTAATGCGCGTTTTAACGAGCCAGTTGCTTTAAATGCTTTGCATTCTTAGAGATTATAGTTTTTGTTTGTTGTTCATGTTTCTAACAATTGGCCAAGTTAGTAGTTAGTTTATGGGATAGGAATTCTGCCAGATGACAGGCACTAGGCACCATTTTCTACTTCATTTGGAAGAGAAAATTACCCAGAAATGAAGATTTGATTGACAGCTGCATGTTGTGATATGATTGGTTGAAATGGGGTAGAAATTTGATAGTACTAGGTGATGTCAGCAAACTGTAAATTACTGTTATCAATGAAATCTTGAAAAACGAACTTTTGATGTGAAAAAGTGTGAAAAACTAAAGAAATTAGATTGATACCCAGGTATTTGAACTAAAAGAAAAGAAAAGTTATTATTAGGTTCAGCTCGACTTTAATGACTGTTGATTCTTTCATTTGGCTTTTTGCTTTGTTTGCATCCTGTTGGTTTGATTTAGGTTGCAATGCATTTATATAATTAATTTAATTTGGCTCCTCCCTAAATCAGTGTTACATTTAGCTGGTTATTCTACCCTACTCCATATGAACTCCATACACTGAGAAAGCAAGACATTAAAGTCTGTTCTGCACTTCTTTGCCACTTGGAGGCGCCAGGAGGCGGTGGGACAGCCTGCTGTTGGAGACAAAACAGTCACTACTCTTGGCTGCAGTGGACACTGGACATTAAACTCTTATGGACGCTGGACTCTTTTAAATAGGCACGTTTTTAACTTGTATTTTAGTAATAAATCCCTTTGTTTTTTTAACTTTGACTGTTGTTTGGGCCAGCACCACTCCCCTGTAGAAAACACATGTATTTTATTCTTAAAGTCACACTCCACACCCTTGAGACACATTTTAATTACCTTTATTTGTGTTCACATTTAGACAAAAAAAATCCTTGAACACAAACAATGGGACATTTCAGAATGACAAATGTATTTGAAATTACAACCTCAATTCAGAAAAAGTTGGGACGCTGTGTAGAACTTAAATAAAAACAGAATGTGATCATTTGCTAATCCTTTTCCACCTATATTCAATTTAATACAGTAGAAATATATTGAATGTTTTACCTGATCAACTTCCAGTCCAGCCTGGCTCAATATTTTGTTTCACATCATACAATGTTCATATTCTGAATTTGATGCCAGCAACACCTTTCACAAAAGTTGGAACAGAGGCAACAAAAGACTGGGAAAGTCGAGGAATGCTCAAAAACACCTGTTTGGAACATTCCACAGGTAAACAGGTTAATAGAGAGGCAAAGTGACCGCCTACTTCCTGCTTCAGCACTGTACCAGAGATTTTTATCTGCCATTTATTTTCCCATAGACATCTCGTAAAATGCTTATAAAAATAGTTTAACCTCATCAAACCAAACGGTTCAGCTATATTTAGAATCGGGAGAGACCATAGAACATTTCACTCAGAGCAAAACTTAAAAAAACGACAAAGAAAAAAATATTTTCTTTAAATCCGCAATTTTCTTTACGTTTTGGTCCGAGTTAAATGTTATGTGGTCTCTCCTGTTTCTAAATATATCTGAACCGTTTGGTTTGACGAAGTCAAACTATTTTTATAAGCATTTTACGAAATGTCTATGGGAAAATAAATGGCGGATGAAAATCTCTGGTACAGTGCTGAAGCAGGAAGTAGGAGGTCAGGTCAGAATCTGGAGAAATCTCTGCACGTAAGGGGCAAGGCTGAAACCAACATTGAATGGCCGTGACCTTTGATCCCTCAGGCGACACTGCATTAAAAACCAACATCGTTCTGTCATGGATATTCCCACATGGTCTCTGGAACACTTGGGAAAAGCAGTCAGTTAACACAGTTCCTCGCTGCATCTTAATGTAAGTTAAGACTCTACCATGCAAAGTGAAGCCATATATCAACCACATCCAGAAACGTGCCCGAGCTCATCTGAGATGGACTGGTCAGACCACAGCACACTTTGCCTCAGTCATTTCACCTCCTTTTCAAATATGTTGATTAAAAGGCATGATGTCAGCCATCACCCTGATTCACATAGGATCAGAATGAATGGACGTCACAGACTGTGCCATAGATGGACTTTCTATCTCACTAGTTGAATGTGTTGCTTTGTTTTCATGAATCAAACTAAATACACACTTACATTTCCTCAGACCTGGTTTCAGCCACTGCACTCCACCATGGTCCACACTGGAGGAATAAACAAAGTCAGATCAGCAGATTCTCTTTGATGATGGAAACAACATGGACATTTATTAATAACCTTCAATATGAAGGATTTCCTCTCAAATGCTCCATTGAACTGTATTCCTGCATGAACTTTGCAGTGTGACAGAGAAAATGTGTGTGACTCTCAGCCTTCTAGCAGACGCTGCCTCTCCATACCTGAGCTCCAGCTCTCTCAGATGGTAGGGGTTGGACCTCAGAGCTGAGGCCAGAGAAGCACAGCCTTCCTCTGTGAACAAACAGCCTGACAGCCTGCACGCACGCGTGCGCGCACACACACGCGCACGGACACACACACACACGCACACACACACACACACACTGTTGCAGTTATACTTTATACTGTTTTCCTCGTCTTTGCTGTCATGACGATTGACATCAACATTTCATCACTTCCTCCTGTCACAGAGTGATATGTGACTGTTATGTATTGTCAGACACCCCCTTGTGTAATGATAATACGTTAATATTACGTCTTTGCATCAGAGGGTCAAAGCAGGAAGTGGGAGTGGCTTAGAGATTATAGCCATGGATTTCAGGTGCGCGAGTCTCTCTGCCACTTGGCTGCTAGTCTGATCAGGGAGCTAGGTATTGCTCCTGTGGTCCAATTTCTATAGTTTTCCCTCTGTTCTCACGTGTGGGTGTGAGTGTGTGTGACTTTTTCTTTCCAAAGCGTCTTATAAGCGGAGGCTTCCTGAATCTCCTCCACACTATCGATTGGGTTGGCCAGTGTTGGGGGTAACTCATGACAAAAGTAACATATTACATGTAATATATTACTTTTAGCAGTAACTCAGTAATATAACTTATTACTTATAGGATTTCAGTAATATTATAGCAGTTAATTTGTCAAGTAACTCAAGTTACAAATTGAGTACTTTTTTTTAATCAAAGCACATATTTAAATAATTTCCTAATCAAACTGTGTTTTTTTATGCAAATAATAGATGACAATAACAAAGGAAAAGGATAACATTTAGAATTTTGGATGGTTTACACTGACTTTGGTGAAAAGTAATGCAAAAGTAGTGTAATGAGTTACTCTACACAGACAGTAATATTGTAAAGTAACGTATTACTTTCAAATGAAAGTAACTAGTAATATGTAGTATATTACATTTGGAAAGTAACTTGCCCACCACTGGGGTTGGCCATATACAAGCCGGGCTGCATAGATGTCATCGCCCATGCAGTGAAGGTAGGCTGCTCCCATCCCTTTTGAGACTTCTGGATTGATGTATCTGAGCAAAGACGTATTGTGTTGATGTGACGAGTTTGTTTTGACTAGACACAAGCTTGATTATTTTTTGGGACCAGACGCTCTGTCACATATCGGGCACTCGTCGGGATACATTTTCATTACATTTCACCAGGCTCACCTGGTGAAATGTTTGCTAACATTAGCAGCTAACAAAGAGCTAGTGTGGTGGCTACACGAAGCTAACTGATGAAGTGGACGTTTCCTCGCGCTAATAATAGTTCATTGATAAAAACGGAGCGCAGTGCTACGTGTGTTTATTTACTATGCTGCCTCACTATCTCCGTATGAGAACGTAAAGAGCTTTTGCGCAGCTGTGTGTGTGTTGTGAAAACTGCACTGAGCAGGGCAGGCTAACATGTGCTGCTGCAAGTGTTGTAGGCTTGGGCCAGAGTTATACGTTTGCTGCTCGGGGGTTTCCGCATGAGCGATTAATAATTGGATAGGATTAATAAACGTTTTGATATTTTGGAATAATTAATTAATTGATACAAAATAAATAATTTGAATTTGCTGATTTGTGATTTGTATGTTTCTATTAGTTTAGCATAGGGATAGTTATTGTTGCACCAAGTGGTAGTTGATTGGTGTGACAATAGGTTGTTTAGTTTGGAGGTTTCTGATTAATTAGGGGGAGGCTTCCGGGTTATATTTGGCCTGCTAAAAAGTTTGCACTTAGGGGAGTGCAGGGCTTAGGGGCAGTGTAGCTGTCTTTTGATATAAGCAGTTAGACAGGAGATGGCTGGGTGGAATATTACCACCAAACATTCTTCAGCTTGCCATCCGCAGTCACAGGGAGCCTTAGAAAGATTTCATAGTACGTTACAGGGCACGATTCAAATGTTTGTGGCGGTACAGCCAAGGGAGTGGGAAGAGGCCATTCCCTTTCTTTTGTTTATGGTTCGTGAGGCTATATCTGAGTCATTGGGGCTTAGCCCTTTTGAGTTAATTCCCGATCAAGTGAGGGGTCCACTGAGTATGTTCAAGGAGATGGTGGTCAAACGGAAAGAGCCTAGTGGGACTGAACAATATGTATCCATTTTCCGCACGAGACTGAAGTTAACGGCCCCTATTCTCCCACAGGCCTTCGGCGCTAAAACGGGCCTTAAACGCAAAAAAAACGTGCCTTGCGCCTGCCTCGGGAAGATATCAATATGGCTTTACGCTGCCAAATGCGCTTTAGGCCGAATGGGCGTGGCGCAGTCCCAGAATGGGCCAGAATGGGCGTGTCGGCCTTAAATATCGGCGTAATGATATTGTAGCGAATCAGTGTTACACATATAACGGTGAGCAATGGTAGTGTCTCGACTACAGATAGGAACGTATATGTGGGAGTGTTATTCAGAGGAACACTATGCTTGTGGGACCACTTCCGGGGGGGAACTGGGCATGCGTGTGAGTCTCCGGTTACCGCCTAAGGGAATAGCTGCTAGCTATCGGTGTGACAGCCGCCTAGAGTTGTTGTATAACTAACTGTGAATAAAGATCCTTGTACCAGCAAGAAGCCTCTACTCTTCAATACCAGGAACGCTACAATATCTTCCCACCTGGCATAAATTTAGCGCTTTGCGCTTTTGAAAACCAGGCCTATTCAGTGCGCCAGTTGCGAGGAGCGCTCTTCTGCCTCTCCCCTGTCACCCTTCTCTGTCTCTCTCTGAAACCAGGCCTATTCAGTGCGCCAGTTGCGAGGAGCGCTCTTCTGCCTCTTCTCTGTCACCCTTCTCTCTCTCTCTCTCTGACTCCCTCGCTTAGACAGACACAACACACTTCCCATAGGAAACAGAAGTTGCAAGTTCACTGCCTGGCATGTCCCAGCATGCGTATTACACGATGTTTGAGACAGCAGCTAAAATAAATGGCTGGTCGAAGGAGGAGAAAGCCAGTCATTTAGTGATGTCCCTCGAAGGCGAAGCTACAACGTGTGTGGCGGCAATGGCGAATACAGAAGACTTAGACGTGGTGATGGCAGCACTGAGCAGGCGTTTCGGCCAATGCAAAGAAGAAGGCATCATGGTCGCAGAGCTGTGTAACATGCGTAGACGACCGGGAGAGTGCCTGCGGGCGCTAGCGACAGACATTGAGATCCTCAGCCGACTTCTGGCATGAATTAGGTCCTCTTTTATTGCAGATGATACAAACTGCCATACAAAAAGGAGAATTTCACAGAGATGTAAATACTGCATTAATTTCGGTTTTGCATAAGAAAGGCAAAGATCCTAAATTATGTTCAAATTGGCGTCCTCTATCTCTTATTAATTCTGATATCAAATTATATGCAAAGGTCTTGGCTCGCCGTCTCGAGACAATACTGCCGAAATTGGTCCACCCAGACCAGACAGGCTTTGTAAAGCATAGATTGTCTTCGGACAATATAAGACGTTTACTCCACACCATACATTTAGGACAAACTCTAACATCACCATGTGCAGTATTGTCTGTAGACGCTGAAAAAGCCTTTGACAACCTCCAATGGTCATATCTATGGTATACAATGCAGCATATGGGGTTTGGGATGGATTTTATAAATATGTTCAAAACTCTTTATTCAAATCCTATGGCTATGGTCCTTACAGGGAACCAATGCTCTCCTCAATTTGCTATCGCAACAGGTTCTCGTCAAGGCTGCCCAGCTTCAGGATCGCTTTTTATTTTATCATTGGAACCACTAGCCCAAAAAATAAGAAACTCCCAAGAAGTGAAGGGGATACCTTTGAAAGGCACCATTCAAAAGATTTCTTTTTATGCTGACGATTTATTAATATACCTCAACCAAACACCAACCTCTCTATTAGCAGTATTAAATATTGTCAAAGAATATGGATTTATATCTGGGTACAAGATCAATTTAGAAAAGTCATCCCTACTCCCCTTAAATGATGTAATGACTACGGATACAAACCTTTTAGGTATACCAGTAGTTTCACATTTTAAATACTTGGGACTTAATATTTATTCCTCATTGGAAAAAACAGTCTCAAAAAATTATAAAAAACTCTCAAAAGCCGTTGCAGACGATATAGAAAGATGGTCAAAGTTCTCCCTATCATTTGCTGCTCGAATTTCTATTGTAAAAATGAACTTACTTCCGAGGGTTATTTTTTATACCAGTATGTTACAAATGCCCCCCTCAAGTGGTTACTGGAATAGACTGCAGGCCCTTGTCCAAAAATTTATATGGAGAGGACAAAACCCAAGAATTAAATCTGCTACACTTCAGAGAGATAACAGATCTGGAGGTTTAAATGTCCCCAATTTTGAGTGGTATTATTTAGCCTTTGCTGTCCGTTCCTTGAAAAAATGGTTGGAAGAAGAGTCAACGATACCCTGGCTTCGGCCTGTAAGATTCCCAAAGTGGCAAAAATGCGGTATTCATACTATTTCAGATATATTTAAAGATGACGGCCTAAGGTCATTCCAGGATTTGAAAGAAATATTTAATTTACCAGGTTCCTCTTTCTTTTTTTATTTACAGCTACGCACCGCTATGCGAACATATGGGGTTCCATGGAGTCAATCAATGCCCACTCACCCACTTGTAGAAATTATAACAAATTTTAAACTTCACAGGGGCTTTGTCTCAAATTTATATAGAAAAATCCAACAAAAATCAGGTGGTTCATTGGGTATTGTTACTGTGTGGAATATAGACCTCAAAAACTATGAACAGAACATAGATTGGAAGAGAGTTTGGAGCAACATTTCTATCACATCAAGTAATTATAACTATCAGTTGCTGAATTATAAGTTTATTCACAGATTTTATTTAACTCCAAGAAAACGGTGTCAACTCAAACTGACTCCAAGCCCATTGTGTTTATTTTGTTCACAAAATGAAATTGGAACATATGTACACATGTTTTGGGAATGCCCAGGCGTCCATATGTTTTGGACACAAGTGGCTAGAGCAATATCAGCTATAATGAATGTAACCATACCTTGTTTTCCAAATATTTTCATTTTGAATGATGATTCCTCTCTTACTCTATCATGTCATCAGAAAAAGACAATGTTCTGTGCAGTAACAGCAGCTAAAAAAATAGTAGTAATGAGATGGAAACACCCGCAAGATTTAAATGTACGATATTGGCTTTTTCTGTTTTATAACATTCTGTCCTTAGAAGTGTCAATAGGCAGAATGCGGGGTATGAAGATGGAAATAATTGAAGCTCTTACTCTAGTAATGGAGAGAGTAAATTCTCAATTATAGCCACATTTGTTGCATAAATTATCAGGTGAATGTGGATTGTATGTACAATTTATTTGTCTGTCATTTGAGGGTAAAGATTGATATATGGGGGGGAGGGGGGAAAAAATGAGAAAAAATGAAAAAAAAGAGGGAAAGATAAAAAATAATAATAATGAATATAAACCAATAAAAAAAAAAAAAAAAAAAAAGTAATCCAAGCAGAAGAGATATTGTTTACTATATAATTTTTTAGTAAATATTTTTGCATTTATCAGAACTGACGATTCAGGCTACTGGGAGGGTAGGGTGGGGGGGGGGGGGGGGGTTCAAAAAGAGAAAAAGTCAAGATATGATTTAGTTTTATAGGAGGGCCATTGCTCTTCAGATAATTCAAAGCAAATAAACTAAAAAATTACTTGTTTGGTTGGGGTATAGTAACACTTCAATGTGATTATACTGTGTTTCTCTTTGATTTAAGGTCTTATGCATTTTAGGTGATGTCCAGAGATTGATGTGAGATTATTATATTATGTGTTTGTCACCACATCTCTGAAATGTTTGCACTGAGTTGATGACCTAATGTAGTATAATGATTCATGTATATTATATTACCCCATAATCTTTGTGTTATTTGATCTGTAATGTATCCTCATGCGAACAAAAAGAAAAACCAATAAAAACTTGGTCACAAAAAAAAAAGAGTGGGTAACAGAAAAAAAAATAAGAAATGTTAAAGAAAAAATGCTGGAATGTGTTTGGTACAAGGGGATGTGTGGGTGTGGTGTCAACGTGGGCGTTGACTTATTGTTGGGCGGGGAGTATGTAGCGAATCAGTGTTACACATATAACGGTGAGCAATGGTAGTGTCTCGACTACAGATAGGAAGGTATATGTGGGAGTGTTATTCAGAGGAACACTATGCTTGTGGGACCACTTCCGGGGGGGAACTGGGCATGCGTGTGAGTCTCCGGTTACCGCCTAAGGGAATAGCTGCTAGCTATCTATCGGTGTGACAGCCGCCTAGAGTTGTTGTATAACTAACTGTGAATAAAGATCCTTGTACCAGCAAGAAGCCTCTAACTCTTCAATACCAGGAACGCTACAATATCTTCCCACCTGGCGTAAATTTAGCGCTTTGCGCTTTTGAAAACCAGGCCTATTCAGTGCGCCAGTTGCGAGGAGCGCTCTTCTGCCTCTCCCCTCTCACCCTTCTCTGTCTCTCTCTGAAACCAGGCCTATTCAGTGCGCCAGTTGCGAGGAGCGCTCTTCTGCCTCTTCTCTATCACCCTTCTCTCTCTCTCTCTCTGACTCCCTCGCTTAGACAGACACAACACACTTCCCATAGGAAACAGAAGTTGCAAGTTCACTGCCTGGCATGTCCCAGCATGCATTGTGCTTCTCCATTTCGCTACTAAATAGCAACCAAATGAGCCTAAATAGATATAAAAGGTAGATCTAAATTAATGTGTAATGGTAACACAACCTGCAATTGTAGAACATTTCAATATTGGACCAAATAAAACATTGAAATTAATACACCACCCTATGTGAAACATATATGTCCTCCTGGGCCTATATATATCCCTTGTCGATTTAACGTGACTTAGATAAGTGACAGCAGAACGCACGCGCTTCTACTGTCATGTGCTATACTGTGATGTCATGTGCTATACTGTGATGTCCGCTCCAATAACTTGGCCCTACTTCACATTTAGTTTTACAATAAAAACACATTTATGCAATGACTTTACATAATGTAGGGTATATTTATGTGCATCATTCTACCTGCAGCAGGGGAGAGAAAACGATATCATTCTGGACAAACTTTCACCAATCTAATCTCATCATGACATAGGGATAGGCTATATTTTTATAGCTGATGCATTTAGAACAATATTTTCACTTTGATCTTGCTATAGTGTAGCGTATTTACATGCTTGCAGTATTTAAACTGCAGTTAGATTGGTTTGAGAAGCATAATAATATGGAATAATAGCCTATATATGGAGACAGACAGACGGGATGGAGGAAGGGGGGGGGGGGGGGGCAGAGGCTTGGCTTTGTCTGGTTTTACCGGATTTCTCCTGGAATTGGAGCTTAAAAGGCAAGCGTACTGCACTTCTCCAATGAGCGGACTGTGCATAATTTTACGCTTAAAAGGCGTGGTTATAATGGTTGAGGCTGCGTGTAGCGCCGATACCAAGATAGCGAGTGCGCTGGTCCACACCCACTAACTGCACTAGGCGGCCTAGCGCTAGGCCTTAAACGCAGTTTCTACGCCGATTGCAACGATAGGGCCCAACGTGTGATGTAGCAGGACGTAGCCTGGCTGAAGCTAAAGTTAAAATGAAGGCTCGGTATGATGAGTGTGTAAAGCTGTGTTCACACCGAGATATTTATTTTTCGCTCTGTCGCTTGATTCAACCCTTTGGAATCGCTCTGTCGCTCTGTTTAAATCGCTCATCAACAGGCACACGAATTGACGGACATGTGGGGGCTATAACGTTACGCAATGTCATGATATTTGTCCACTACGAGCCACCGTCATTGTTTACAAGCTAAAGCCTATCAGCGTGCTCCTAATGCGAGCTCCATACCGGTAGTACAGACTTCACTTCATGTCAGCTGTCAGCCTGTCAATGCGGTTTGTTGCCACACAATAAACCAGCGGTTTGTTCCAAGCCAGTGTGATCCTTGACTCGCTCTCACACGGCAGCCAATCAGCGTTGAACAGCGAGCGACTGATGCCAGCGTATTTTCGCTCGCTTGGGATATTTCATCTCGAGCGACGAGCGTATTTTCTCCCTATCGCTCTGTCTCTGTCGCTCGGACGCCCAGCGATTTTTCTCCCAGGCGAATATACGCTCAATCGCTCGTTTGCATTGACTTTGTATGTAAACTCGACGCCAGCGAAAAACTTTAATAGGTCGGTGTGAACGCACCTTAAGGAGATTGTTTGATCCAGGGAGAAGTAGGAGGGTTGGAATCGGCTGACAGAATGTGGAGTTTAGTGTTGCAGCCGTATAATCTCCATGTTAAACATTTCTGGCAAGGAAAATAAACTTGCCGATGTCCTGTTTGAAAGCTAGGAAATGTATGATTCATAGAAAGTAAATGACTTTGATTTTGCTCTAATGAGTATTGTATGACTCTTCTTCTTTCTTTAGGATGGGAGAAGGAGACCTGGTTTTAAAAATTACGAAATATAGTTTTCGAACTTAAAATCACAGAGAATACCCTGTGTATAGCCTATGGGCCCTATTCTCCCACAGGCCTTCGGCGCTAAAACGGGCCTTAACCGCAAAAAAACGTGCCTTGCGCCTGTTTTGGGACATATCAACATGGCTTTACGCTGCCAAATGCGCTTTAGGCCGAATGGGCGTGGCGCAGTCCCAGAATGGGCGAGACTAGGCGTGTCGGCGCTAAATACCGGCCTACTGATATCTTCCGACCTGGCGTAAATTTAGCGCTTTGCGCTTTGGAAAAGCAGGGGACAGGATGCCGGGGACAGGATAGTGAATGGAGAATAGAATATATAGAAAAAAATAGTTTAGAACACCATAGAATATAAGATTGGAAGATTACAGCATGCAGTGGCAACCCTTCTCAGGCTTTGGGTGAAGCTGCAATGCACAGTTTCATTTATTTAGTTTAGGCTATCATAATAATCCCCATTTATGTGCAGCATCCAGACAGCAGCAGAGTTATATCTGTCAGATCTTTTTCAAATGGGATAGCTGTCTAACTACACATATTTGATGTATAAAAAAATCGTTTTGGAACATTTTGATTAGCAATATTAACTTTGTATTAATATAGCTCAACGTTTTATTACCCCCCCCCCCCCGAAATTAGCTAGGCTTCTAATATTACTAATATTCCTAATTCATATGTATTATTATTTCATTCAGATAATTGACATTATAGGCATGTATATCGTTTAATGTGAGAGAAAGGGAGAGAGAAAGAAAGAGAGAAAGAAACTGGAGAAACTTTTGTGTAGCGCTTCTTCAAACCCCACTCTCATTACAGCTATTCATTACAGAATTGTCTGTTGTATTTATATTTTCTGTTTGCAAAGCAGAGTAGTTAGAATTATTTCCAAATGTTTCCCCCGTCTGTGGCAGCGGAGCTGTCCGAGGTGCCGTGTAGCCTACATTAAGTGCAAGAAAGAATGAGAAAGAGAGAGGGGGATATTTAATTAGGCTAAAATTCTAAATAAAATATGAAAAACAATGACAAAGCAAAATATGAATTTAATAGGGGCGTCCTCTACGTTCTCCTCTCCCTGCACGGGTCCGTCCTCTCCTCCTCACAGGACGCCGGGCATCACGCAGGAGATGCGGGGAGCGGAGCCGCGCTGGTGCGCTATGAGGCGCTGGTGGTCGTGCAGGCGGGTCGTGCAGCAGTGGAGCTGACTGACAAACAGATTGAGTGCTCATACAATTATTTTATTTACAGCAGTGTAAACCACTGAGTCGGAGGGCGAGGGCTCTCCTCCCATCCACTCCCCCTCCCCTCCACCGGGACCTGGGGTGTGCGGCGCCCACTCCCGCAACAGGCCTGGATCGCCGACAGGCCGCTCGAGGCCCGGCCGCTCCCCTCCCAGGCACCCCCTGGCTTTTAAAGCCAGTCTGATTGATTACTGAAGATTTTATTGAGAATGAACATATTTGTCAGAGCCTGTGGGCAGGGGGTGGGGGGGGGAAAGCATAGGCCAAATAAAATACAAATACTCAATAATAAAATCCAGTAGGCTAAATAAAATAGAATAAAGTAATCAGATCCAGTAAAAGTGATAGGTGTCATTCAGAGGATGTTGCATCGTGCAGTGGGGGAGAAGAGAGAAAACGATATCATTCTGGCCAAATTTCATCTAATCTCATGACATCCAGCCGGCTATATTTTTTTCTATCCGATGCGTTTAGAACATTATTTTCACTTTGATCTTGCTAGCAGGGGTCGGCAACCTTTTTGAAATGAAGTGCCATTTTCAATTTTGCTTGTCAATCAGTGTGCCACACCAAGATGAATGACTCGCACATCCAAATGTAACGTTATTCCTTCCAAAATCAGGAGATTGAAGTAAAGCACTATACACAGCACGGTCCTTCTCTGTCTTGCTCGCTGGCATTTTTCATCTGCTTTCTGCTGCCCAGAGCCATGTATATAGGATATTTACGGTATAGTGACCCACTCTCTGCCTCTGATTGGGTTGCCTTCTATGGCAGCAGAGTGGTATCTTACTGCTCTGCTGCAGCCAATCAGAGGCAGATAGTGGGTCAATACCGTAAATATCCTAAGTAACATGCATGCGCAATTGCAAATGGCTGTGAAGTAGGTAATTTGACATCGCACTTCAACATTTCTACAAAAAATCTCAATTGCGCAGTTATTGCTGCTGTGCGCTGCCATGCCAGTGGTTAACCCTTCGCGTGCCAGAGGTGGCACGCGTGCCATAGGTTGCTGACCCCTGGTGTAGCGTATTTACATGCTTGCAGTATTTAAACTGCAGTTAGATTGGTTTGAGAAGCATCATAATATGGAATAATAGCCGATATATGGAGACAGACGGGATGAAGGGAGGTGGGGGGGGGGTCAGAGGCTTGGGTTTCATCTGGTTTTGCTGGACCACTGGAATGGAGCTTAAAAGGCAAGCATGCGATTCGTTTATTGCACTTATCCAATGATCCAATGATAGGGGCCATAGGCCCTTATCGTTGCATCGGCGCTGTTTCTAGGCCGAGCGCCTGGCGCAGCGCAAATCAGTGGCCGTGGACCAGCGCACTTGATATCTTGGTCTTGGCGCTAGACGCAGCCTCAACCATTACAACCACGCCTTTTAAGCGTAAAATTATGCACCGTCAGTTCATTGGATAAGTGCAATAAACGAATCGCATGCTTGCCTTTTAAGCTCCATTCCAGTGGTCCAGCAAAACCAGACAAAACCCAAGCCTCTGATCCCCCCCCCCCCAACCTCCCTTCATCCCGTCTGTCTCCATATATCGGCTATTATTCCATATTATGATGCTTCTCAAACCAATCTAGTCAAGTCAAGTCAAGTTTATTTATATAGCCCTAATTCACAAGCATGTCTCAGAGGGCTTCACAGAAAGTATGTCTAGCTAATTCTAGCTGACACAACAATAACAAGAATATACAGAATAAAGATAACATTTGAACAATTGATCATATAGAAAATATAGGAATGAGGGGAGAGCAGAGGAGAGCGCAGGAGAAGGGAGAATAGCAGGGGGAATGTGAGAGAGTGATGGGGTGGGGAGGGAATGGGAGATGTTGGAGGGTATAGGAGGTGGGGAAGGAGCAAGAGGAGAGAGCAGGAGAGGGGAAGGGAGGGGAGGTGTGGGGGAGAAGAGAGCAGGGGGAGGGAGGAGGTGGGGAGAGAATGAGCAATATAGACGGAGGAGAGGGGGGAGGTGGGGAGAAAATAGGAAATGTGGAGGAGGAGAGAAGGAGAGATGAGGGTGCAGGGGAGGGAGAGCCAGGGTAGAGAAGCAGGGGGAGTGTGAGGGAGGGAGGAGGCGGGGAGAAAACGGGAAACGCGGAGGAGGAGGGAACAGAGAAGGAGAGACGCAGGGGGAAATGCGGAGGAGGAGAGAGCAGAGAAGGAGAGGTGGGAGGGTGCAGGGGAGGGAGTGCAGGGGGAATGTGAGAGAGGGGAGAGGACAGAGAGGAGGAGAGAACAGAGAAGGAGAGGTGGGAGGGTGCAGGGGAGGGAGAGCAGGGGGAACGCGAGAGGAGGGGGCGGGGGAGGGAACAGACCTCTCCGCCCCCTCCTCCCCCCCCCCCCCCCCCCCAGAGAGGACAGAGAGGAGGAGAGAACAGAGAAGGAGAGGTGGGAGGGTGCAGGGGAAGGAGTGCAGGGGGAGAGGAGGAAAGAACAGAGAAGGAGAGGTTCAAGATTCAAGATTCAAGATTCAAGATTTTTATTGTCACTCCATGGTACAAGTATCACGTGTGAAATTCTTGTGCTGTGGACTCCGTTTACGACATAGTACAAATAGGCAACAAGCAATGAGCAATAGGCAATAAGAAATAGGCATCAATAAGCAATACTAAGCAGCAATAGGCAATGCGGCAGAATAGCGATAAGACAAGTCAGTGGCATATTCATTGCACATAGGTGCACGTCATGTGCATACGTTAGACGTGTTCGGACATTTTAATTCGACGTATTTGACATACAGTGCAAGTAGCATGTACCTTATTAAACATACAATTAAACATTAGGCATTGTGCATACGTTAGACGTGTTCAGACATTTTAAATTCGACGTAATTGACATACAGGTGCAAATAGCATGTACCTTGTTAGACATACAATTAAACATTAGGCATACATAATGGTAGCAGCTGCAGTACGGTACGGTACAACTACTACACTATTTGTGTATGTTAAGGAGTCTCGTGGCCTGCGGGAAGAAACTGTTCCTCAAGCGATTTGTGCGTGCTTTTGGAACCCTGTATCTCCTCCCTGAGGGTAGCAGGGAGAACAGGCTGTTGTGGGGATGGTTTGTGTCTTTGATGATCTTCAGGGACCTCCTGAGGCACCGCTGGTTATACAGTTCGTGCAGTTCTGGCAACTCGTCTCCTGTTACGTGCTGGGCCGCGCGCCTCACCCTCCGTAGCGCCCTGCGGTCCATGGTGGTACAGTTCCCGTACCAGGCGGTGAAGCAGCCAGTCAGCAGGCTTTCAATGGTGCCTCTGTAGAAGTCCCTGAGGATTTCTTTCCTTAGCCCAAACTTCTTCAGGCGCCTGAGTCCGTGTATTCGCTGTTGGGCCTTTTTGACAACAGTGGCGGTGTGGCCGGCCCAGGTCAGGTCCTGGTGGATGTTGACTCCCAGGTACTTGAAGCTGTCCACCCTTTCCACCACTGTGCCGTTGATGGTGATTGGGGGGTGTGTGCCCCCCCCTCTCCTGTAGTCCACAATGATCTCCTTGGTCTTGGAGACGTTCAGAGAGAGGTGGTTGTCCTGGCACCATTGTTCCAGGACCCTCACCTCCTCTCTGTAGGCCGTCTCGTCGCCCCCCGAGATCAGCCCCACGACTGCTGTGTCGTCTGCAAACTTCACGATGGTGTTTGAAGTTTGAGTCGCCACGCAGTCGTGGGTGTAGAGGTCGTACCAGAAGGGGCTGGAGACGCACCCCTGGGGTGCTCCTATGCTGATGGTCAGCGGGGAGGAGGTGAGGTTGCCCACCCTCACCACCTGGCGGCGGTCTGTCAGGAAGTCCAGGATCCAGTCGCACATCGCTGTGTTTAGTCCCAGGTCCCTGAGTTTGCCTACCAGCCTGGAGGGTACTATGGTGTTGAATGCTGAGCTGTAGTCCACGAACAGCATTCTCACATAGGTGTCCTTCCCCTCCAGGTGGGACAGGGCGGTGTGGAGCACGTGTGCCACTGCATCCGCTGTGCTCCTGTTGGGGCGGTATGCAAACTGTAGCGGGTCGTGGTCCGGGGGGAGTGTGGGACGGATCTTTGATATGACCAGCTTTTCAAGGCACTTGCTGGCTATTGGTGTGAGGGCTATAGGGCGCCAGTCATTGAGGCTGGTCACTTTTTGCTGTTTGGGAATGGGGATGATTGTTGCTGCCTTGAAGCAGGAGGGAACTCGTCGGAGGGAGAGGGACTGGTTGAAGATGTCTGTGTACACGGCTGCCAGCTGGTGGGCGCAGGCCTTGAGGACCCGCCCGGGGATGCCGTCCGGGGATGCCGGGTTGATACGCAGGAACGACCGGCACACTTCATCCTCAGTGATGGTGAGGGGGCGGTCTGTGGGGGGTGGAGGGTGGGCGGGGTTGGTGGTTAGGTGGGAATGGGCGGGGGTGTGGGTGCTGAGGGGTGGGGGGGGGGCAGGGGGGAGGGGAGGTGATCGGGGGGTGGGGGGGAGGAAGGGGGTGGGGGGGAGGAAGGGGGGAGGAGAGGTGATCGGGGGGGGGAGAGGAGGAGGGGTGGTGGGGGGGGCGGAGAGGGGGAGGGGTGATGGGGGGGGAGAGGTGGCAGGGGGGGAGGAGAGGAGGAGAGGGGTGATGGGGGGGGGAGAGGTGGGGGGGGAGGAGAGGAGGGGGGGTGGGGAGGGGAGGAGGAGGGGTGGTGGGGGGGAGGAGGGAGGGGGGGGTGATGGGGGGGAGGAGAGGGGGGGGGGAGGAGGGGAGGCGCTCTGGCAGAGGGGTCGAACCTAGCGTAGAACGCGTTGAGTTCGTCCGGTAGGGTGGGTGACGTGCTGGGGTTCTGTCGTTTCACCTCTTTGAAGTCTGTGGCAGCATGGAGCCCTCTCCACAGGTGTCTGGGGTTGTTAGTGTCCAGTTTTGACTCCAGCTGCCTTCCATAATCTCTACGTGCTATTTTTATAGCGGTCCGGAGGGCATATTGTGCCTGCTTGTATTGGTCAGTTGTGCCAGAGCTGAAGGCGGTGGTCCTGGCGTGAAGGGCAGCCCTGACGTCGCTGTTGACCCAAGGCTTTTGGTTCGGCATTATTTTGACTTTTTTTGTGGGGACTATGTCGTCGGTACACTTCTTTATGAAGCATGACACCGTATCTGGTCTCCTGCAGCTTTGAACTCCTCCCACACCACTTGGTCAAAGCAGTCCCTCAGGATGTCGTCTGATTGGTCTGACCAGCAGTGGGCGGTTCGGAATGCTGGGGGTTGTCTTTTTAGTTTTTGTTGGTACCTGGGTACAAGTAGAATGGAGGCGTGGTCCGATTTGCCGAAAGGGGGGCGAGGGACGGCTTTGTAGCCATGTCGGATGTTTGAGTAACATTTGTCCAGTGTGTTACTGCCTCGCGTGGGGAAGTGAATGTGCTGGTACAATGTGTGCATTCTGCCTCTCAGGTTTGCCCTGTTAAAATCCCCAGTCACCACCAGGGCCATTTCGGGTTGTTTTGTCTCCTGTGCACTGATGGCGCGTTGCAGCTCTTTCAGTGCGCCAGTCACGTTCGCTTGTGGAGGAACGTATACACCCATGATGGTGACCGTCGTGAATTCCCTCGGACTCCAGAACGGCACGCATTGTACCATTACATATTCAAGATCTGCTGAGCAGTGTTTCCCAATGTCTGTGGTGTTTACACACCAGTTTTCGTTAATCATAAGACATACGCCCCCTCCCTTCTTCTTACCGGATTGTTCGTTTCTGTCTCCTCTGAATACACTGAATCCTGGTAGCGCGATAGAGTGGTCCGTTGTGTCAGGAGTAAGCCAGGTTTCCGTTAGGCACAGAACATTGCATCGCGCTATGTCTTTTTGGTATTGTGCACGCGCTCTTAGTTCACAAAGTTTATTTTCCAACGATTGAACATTTGCCAGCAGTATGCTTGGGAGAGGTGCGCTTCCTCAAGCGGGCGAGAAGCCCCCCTCTCTTCCCCCTCCTCCAGCGTTGTTTTTTGAGTTCAGGAAAATCCGTAAGATCTGGAGCTTGCCAGTTGCTGTTGGGATATATCCGTTCTTTCCTGATTTTGATCAGCGCGTCCCTGTTGTATTTTATTCCGACGCTGATTTCCGTGTTATATCCGCTGGTGTCCGTGCCTCCGTTCTCTGCCTCCATGGCGGGGGTGCGGGGCTGTTGTTTGTTGTTGTTTTTTGCGTGCGAGCGGACAAAGCGGGCAGAGCGGGTCCCCGCCGTCGCGGTTTCTTGCAAAGAAAAGTGCGAAGACGCCACTATCTACACTATTCAGTTACACTGTTATATACAATAGATATTTACAAAGCGAGTCGAAGCAACGAAATCAAAACAAAACGCGTTTACACTGGAATACAAGCCTATTTGTCTATGAAGTCACTAGAGCTCCCTAGCGAGTCGCCTTCTCCCGGTGGGGGGGTGCAGGGGAGGGAGAGCAGGGGGAACGCGGGAGGAGGAGGCGGGGGAGGGAACAGACCTCTCCGCCCCCTCCCCCCCCCCCCCCAGAGAGGACAGAGAGGAGGAGAGAGCAGAGAAGGAGAGGTGGGAGGGTGCAGGGGAAGGAGTGCAGGGGGAATGTGAGAGAGGGGAGAGGACAGAGAGGAGGAGAGAACAGAGAAGGAGAGGTGGGAGGGTGCAGGGGAGGGAGAGCAGGGGGAACGTGGGAAGAGGCGGCGGGGGAGGGAAGAGCATGGAAAGAGAGGAGGCGGGGGGGGGGAGTGGGAAATGTGGGAGAGGGGGGAACAGGAGGGGGAAGAAGGGAAAGGAGCGGGGGAAAGAGAAAGAGAGGGGGGGGGGGAGATCAGACAACTGACTACTCTAAGCATTAACCAGAGCTAACTGGGACATAGTATCTAGCTCAGTGATTCCCAACCTGTGGTCCGCGGCCCCCTGGTGGGCCGCGAAGGTATTGCAAGTGGGCCGCCAAATCATTTCCAAAAAAGTATGATTTTTGAAAAAAAAAATTTTTTTTTTTTTTTTCAATTTTTTTTTTTAAAGATTTTGAAAAATCATACTTGAAAAAGTATGATTTTTGTTTCTTTGATGTTATTGCTTTTGCTTGAATTGAAGTTTCATCTTTACATCATCTTTATATTGGGTTTGTGTTTATTTGTAACCCTATCGATTTAATGGGCTTTCTTCTGATATTTGGATTTTGTTTGGATCTGATATTGGATGTCAAATTGTTATGAGAATGCATTTTTCCATTGTTGAAGGATACCGTTATTTATTAATCATTTGTTAACACATTGACTGCCAGCCCTTTTTTTCTTGCTGTAGGTAGCTTCTGCCAAGGCGTTTTTTGAGGATTATGGCTCATTTTACAACAGCCGAGGATTCTTTTCTGCTTGGACTTGGTGAACATACAATATCTCAAAAGTACTAATAGAATGTGTACTTTCTCTGTCTAAAAGGGTTAGTTTGTAGAGTTAGTAGTTATGTAGATATTAGCCGTTGAGTACAGCATGGTTTCAGGGTCTGAGGCAGGAAGCTGAGATAATCGCAGTTTTGTGAAATGCAATCAAACAGGCAGAAAAGTCACTTTAACCATTTATTTTTGGCATCAGTGAGACATCAGACATCTGAACAATAGTTGTTTTCAATAATGGAGGAATAATACCATAATAAAATAAATAAATGTCAAAATAAATACAAAACAAGAGCAGACCACAGGTCACTCAGCTTTTTTTTTTTTTTTTTACATGTTTTTTTTTTTTATAGGTTTTTTCGGTTCGTGATCAAACCGGTTTGGGCTCGTACACCGAATCCAGAACTGTTCCAAAATGTAATGGGTACTTCCTTGGCCCATGTTACACCCATCCACAAAGTTACATGAAAATCGGCAGGTGCTTTTTATGTATTCCTGCTAGCAAACAATCAAACAAAGAGCATCAAAAACAGGCAGTTTTTTTTTTATTTATGACCCATGCCTACTTGTGCCACCGAGCACGGTTCCTCTCTGAGTGGTACACCTCATAGCAGCCAGCCCTGTGTAATGGGACATTACACATGACACAACATCAAAAACAGGCAGTTTTTTTTTTTTTTTTATGACCCATGCCTACTTGTGCCACCGAGCACGGTTCCTCTCTGAGTGGTACACCTCATAGCATTCTCCCCTGTGTAATGGGACATTACACATGACACAACGGTAGCATGTCTCGCTTCTCTCACCTCTCTCTTTACAAACTCTACACCTCCTCGCTGGGAGCTGTTTTTTGCATGTGGGTGGATACTTGGCCATTACATGGCCCGCTAGATCGACATCCAGCCTGCTTGGAGGGTCCAGGTATGGTGCCCGGCCCGGCCTGGTTGCAGGTTGGTCACTGCCCTCCCCCCCACCCCCCACCTCCTCCCCGCCACCCCACACCTCCTCCCCGCCACCCCACACCCCAGCCCCCACCTCCACCCCAGCCCCCACCTCCTCCTCCTCCACCCCAGCCCCCACCTCCTCCTCCACCACAGGTCTGGTCCATGCAGTGACAACACTCAGGATGAAAGCCATCAATGTTTTACACTTTCTCTGGCGTTTAGCTGGGTGTTTAGCTTTGTACAGCACAAAGGCGTTATAAAAAGACATTTGAAACATGTACATGACAAACTTGAATGGCCACCTGGATGTCTTCCTGGCAAAGGGATAGTAGGCAATGTTCTGGTCCAATCTGTCTACCCCATTCATGTACTTGTTGTAGTCGACAACGCACTTGGGTTTTGCATGTGGGACCCTCTCTCTGCTGCCTTTCTGCCTGACCTGCACCGTCTCCATCGTGTCATCGTGCAGCGTGGAAACCATTTTGACGATGCGCTTGTCTCGCCAGGCCAGAACCATGGTGCCACCATTGTGGCGCATGACAGTTTCCCCCAGCTTCACGGTGTGGTTGGTAACCTTTGTAGCAGGTGGCTCGCCCCTGTTCCTCCTCAGAGTGCCACAGACATGTGTCTGACACTCCAGCAGCTGTGCACACATTCCAACAGAGTTGTAATAGTTGTCCATGTATAAGTGGTACCCGTGCCCTGCCAAGTCCCCGAGGAGGAACTCCACTGTCTCGCCTAGGGTGGACCGCTCACCACAGTAGGGCTTCATGCTATAGCAGTAACCTGTCTGGGAGTCACAGAGGATATATGATTTTATCCCATACTTTATGGGTTTTTGGGGGTTGTACACCTTGAAGGCCAACCGCCCACGCCACAGGAGCATCCCCTCATCAATACTAATGTTTTGACTTGGTGTCAACATGGCTCTGAACTTTTCTAACAGGTCGTTCAATACTGGCCGGACCTTGTACAACCTGTCTGCACCATCAACATCAAAATTGTTAGAGAAATGGAGGAATCGTGTCAGGAGCTGAAAGCGGTTGCGAGACATGGTTCTGGGGAAGTGGGGGGTAGCAGTCACTTCATCTGTGCTCCAGTACATGGACAGTTCAGGCTTCTGCACGATCCCAGTGAGGAAGTACAGTCCCAAGAAGCTCTTGAGTTCTGCCACATCAGTGTCCTTCCACCTCCCAAGCCTCGAATGTGGCAGAGCCTCGCTCACCTGACTGATGCACTGATGAGCATACAAGTTAGTTTGTGCTACGATGGCCTGGAGCAGCTCATTGTCCAGGAAGAGCTGGAAGAACTCCACTGGTGAGGCAGCACCACCACTATGAGCCCCCGGTTCTGCTCTGAATGGGATGTGGGTTGGCTCCCAGTCAGCACCACTCCACTCAGCAGGACCTGCAGGCCGAGGACGTGTCCCACTTCCAGCTCCATCTGCAAATTATAGAAATACATAATTACCATAAAATAGTGTTTTTTATATGTGTGGTACTGAATTCTGGAGTTCTAGAATTTCTGGAATTCTGGCTGGAACCTGTGATGTGAAAATAAACCTGATTCTGGAGTGTGCTCTTACCCATTTTCCTGGCACTAGAGGCTGTGGCACCAGGTGCTGTAGCGCTACAGCTGGCTCCAGGCTCATCTTCAGAGTCTGAAATTCAGTAAAATGAATTGACTGACTGCTGGCTTTTGTACAGTCATAGTAATTACATTTACACAAGTTACACAAGTCATCTCAAACATCGTCTTACCACTGCTCTGTGGACCTTCGCTCCTGGATGGGGCCCACTCATCTTCAGAGTCCTCCACGTCTGGGGAAGACGTGATGTCACTAGACTCGGACTCAGTCAGTCCAGCAGCCGCAACCGCGACATCCAGAGGCTCACCCCGTTCATCATCCGAGACCTCGGAATCGGTCTCCGGCACAAGCTCGTTTCGGACGGAAAAGAAATCAAGCAGTGATCTCTGATCGGCCGATCGCTTGCGTGCAGCCGCCGAAGACCGCTTGCGTTTGGCCGGCATGGCACAAACACGCCACCCGCTCCCAACTAAACTGAAATAAAACTACTGCTACCACTAGCTCAAACTGAACTGAAATAAAACTACTGCTACGACTAGCTAAAACTGAACTGAAATAAGGCTAATCTACCGGCTACCAACTCGATCAAACTGAACTAGAATAAACTGAACTAGAATAAAGGCTAAATACTAAAATGAACTGACGCTAAAGGCTAAATGTGCTAAGCTAACTACAATGAACACTAACTGTAACTACCGCTAACTATCTATCTAAACAAAGTCTTTATAAAGACTATACTAAACACTACTACTGTACTAACAACTAAATCAACTACGCTAACCAACTCGCTCTAAATCTGACTCTAAATTGCTAAATTGCTGAAATTCTCTATATATAAATCGCTATGTAATTCTGTCTCTGTCTTACTCGCTCAATCTTACCTACACAACCCGCTGATCAAAGAGCCCGCCTTCCCTATATAGAAATCTTTGTTAGAGTACTTCCGGGGCAGCGGGAGAGGTCGGATCCACCTTCACCTATTGCCCAAGGGCCTCACCTAGTGGAAACCACTGAAAAAACAGTTTGACGTATCCATACGTCCTTGGCAGTGAAGCGCTGGATTTTTTTTGACGTATCCATACGTCGCTGGCAGTTAACGTGTTAATTAGCCTGTTACAGACAGCCCCTTGCTTGTCATTTCTGACATCTGTGTGGTGCTGATGGACAGCTCCTTGAATGATTGGTGTGTGTGTGTGTGTGTGTGTGTGTGTGTGTGTGTGTGTGTGTGCGTGTGCGTGTGTGTGTGTATGTGTGTGTGTGTGTGTGGACAGCTCCTTGAAAACTGTAATACTGAAGGTGTTGCAACATGTTACAGGTGCTGTGTTAGTGACTGTGGAGCTTCCAACATGTTTCTCCTGTATTCAGTTCAGTCCTTTATGTTCAATTTTCAATAAAAAAGTGCTCTGAGAACGCATTATATGGCCTTTGTATTTATGGGGTCGGAGGTGGGCCGCGAACATTTTTGAGACATAAAAGTGGGCCCTGAGTTGGAAAAGGTTGGGAACCACTGATCTAGCTAATCTACAGCCTAATCTGGCCTATCCTACTCTGCTCTAGTCTGATCTTTGCCTGAACACTATAACAGGTCAGCCTTAGGCTGTAGCTAATCTATCGCCTACCTAAACTGTTCTAAACCAATCTAACTGCAGTTTAAATACTGCAAGTGTAGAAACGGTCCATAATGGCCCACCGTCAGGCCTGTTCTTGGGGCAGTCGATGCCCACCAGCCGGCGCGCCACGACGTAATGATGATGACATCATCAACGATGACAATGATGTCATAGCATAGAGTTCACCTGTGAGGTCATCGGCGATGTCAGACATAACACCGATGATGTCATAGCTCCCTCGAACGTTGTGACATCACCAATGACGTGATGTCATACACCGGAGTGCGACCATATAAACAAAGTGTTCCGTGACGCTACACCACATCCGAGAGATTCCAGCTTGATTCCTTCGAGATTCCTTCGACTTCCATACTTCTTCAGGTATTTTTACTCCCTAATAATGTCAACCATTAGCACAATCAAATCCGGACCCGAACTGAACCCCTGCTGTCTTACAACCAGCCAGGCCCTGGTGACCGACTGCCTTACACCCAGACCGGTCAACAGTGGTAATTGTTCAGAGTCATTTTGACTATGCTGCCATCTGCTGGTATACTGGTCTCTCTCAGAAACTCAAAAACAAATTACAAACGGCTCAAAACAAGTTGATTCGAGTCATTCTTAAAGTCCATCCACGTACCCACCTGGACCAAGCTCATTTTGACAGTCTTAATTGGCTGACAGTTGAGAAGCGCACTTTATACATCAAGCTGCTGTTCACTTTTAAGATTGTTAAGAATTTTGTTCCTATGTATCTTAAAAGCTACTTTTCTTGTGTGAGTGAGCGTCACCAGTATTCTACGAGAGGCAGTTCTACTGATTTCATCCCTATCAGATTTAGGACCCTGATGGGGAGGAACTCGTTCAAATATAATGCAGCGACTCAATGGAACATGTTACCTTCGTGCTTGAAACTGAGTGAGTCTATCTGCACTTTTAAAAAAGGCTTAAAAAAATGGTTACAAACATCCGCACTTTAAACCGTTTTATCCTGTCTTTTTTAGTTCTTGAATTGGTTATTTATTTATGGTATAGCTGGTCTTTTATTTTATTGATTGATATGTTTAGTTCTAGTTTTTATTTTTTTATTTTGGTAAATTATAAACTGATTTAGTAATTTATCTTTTAATGGAGTTGTATTAGTTTTAAATTATGCTCCCACTTGCACTTCTTTGTTACACGTATTTACGTTGTCTGTCTTGTCTCCATGGGGACCACAATGGAAATAAGCCTTCGGGCTTTATTGTGTTTTTATCCTCGGTGATATGTTGTCTTATGTTCTGTTTTTATCACCAAATAAAGTCAATCAATCAATCAATCAATCAATCAATTCAACCGCGTCCCAGGACCGACCAGTCGGTCCCTATCTCCATCTCCGTGATTCTGATCGATCACAGCCCGTGAGCCCTCATACACGATCCAGCACACTTCACGAGGCAAGCCCAGAAGCTTTGGCCCCAGCAAGCACACAAGCTTCGCTACAGCAAGCATGTAAATATGCTACACTATAGCAAGATCAAAGTGAAAATAATGTTCTAAACGCATCGGATAGAAAAAAGTATAGCCGGCTGGATGTCATGAGATTAGATGAAATTTGGCCAGAATGATATTGTTTTCTCTCTTCTCCCCCACTGCACGATGCAACATCCTCTGAATGACACCTATCACTTTTACTGGATCTGATTACTTTATTCTATTTTATTTAGCCTACTGGATTTTATTATTGAGTATTTGTATTTTATTTGGCCTATGCTTCCCCCCCCCCACCCCCTGTCCACAGGCTCTGACAAATATGTTCATTCTCAATAAAATCTTCAGTAATCAATCAGACTGGCTTTAAAAGCCAGGGGGTGCCTGGGAGGGGAGCTGCCGGGCCTCGAGCGGCCTGTCGGCGATCCAGGCCGGTTGCGGGAGTGGGCGCCGCACACCCCAGGTCCCGGTGGAGGGGAGGGGGAGTGGATGGGAGGATAGCCCTCGCCCTCCGACTCAGTGGTTTCCACTGCTGTAAATAAAATAATTGTATGAGCACTCAATCTGTTTGTCAGTCAGCTCCACTGCTGCACGACCCGCCTGCACGACCACCAGCGCCTCATAGCGCACCAGCGCGGCTCCGCTCCCCGCATCTCCTGCGTGATGCCCGGCGTCCTGTGAGGAGGAGAGGACGGCCCCGTGCAGGGAGAGGAGAATGTAGAGGACGCCCCTATTAAATTAATCTTTTGCTTTGTCATTGTTTTTTATATTTTATTTAGAATTGTAGCCTAATTAAATATCCCCCTCTCTCTTTCTCATTCTTTCTTGCACTTAATGTAGGCTACACGGCACCTCGGACAGCTCCGCTGCCACAGACGGGGGAAACATTTGAAAATAATTCTAACTACTCTGCTTTGCAAACAGAAAATATAAATACAACAGACAATTCTGTAATGAATAGCTGTAATGAGAGTGGGGTTTGAAGAAGCGCTACACAAAAGTTTCTCCAGTTTCTTTCTCTCTTTCTTTCTCTCTCCCTTTCTCTCACATTAAACGATATACATGCCTATAATGTCAATTATCTGAATGAAATAATAATACATATTAATTAGGAATATTAGTAATATTAGTAGCCTAGCTAATTTCGGGAGGGGGGGGGGGATAATAAAACGTTGAGCTATATTAATACTACGTTAATATGGCTAATCAAAATGTTCCTAAACGATTTTTTTATACATCAAATATGTGTAGTTAGACAGCTATCCCATTAGAAAAAGATCAGACAAATATAACTCTGCTGCTGTCTGGATGCTGCACATAAATGGGGATGATTATGATATGAAAAAAGGTGATGATTATGATAGCCTAAACTAAATAAATTAAACTGTGCATTGCAGCTTCACCCAAAGCCTGAGAAGGGTTGCCACTGCATGCTGTAATCTTCCAATCTTATATTCTATTGTATTCTAAACTATTTTTTTCTATATATTCTATTCTCCATTCACTATCGTGTCCCCGGCGCACTGAATAGGCCTGCTTTTCAAAAGCGCAAGGCGCTAAATTTACGCCAGGTCGGAAGATATCAGTAGGCCGGTATTTAGCGCCGACACGCCCACTTTGGCCCATTCTGGGACTGCGCCACGCCCATTCGGCCTAAAGCGCATTTGGCAGCGTAAAGCCATATTGATATCGTCCCAAAACAGGCGCAAGGCACGTTTTTTTGCGTTTAAGGCCCGTTTTAGCGCCGAAGGCCTGTGGGAGAATAGGGGCCAACATGTGTAAAATAATGTGTATAAAATGAAATGGGTACGAGTTTAGGAGCGGTAAAGAGAAAAAGAAAAAAAAATCTTTTGGTGTAAACTCGGAAATTTAATGTAATTATTAAAGGTGATGGATAATAATTTTTGTGACAAAGTTTTTATTTTTATTTTTGGTCTTTTGCGGGTGTGGGGGAATGTCACAGAGTGATATGTGACTGTTATGTATTGTCAGACACCCCCTTGTGTAATGATAATTTGTTAATATTACATCTTTGCATCAGAGGGTCAAAGCAGGAAGTGGGAGTGGCTTAGAGATTATAGCCATGGATTTCAGGTGCGCGAGCCCTCTGCCACCTCTCTGCCACCTCTCTGCCACTTGACTGCTAGTTTGATCAGGGAGCTAGGTATTGCTCCTGTGGTCCAATTTCTATAGTTTTCCCTCTGTTCTCACGTGTGGGTGTGAGTGTGTGTGTGAGTTTTCCTTTCCAAAGCGTCTTATAAGCGGAGGCTGCCTGAATCTCCTCCACCCTATCGATTGGGTTGGCCATATACAAGCCGGCCTGCTGAGAGGTCATCGCGCATGCAGTGAAGGTAGGCCGCTCCCATCACTTTTGAGACTTCTGGCTTGATGCATCTGAGCAAAGAAGTATTGTGTTGATGTGACGAGTTTGTTTTGACTAGACACGAGCTTGATTATATTTTGGGACCAGACACTCTGTCACACTCCACTGTAGTTTTACTTTGATTCAGTTGCTGAAAACAGGAGCACTGCTTTCCAATACACACACACACACACAAGCATGCGCGCACACACACACCTACACACACATGCACGCGCGCACACACACACACTCTAACAAATAGTTGTGAGACGCACACACACACACACACACACACACACACACACACACACACACACACACACACACACACACACACACACACACACACACACATAAATGATTTATTTATGTCCACATAGATACAGAGTACAAAGGACATAAACACTAGTAATGCAATCAGATGTTGGGAGTTGGTCAGATACAAGAGTGCCTAATTGGCGACCACAATAATGCATACAAAGAAGATATAATACCGCACAGGGTGATGACAAAGGCAGATTGACATACAGTTATACTGTGATACAAGATAAGGGACAGTATCCAATTTCATGGGTACAAAAAGCAGCGCCTTCTCCATATTGAGCGACTGCCAATAATAGCAGATACTGAACAATACCTTGTTAACTGTTTGGCCCTTCTCTTAGGTAGACCAGCCATCTGGAGGCCTCTCACAACCAGCTTATGGACATGACCCAGGCTACCAAATATGAAAACTACAAGTTTACACCTGTAGCCCAGCTGTGAAATGGTCTGCTCCAGCTGTTGATATTTTAGCATCTTGGTTATAAAGGCCTCCTCTAGGCTGTGGTCAAAGGTACAGCCAACCTCAAGAACAAACACCTCTCTGAGACACACACACACACACACACACACACACACACACACACACACACACACACACACACACACCTGGAAGCTGACCAGTACAACCTCCAAATTAACTTTTGATAAAAATCTGACATCTGGATATACTGACAGCTGCAGAGAGTTGGTGGAATTCTGAGCTCTACTGAGGAACATCTAGTGTTTTTACTTTTATTCTAGCAATAAAGATGTGTTTTAAATGAAAGTTGAGTGATATATTTAAACTTATATTCAGGATAAACATTAACCCTTTAAAACATTTGACAGAATAGTGATTTGACATACACTTATATTGTGATAAGATTATATATGATAATATGAAAAGTGTATAACATTTTCAGCAACATCACCCAGCAATAATCATTTATTGATTGTTTATTATTGAGTGTTGTGAGCTTTTGCACAGGTTTTGTGAAAGAGAGATCCCAACTCTCAATGAAAACTCACTACACCCCAGGACCCCAGGAAGAGTAGTCCTACACCTTGGTGTGGACTAATAGAGAGCCGCAGGGATGACATATTTTTGTAGGCTGGATGCGGAAGTCCCGAACTTCCTGGTTCAACACTGTTTCTGTCTATGGGATTTTTGAATGGGTTTTTGCCGCGATGCTTCAAATAAGGTCTCTGGGCAACGCAAGATTAATCAAACGCGAACCAGAGTTCCGTCGGATAATCTTCACACATGAGGACCACTTTCATGAGTTTTGTAGCGTAAATGCGAGCCCTAGAAGTAAAATGCTCGAGCTAAGCTAATCCAGAACTACACACTGTCGCATAGGCTTCCACGTCACGTCAGCACTCAACCTGGACTGTTGTTGATGTGTGCACTGATTACCCCGGGCTGAACGGGGCTGAACCTGTAGCCTGTACTACGAAGCTATCTTAACAGATCCGCGATAAGTCCCTTTGATCTGGTTTGACTGAACAGGATCAAAGCTATCTAGTTAACCGATATACAACGCTGGTTTTCTACTCGATAACTGAAGCTGGCTTTATCTGGGATCTGCCTGTGCACGCGCACGTTTTTCGCTCGTGCACAGGCGCGCGTCCACGCGAAAGAGGTGCGCTAGCCAATCACATTATGAACAGCTGAGTTGATCCACGCCCACACCCATTTCTACACCCATTTCCTCATTCAATGAAAGCGCAGTGCGTGATCAGAGTTTTAGCGGATATTTATTGTAACCTATGTCAGAATGAAAATCCACGTTGGATATAATCTGCTGAAGGACTGCTAAAGGTGCCGCTTGTATTCACATCAGTCATTTGATTTACTTTGATCAGCGATTTCTGTCCCCTAAATGTGTAATCTCAGCCTATAAATTTCCACAATCTGTAAACCTATTTAGACCATAGATTTAGAAACGCATGCTCAATGAATAATGATCTCTATCACTCATTATGTGTGTAGTTGCACTGATCGAATAATTAATATATAAAATAATGATAATGCTGATGCCTAATATAAAAGAGAAAACTGCTGAACTGAATTGAGACGATGCGGGCATAGTTTTCATTGATAAAAACTAGCCTATTTTTGCTCATATATTGGCATACAGCCTACAGGACACAGTTCCAGCTGAAACATGCAAGAATTGCCTGCATATTTAGTAGCCTATTGGGGCTATCCCATATTTATCCCATATCTATATTATATGTAGGCTATAGGCTTTTCTGGCATGTAGGAGAATATCACCCTCACTCCATTTGAGGCTCCGTGTATGATATGCGCTGCGTGATTAATAGTGATCATATTTCTCCACGCATCGTTGAGCTGTTAAGACATAAAGTGGTAAGTAGGCTTAATTTAATTATGTAGCCTACAGAGCCACAAATGTTTTTCTTGTTATATTCTCAGTTGACTGCAATCTATTTTTCATATGGCGATCTTATATGAACGGTGAGTGACTCCAGAGAGCAGATTATATGGGTCTGTCATGGATTTTGATCTTATCCTCTGAAGCTAACCTGGTCGCGACCAGGTTAGCTTTGCAGCGTCAGTTGCCATGGTGATTGAAAGTTAACTTGCTTTGTAGTACGGCTAAACCAGGTTTAAACTCAAACTTACTCGGATAAGGCATTAAACTAGCTTCGTAGTACAGGCTACAGGTGAGGGAAAGAGAATTTCCGTGTTCGCCCTTTGAAGTGGTGACGTATATATCCCCATCGACTCAAAAGTGTAGTCTCATTTAGCCGTTTGCTAGCTAGCCACCCTTTTAACGGCACATAAAAGCTTCAAAACTCATAAAAGTGGTCTTCATGTCTGAAGATGATGTTACTACCATCTGGTTCGCGTTTGATTAAGCCAGCGTTGCCCAGAGAGCTTATTAGAAGCATCGCGCCAAAAACCCATTCAAAACTCCCATAGGCGAAAACTGTGTTGAACCAGGGCTGTTAGCATCGATGATTTCCGGACTCGTTACTGCGGCTCTCTATGGGGATCCTTAATAAACATAAACATAAACATACAGTGGAATCCGCTTATAGTGATCACGGTTATAGTGATCAACTGATTATATTGATCATAAAGCTTGGTCCTGAATCATTCCTATACACATGCTGTTTAAATAGTTTACTTATAATGACCAATACCCCGCTTACAGTGATCATTTTGGGCCTTGTCACAACTGAGAACAATGGAAAAAAATTAAAACAGTAATTTTATTTTTTGCTTACAAACTGCCAACAATAGCAGCAATACTTGGTGCATGTGTGTCTGTATATGGAGAGATTGTGGTGTGTGTGTGTCTGTCTGTCAGTCTGTCTGTCTGTCTGTCTGTCTGTCTGTCTGTGTCAGTCTGTCTGTCTATGTGAAACCGCTTGAGGCCTAACTTACTGTATCTACATAATAAAGTGATGATTTTGGGCCTTGTCACACCTGAGAACAATGGAAAACATGTTTAAAACTAAGGTAATTAATTTTATTTTATTTTTTGCTTACAAACTGCCAAAAATGAGCCAACGAGATACAGCAGTGATACCTGGTGCATGTTTGTCTGTATATGGAGAGATTGCAGTGTCTGTCTGTCTGTCTGTCTCTCTTTCTGTCTGTCTGTCTGTCTGTCTGTCTGTCTGTCTGTCTGTCTGTCTGTCTGTCCATGGAGCAATGGCGGCATCTCTGTCTGTCTATGTGAGACTGCTTGAAACAGCTGGAGCAGTAGTGTAGTGGTCCCTGGAGAAGGGGGTGCAATTTATGCCCCCCCGGCCGCTTTTTTATATAGTTATATTATATATATATAGAGAGAGTTATATTATATATCTATATATATATATATATGAGAGAGAGACAGTTGACGGTCGGAGAGACGGCAATCCGGTACGGGATGGGTTTAGCACCCCAGCCTGGCTCTCTCGTGAGGGAGAAATCCACAAACGCTACGGATTAGCCTCCCGAAAATCTATGTAAATATCGACGCGGCCTGGGGTCCTCCAGGCTAGAGCGAGGTGCTCGGCGCAGCCGAATGACGTGCAACGCACAGGCCTTCTTGAGGCATCCACTCTGCCACTGGATGCCTGTGCCCAGGGAGGGCCTGGTGAGACGAAGGAGGTGAGTGGCTGGGAGACAACCCATAATGCCTTAGAGCCTCCATGCACCAAAGGGTCTCGCAATGCTGCGGCGCAGCACTAACTCTATTGCAGCGGATTGGGCGTGATCGGCCCAGTCAACATCACTGATGACGCGTCCCAGCGCATGCTGAAAGTATGTATGTATGTAACTATATATATATATATATATATATATATATATATATATATATATATAGTTGGGGCCCAAAAAGAATAAACTGATTCCAATGGAGATCCTGCTGGATAAATCATCATCATGGTGTGATAGAGAATGAAATTCCACAGCCAAAAGGTAAACAGTGAACCACTTGAAGGAAACGAGTTGAAATGAAATGATGGAGCCAGGAGTCAGAAGAAGTCGTCTGATATGATGTATTTGACATAGATCTTGGCCAAGAGCAAGAGATGCACTCTTGGCCAAGAGATGCACTCTTGCATATTCACGAATGGATACACAGGCTTACATACATTGAACAGAAAGTCAAAGACACTTATAGGACACACATCAGATAACATGTCTTGACGCACATCAGATTACATGTCTTGACGCACACTGGAAGGCCATTCTGTAGACTCAACCTATCTGTTATTCTGGCCCTGCAAAGAGACTGGCCCTGCAAACAGAGCACCGTGGCAAGGTGACAGGACACAGTACAGGGCACAGTGTGCGATCGAGAGGAGCTGCAAATGTATGGTACAAGTTATCTAAATACGTTTGTCTGTGTATGTACACAGGTTATCCAAATATGATGTCTATCTGTGTATGTACACAGGTCATCTAACTATGAAATATGTCTGTGTCATAACTATATGTAACTAAAATGGAAATGTATATGAATATATTAATAACTAGTGATTGTCCAAATAAAGGCTAATGTGATGTAAATTTTCTCTATCAGTCCCTCCTATTGTTACTGTTTCAATTGTAACAACAACATTGAAAATTTAAATACAATTATAGTTATCTAAAATCATGTACTTCCATAGCAATGTGACTGATTTCTATATAAACATTCTGTGGATAAAACACATTAAAAATGGGGGGGTTTGGGAGAGAGAAATGGGGGGCGTTTTGGGAGAGACAGAGAGGGGAACATATCAAAATCAAATGCACTATTTCAAAATCACACAAATCACACAAATCAACGGTAGTAGTCTATATTAAGAGAACAAATCAACGGTAGTAGTCTATATTAAGAGAACAAATCAACTCTAGTAGTCTATATTAAGAGAACAAATCAACTGTAGTAGTCTATATTAAGAGAACAAACCAACTGTAATAGTCTATATTAAGAGAACTATATTAAGAGAACAAATCAACTTTTAATATTTGCTGAATGGAAACATCCTGGAGCCCCAGAATGCACGTGGCTGTCCACGCAATCAGATGTTGGTGCTTTGAAGGTCCTCCTCGGAGTCGGTGTCTTCCATGAAGAATGGGGACCAGGCCAGGTCATAGGGCGTGGCTGAGGCTGAGTCGGATAGGGGCTGGGCATACTGGACCATGTTTTTTTTTTTTGTGTAAGGATGCCTGTGTCAAAACCATCCTTTTCATGGACATGCAAGTGGAAGGCTTGTTGATAGTCTGGGAGACTGAGGGCTGGTGCGGTGACAAGCGACTGCTTTAGGGTTTGGAAAGCGTTCTTCATTTCTTGTGACCAAGTAATCCTTGTTTCAGTGTTGATGGCCGCAGGATCGAGTCATTGCGGCTGTAATCATGCAACCAGTGTCTCATGTACTTTGCCATCCCCCCGAAACGATGTCAGGCTTGTCTTTATGGCAGGAGGAGGAAGGGAGCACATACTTTCACCCTTTCTGGGGACAACAGTCTTTGGCCATTTGACAACAGCTGACCAAGGTGTGTTATAGTGGGCAGGCAAAACTGTAACTTGGCAAGTGATGCATGATGTTCTTTCTCAGCACGGCAGGTCAGCAGTGTAACAGAGTCCATTTCACACACCTCCTTAGTTGGCGATGCTATCAGCAGGTCATCAGCATATATCAACAAAGAACTTCCACTTGGCAATGTCACTGATTACAAATCTTTTCTCACGGCTTCAGCATCCTGGAATCAGAAACCTTGTGGCAGATTAATTTGCTCTTTTCCCAGATGTTATTTGTTAGTATGACAAACAGTTAGGGAATACTTCATTGCGAACTTCCATATTTTACAATTATTGTACTCCTTTAATTTTGGCTCTTGAGAAATGTATGGATTTGGAAATGTATGAATTTGTTCACTTTTGCTGTTTATAATGCTTTTGGTTTCATTAGTATGGTTGTGGGGTTCTTTCAGACTTGTTCCTTATATATTCTTGAACTGGTTTCCCAATAATGTGTGGCCTTTTTCCACCTACTATGTCGAGTAAAACATAGTGTGTCGCCTTCTGGCCATCTATAATTATGTCAACCTATGAAAGAATATTTTGGTTTCCCCTATAATGTGTGGCTTTTTCCGCCTACTACAATTATGTCAACCTGTAAAGAACACTTCTCAGGCTCACTCGGTGCTTGTTTCTCTGGCCGATCCTGGCCAGTGCGCAATAAAAGACAGTGTGTCGGCTATGCCAATCTACACCCCGCCGAGTGAGTTTTTAGTAATTCTGAGGAGATCTATTATTTGCATGGTGTTGGCCTTGCCAATTACCCAGGGTGTTCCCCTTCAGTCTCAAGAAAACCCACAACAACTAACTTAGGTTCTTTTATATCAGACAAACAGTTAGGTAAGGAATTATAAA
This sequence comes from Poromitra crassiceps, assembly GCF_964638095.1. Classification (NCBI taxonomy): domain Eukaryota; kingdom Metazoa; phylum Chordata; class Actinopteri; order Beryciformes; family Melamphaidae; genus Poromitra; species Poromitra crassiceps. The sequence goes on from NC_139630.1 coordinate 10,338,759, forward strand.
ATTTAATTCAACTTACCGAACTGTTTGTAGATATCCGTTCAAGTGACGCCAGTTGATAGAGAATGAAATTCCACAGCCAAAAGGTAAACAGTGAACCACTTGAAGGAAACGAGTTGAAATGAAATGATGGAGCCAGGAGTCAGAAGAAGTCGTCTGATATGATGTATTTGACATAGATCTTGGCCAAGAGCAAGAGATGCACTCTTGGCCAAGAGATGCACTCTTGCATATTCACGAATGGATACACAGGCTTACATACATTGAACAGAAAGTCAAAGACACTTATAGGACACACATCAGATAACATGTCTTGACGCACATCAGATTACATGTCTTGACGCACACTGGAAGGCCATTCTGTAGACTCAACCTATCTGTTATTCTGGCCCTGCAAAGAGACTGGCCCTGCAAACAGAGCACCGTGGCAAGGTGACAGGACACAGTACAGGGCACAGTGTGCGATCGAGAGGAGCTGCAAATGTATGGTACAAGTTATCTAAATACGTTTGTCTGTGTATGTACACAGGTTATCCAAATATGATGTCTATCTGTGTATGTACACAGGTCATCTAACTATGAAATATGTCTGTGTCATAACTATATGTAACTAAAATGGAAATTTATATGAATATATTAATAACTAGTGATTGTCCAAATAAAGGCTAATGTGATGTAAATTTTCTCTATCAGTCCCTCCTATTGTTACTGTTTCAATTGTAACAACAACATTGAAAATTGTCATTTGACACTGACCAGATATTAAAGAAGTGGGAGATAGATTATAGTCATTTGTATGCATTTAGTAGTCCTCCTATATTTAATGGTCAATTTCTAAATGACAGCTGTAAACTAAAATGTGATCTTGAAAGCCAGATGAGTAATGCAGCACACTGCTCAAATCATATGCTGAATTGTGACATCACTTTAGAAGAGGTGCAGAGGGTAGTAGATAGAGCTAAGCTAAATAAGGCTGTGGGTGTTGAGGACCTCTCTAATGAGGTTCTTAAGACTCCTGCTATGTTGAATATGTTACATTGTCTAAGTCAAACATGTTTTCAGAATGGTATTATTCCATCCATGTGGAATAAATCCATAATCAAACCCATCCCTAAATCTGCAAAAGCCGACCCACGAGTTCCATTGAATTACAGAGGAATCAGTTTGATTAGTAGCGTTTATAAATAGTTTTCTGGAGTCCTTAATAATAGACTGAATAACTATTTAGAGTCTCAAGGTATGTTGGTGGATGAGAAAAATGGTTTTAGGAAAAACAGGGCATGTATCGATCATATTTATGCCATCTCCTCTGTGGTGAGAGCTAGACTACAAGAAGGTAAAAACACATTTGTTTGTTTTGTTGATTTCAAGAAAGCTTTTGACTGAATACATAGAGATCTTTTGCAATATAAATTAATTTCTGCCGGTATTGATGGTACATTTTATAATGCTATCAAAGCATTGTACAATGATCCAGTTGCTTGTCTGCAGTTAAATCATTTTAGAACTGGCTGGGTTCCTACTCCATTTGGAGTGAAGCAAGGAGACGTGCTCTCCCCTACTTTATTCACTTTTTTTATTAACACATTGAGTGCCAAGGACGTCTGTGCACGTCCTAAAAAAATGTAACGAGGAGTGCCAAGGACGTCTGTGCACGTCCTAAAATCATAATTCATATTATTCCATAATTCTGCTGTTTAAGGTCGTACCCAGCCAGTGAGCATGAATCCCTTCAAGGGATCACACGGCGCCACCTTAAAAATCACATCGCAGCTGCGCAGCGCAGCCACGTTAAAACCTTGGGGCGCTCAGAGCCTCCTTGTAGAGTAGGAGTGGTTAGTAGCAGTAGCAATAGCAGTATCAGTAGCAGTAGCAGAGAATAGATTTATAGCATTTAGTAGCATTTAGTAGAATTTAGTAACATAGCGATTAGTAGATTAGTTTGTGAGATTGTGTAGTGAGTGGATTCGAGTGCTTGGTGTGAGGTGAGTGCGTGGGTGGGTTGTGTCGGGTGTGTGTGAGTGTGTGCTAGCGAGTGTGCCTGTGTTAGATTTAGCATTTAGCATTTAGCGTTAGGTCAGGGTAGATAGGATCTGTGTAAAAAAAAAAAAAAAAAAAAAGTGTCTGTGTGTCTCTGTCTGTCTGTCTGTCTTGTGTGTCTGTTTTGTTAGACTAGCGTTAGTGTTAGACTAGCGTTAGACTAGCGTTAGTCTTAGATTAGCGTTAGTGTACAGTTAGACTAGCGTTAGTTAGTTTAGCTGTCATGCCCAAGGCCAAGCGTAAACGTGGTGGGCCGCTCCCAGGGCCTGGGCAGCTCACACTGCAACAGGCTCTCAGCCGTGCTGTTCGGGAGAGAGATCTCCCGGAAACAGACACTGATGAGCCCGAGGAGACAGCTTCATCATCTCCTGACGACGCCAGCGATGAGGAATGGCAGCCCCCTGGCCCTGGACCTAAGAGGCGAACATTCTTGGACGAGGCGGCTTCCAGAGGTTAGAACCTACATATAGGCTATAGATAGCCTACTTTATTGATCCTTTACAGGAAACTATTACTACTAAAGCTGTAAATGCCAGACGATTGTATGCATAGATGACTTCTCGATTGTTGACAAAAATGTGATATTGTAAGTTCTGATATTGTAAGTCGATTTGAATAAAAGCGTCTGCCAAATGCCGTAATGTAATGTAATGTAATGTCTAATAATAAAAAGAAGCAGGAGAAAAATAGAGGAGGTAGAAATGTAAAAAATAAAATAAACACACACCCACACACCTTTTATTTTTTTTATTATTTTAATTTATTTTCGTCAACACAAAGCTTGGTAAGAATAACGATCCTGCAATTAGTTAGCATACTAATAATACCATGTAAAATATTCAATTTCAGAGTTGGAGCACAGCTCGGAGGAAGATGACGACGACGTCACACGTCCCCCCAGCGTCACACGTCGTGCGCGCTTGACCTCCAGTGATGGTGAGATGAAGGCCATTTTAGAATTACAATTATTCATCTGATATTGAAAACAAACTTTTTTCCTTCAAGAAATGTCAATATATTTTTTATAAACTCACTTTTACTATACAGAAGAGTCGTCGGAGGAGGAGGAGGAAGAGCAGCATCTGCCGGCATCTTCAAGCAAAAGAGGTGAGAAGATTATTGGATTTTGTCAAAAAGACAGCTTGTTTACATATCACAATTGTCTGAAGAAAAACCTTTTATTTCATTGTTTTAGCGGGCAAGTCTCGTCCCTCCCTGGATCCTCCGAGCTGGCGGGATATGGCTGACTGGAGCCCCAAAACGCTGCCATTCACCGCAGTGCCAGGTCCCAGTGCGGCAGCATCACTGCAGTCCGACAAGCCTGTCGACTTTGTGGAACTGTTCCTCTGCGACGAGCTGCTGTTGCTCATTGTCGATCAGACCAACAAGTACGCGGAACAGTGCATTGCTGTCGTAGATGAGCTGTGTCTGCCATACTCCAGGGTAAACGCCTGGCAACCGCTGACCCTGGTGGAGCTGAAGCGGTTTCTGGGATTGCTTTTCCTTACTGGCATCATCAAGAAGCCGAGTTGGGCAGAGTATTGGTCTGTTGATGTGGCGCTTGAAACACCATACTTCGGGAGCACAATGCCACGCAACAGGTTCCAGCTCATTTGGCGGTTTCTCCACTTCAGCGACAATCGGGAGGTCGATGGCAGCGACCGGGAGAAGATGGCGCCGGGAGAAGGCGACTCGCTAGGGAGCTCTAGTGACTTCATAGACAAATAGGCTTGTATTCCAGTGTAAACGCGTTTTGTTTTGATTTCGTTGCTTCGACTTGCTTTGTAAATATCTATTGTATATAACAGTGTAACTGAATAGTGTAGATAGTGGCGTCTTCGCACTTTTCTTTGCAAGAAACCGCGACGGCGGGGACCCGCTCTGCCCGCTTTGTCCGCTCGCATGCAAAAAACAACAACAAACAACAGCCCCGCGCCCCCGCCATGGAGGCAGAGAACGGAGGCACGGACACCAGCGGATATAACATGGAAATCAGCGTCGGAATAAAATACAACAGGGACACGCTGATCAAAATCAGGAAAGAACGGATATATCCCAACAGCAACTGGCAAGCCCCAGATCTTACGGATTTTCCTGAACTCAAAAAACAACGCTGGAGGAGGGGGAAGAGAGGGGGGCTTCTCGCCCGCTTGAGGAAGCGCGCGGATAAACCACCTCTCCCAAGCATACTGCTGGCAAATGTTCAATCGCTGGAGAATAAACTTTGTGAACTAAGAGCGCGTGCACAATACCAAAAAGACATAGCGCGATGCAATGTTCTGTGCCTAACGGAAACCTGGCTTACTCCTGACACAACGGACCACTCTATCGCGCTACCAGGATTCAGTGTATTCAGAGGAGACAGAAACGAACAATCCGGTAAGAAGAAGGGAGGGGGCGTATGTCTTATGATTAACGAAAACTGGTGTGTAAACACCACAGACATTGGGAAACACTGCTCAGCAGATCTTGAATATGTAATGGTACAATGCGTGCCGTTCTGGAGTCCGAGGGAATTCACAACAGTCACCATCATGGGTGTATACGTTCCTCCACAAGCGAACGTGACTGTCGCACTGAAAGAGCTGCAACGCGCCATCAGTGCACAGGAGACAAAACAACCCGAAATGGCCCTGGTGGTGACTGGGGATTTTAACAGGGCAAACCTGAGAGGCAGAATGCACACATTGTATCAGCACATTCACTTCCCCACGCGAGGCAGTAACACACTGGACAAATGTTACTCAAACATCCGACATGGCTACAAAGCCGTCCCTCGCCCCCCTTTCGGCAAATCGGACCACGCCTCCATCCTACTTGTACCCAGGTACCAACAAAAACTAAAAAGACAACCCCCAGCATTCCGAACCGCCCACTGCTGGTCAGACCAATCAGACGACATCCTGAGGGACTGCTTTGACCAAGTGGTGTGGGAGGAGTTCAAAGCTGCAGGAGACCTGGGCGAGTATGCAGATACGGTGTCATGCTTCATAAAGAAGTGCACCGACGACATAGTCCCCACAAAAAAAGTCAAAATAATGCCGAACCAAAAGCCTTGGGTCAACAGCGACGTCAGGGCTGCCCTTCACGCCAGGACCACCGCCTTCAGCTCTGGCACAACTGACCAATACAAGCAGGCACAATATGCCCTCCGGACCGCTATAAAAATAGCACGTAGAGATTATGGAAGGCAGCTGGAGTCAAAACTGGACACTAACAACCCCAGACACCTGTGGAGAGGGCTCCATGCTGCCACAGACTTCAAAGAGGTGAAACGACAGAACCCCAGCACGTCACCCACCCTACCGGACGAACTCAACGCGTTCTACGCTAGGTTCGACCCCTCTGCCAGAGCGCCTCCCCTCCTCCCCCCCCCCCTCTCCCCCCCCTCTCCCCCTCTCCTCCCCCCCATCACCCCCCCTCCCTCCTCCCCCCCACCACCCCCCCTCCTCTCCTCCCCACCCCCCCTCCTCTCCTCCCCCCCCACCTCTCCCCCCCCATCACCCCTCTCCTCCCCTCCTCCCCCCCCATCACCCCTCCCCCTCGCCGCCCCCCCACCACCCCTCCTCCTCTCCCCCTCCCAATCACCTCCCCCACCCCCCTTCCCCCCCCCACCCCCCGATCACCTCCCCTCCCCCCTTCCTCCCCCCACCCCTCAGCACCCGCACCCCCCCCCATTCCCACCTAACCACCAACCCCACCCACCCTCCACCCCCCACAGACCGCCCCCTCACCATCACTGAGGATGAAGTGTGCCGGTCGTTCCTGCGTATCAACCCACGCAAGGCGGCCGGCCCGGACGGCATCCCTGGGCGGGTCCTCAAGGCCTGCGCCCACCAGCTGGCAGCCGTGTACACAGACATCTTCAACCAGTCCCTCTCCCTCCGACGAGTTCCCTCCTGCTTCAAGGCAGCAACAATCATCCCCATTCCCAAACAGCAAAAAGTGACCAGCCTCAATGACTGGCGCCCTATAGCCCTCACACCAATAGCCAGCAAGTGCCTTGAAAAGCTGGTCATATCAAAGATCCGTCCCACACTCCCCCCGGACCACGACCCGCTGCAGTTTGCATACCGCCCCAACAGGAGCACAGCGGATGCAGTGGCACACGTGCTCCACACCGCCCTGTCCCACCTGGAGGGGAAGGACACCTATGTGAGAATGCTGTTCGTGGACTACAGCTCAGCATTCAACACCATAGTACCCTCCAGGCTGGTAAGCAAACTCAGGGACCTGGGACTAAACACAGCGATGTGCGACTGGATCCTGGACTTCCTGACAGACCGCCGCCAGGTGGTGAGGGTGGGCAACCTCACCTCCTCCCCGCTGACCATCAGCATAGGAGCACCCCAGGGGTGCGTCTCCAGCCCCTTCTGGTACGACCTCTACACCCACGACTGCGTGGCGACTCAAACTTCAAACACCATCGTGAAGTTTGCAGACGACACAGCAGTCGTGGGGCTGATCTCGGGGGGCGACGAGACGGCCTACAGAGAGGAGGTGAGGGTCCTGGAACAATGGTGCCAGGACAACCACCTCTCTCTGAACGTCTCCAAGACCAAGGAGATCATTGTGGACTACAGGAGAGGGGGGGGCACACACCCCCCAATCACCATCAACGGCACAGTGGTGGAAAGGGTGGACAGCTTCAAGTACCTGGGAGTCAACATCCACCAGGACCTGACCTGGGCCGGCCACACCGCCACTGTTGTCAAAAAGGCCCAACAGCGAATACACGGCTAAGGAAAGAAATCCTCAGGGACTTCTACAGAGGCACCATTGAAAGCCTGCTGACTGGCTGCTTCACCGCCTGGTACGGGAACTGTACCACCATGGACCGCAGGGCGCTACGGAGGGTGAGGCGCGCGGCCCAGCACGTAACAGGAGACGAGTTGCCAGAACTGCACGAACTGTATAACCAGCGGTGCCTCAGGAGGTCCCTGAAGATCATCAAAGACACAAACCATCCCCACAACAGCCTGTTCTCCCTGCTACCCTAAGGGAGGAGATACAGGGTTCCAAAAACACGCACAAATCGCTTGAGGAACAGTTTCTTCCCGCAGGCCACGAGACTCCTAAATATGCACAAATAGTGCAGTAGTCGTACCGCAGTACCGTACTGCAGCTGCTACTTACGGATGCCTAACGTTTAATTGTAAATTTAAGTGTATGTTTAATAAGGTGCCTAACGTTTAATTGTAAATTTAAGTGTATGTTTAATAAGGTACATGCTATTTGCACATGTATGTATAAAACGTCGAATTTGGAATGTCTGAACACGTCTAACGTATGCACATGACATGTGCACCTATGTGCAATGAATATGCCACTGTCGTATAAGCCACCGACTTGTCTTATTGCTTATAAGATGCCTATTTCTTATTGCCTTATTGCTGTCTTATTGCTTATTGATGCCTATTTCTTATTGCCTATTACTTATTGCTTGTTGCCTATTTGTACTATGTCGTAAACGGAGTCCACTGCACAAGAATTTCACACGTGGTACTTGTACCATGGAGTGACAATAAAAATCTTGAATCTTGAATCTTGAATCTTGAATCTTGACCGGCTCCACAAGGTTCGTCTTGTCCTTGATCTGCTCCTCTCCAAATTCAAGGAGCTGTACCAGCCATCACAAAACATCTCGGTGGATGAAGGGATGCTGCACTTTCGAGGACGACTACGTTTTCGTGTATACAATCCTGCCAAACCCACCAAGTATGGAATCAAGAGCTACATTCTGTGTGATTCAGCCAATGGTTACTGCTATGCCATGAAGCCATACTGTGGAACTCACAGTACCCTGCAGGACACCGTGCGCTTCCTGATTGCCGGCCTTGAGGGTTTTGGATATCGCTTGTGGATGGACAACTTCTACAACAGCGAGTCAATGTGTCGTCTTCTCCTCGGCCTCCAGATCCACTCAGCTGGCACACTCCGTGTGAACAGGGGAGAACCGCCGTCCATCCGCGAGGTAACCACGTCTGACCTGGCAGTAGGTGAACAACGCGCTCGTCACAATGACACAGTGATGGTCCTGGCATGGCGAGACAAACGCATCGTCCGGATGATTTCTACGTTCCACCAGGATGAGATGACAACTGTGGCGGTGAGACAAAAAGGAAACAGTGAGAGAGTCCCCCAGAGGAAGCCAGCATGCGTGGTCGAGTACAACCAGTACATGAGTGGTGTGGATCGCCTGGACCAGAAGATCTCATATTACCCATTCATCAGGAAGACTGCAAAATGGAGCTCCAAGTTTGTAATGTACTTGATGCAGATCGCAATGAGCAACGCGTTCATTGTGTACAGGGCACGCAACCCAACGACCAGCTGCAGAACCCTGAAAGACTTCATCCTGTCTGTGGTCAAATCCTGGACCACAGATCCCCCTCCTCCTCCAGCCCCTCCCCAACCTCCTCTTCCAGGAAGAACACCAGTCCACCCACGCAAACGGTCCGCTTCAGCGAGGCTGGATGTGGACTTCGCGGGGCATGTGCCACTGCCAGTGGCAGACCCAGCCACCAAAACAAAAACAATGTATCGAAAATGTGCCCACTGCGCATCCAAGGGACTCCGAAAAGAGACCAAGTATGTTTGCCCAAGCTGTGACCACGTACCTCTCTGCCTGTACCCGTGCTACTTCGAGTATCACTCACAGTGATACTTTCCTCCGACCCACCCCACCCCCCCACCCATCCCCCACCAAACCCCCCCCCCCACCCCCGCTTCAGCCAGTCCAATAGCAGTGTCATTACTGTAACAAGAATAGTAGCAGTTGTAACACAGTAATAGCATCAGTCATGTGTATGCCTTTTTTTCATAAAATGTGTTGGTTCTTTTGAAAAAAAGAAAGAAAAAAAAAGCTGTTCTCAAATATTTGTAGAAAATAAATGGAAGATTCTTTTCACATACTTTTTGTTATTGACTTGAGTTGAGTTTCCAACCTTTCGTTTGAGGTATTGCATTTTGTTCAACTCTAAGCAGAATTCATTCTGTGGGCTATTATGAAAATACTATGCATAAAAATGTGTTTTATTTGGAAACTACTTTGAAGGTTTTTTTGAAGAAAAGAATACACTGCATGAAATGTTGTGGTGGAATATTTGATTGTTACACACCAAATGAAAGCTTAGGAAGTGTACTTTCATCATCAAAAAAAAGAAGTTGATATCATGTTTCTTTATGGAGAGATGGCCTGCAACATACACCTTGATGCCATAAAAAGCAGCGTCTTGAAGTTGGACTAAGCTGTTTTCAAATATTTGTAAAAAATAAATGAAACATTCTTTTTACATACTTTCTCCCCCAAGGTAAAGTAGACATTCCACCCTTTCATTTAGGTATAGCATTTTATCACACTTGAAGCAGAATTCATTCTGTGACCTTTGTTTACATAAAAGTGTGTTTATCTCGAAAAGTAAAAAAAAAACAGCAGAAAACCCTTGAAAGTGCTCTTCCTTCAGAGGCTGTCATTTCATAAGGGAACTGTCTAGAAACAAAATTTCTTCTTTGAGAGAAGCAGGAGTGTCCAATGTTTCATTAGAGTCCAGCCCTGTCAATATAGCCCTAATAGAAAAAATTCTATAGCTGTTTTCAACTGAATGGAAGTGAACCTGGCACAGGCTCCAGACAATTTTACTGAAGCGCTGTGGCACTCAATGTGTTAATGATTTAGCTCAAGAAATCAAGCAGGCCAACTTAGGTATACCAATTGACAATAACTTTAGTATTTTGTTGTACGCGGACGATATTGTTTTGATTGCTGAGAAAGAGGTTAATTTACAAAGAATGTTGAATATTATGAGCACATGGTGCAGTAAATGGAGACTTGCCATCAACAGTGAAAAAACTCAGATTATACATTTTAGGACAAAAATGTGTAAAGCAGAGTGATTATGTATTTCAGTTTGGTTCAATGCCTTTAATGTACACTTCCTCTTATAAATATCTTGGTTTTGTTTTCAATGAAAACATGAGCTTTTCAGAAGGAAGAAAAGTACTGGCAGAGTCTGCAGGAAGAGCATTAGGCTCTGTGATGAGTCAAATGAAACCATGTCCTGACCTAGGCTTCTCAACGTTTTCTATACTTTATGATTCAATGGTTGGCTCCATTTGATTTGATGTTGCAGGAGTGTGGGGGTTTGAGGATGCTCCTGACTGTAATACTATCAGAGTCCAGCCATGAGATGCTTTCTTGGAGTGCATAAATATACTGCGAAGGTGGCTGTTGAAGGGGATATGGGATGGGAGTCATGTCTTGTTAAGCAGAGAGGTGTAACGGCTCGTTTGTGGAACCGCCTTGTCCAGTTGCCAGAGGATAGGGTGACCAAAAAGATATTTAATTGGGACAGAGCACACAGTTATCCTTGGTCAAGAGAGGTATCTGCAATATTTTCATTTTGTGATTTACATATGATTTTTATGAATAATCTACAGTGTAATGTAACTACAGTCAAACAACAACTGTTTCAGATCTAAAAGGAACAATGGATGGAGGAGATTTGGAAGAAACCAAAGCTCAGAAATTATGTCCAAATTAAAGAAGATTATTTTACTGAACCATATATAATGTCAAATCTAAAAAGAGGACAGAGGTCCCTATGTGCTCAGTTAACTCATTGAGTGCCAATGACGACAGGCGTCGTCAATTTAAATACTAACGTAGAGTGCCAATGACGATAGCTGTCGTCAATTGCGTTTTTTGACGGTGGGACGTGGATCAAAGCCATACCTGTGAAAGTATCGTGGATGTTGAATATGTAAAAGCTATTTTACAGACCCCATTAGGTGGCGACAGTGCTCTCCAGATTACAGAAAGGCGAGGAAAAAATAGAGAAGTCATGGGGAAACGGAAATGGCATCCGTTTGCATCGATATGCATGAAGCATAACGTTAGCTGTGCCTGCAGCCAGCAGCCAATCTGCTGCCACAATTTAGCCCCTCCGTGTCCGCTGCGATAGCCCATCCGCATGATTAGTTGTGGAGTTGTTATTATTCTCAACTGGAAGCATGGGAGCCGGTGACAAATACACGCGGAACGCTGTAAAAAAGCTGGATGTAGCGGACTTTTCAGTGCAGAGCAAACGCAACACAGAGCCACCAGAGACACACCCACGGAGGTGGGGTTTGCAGTTGAGCGGGGTGGGGCACGCAGGGCAGCATACACTAACCCAGACAGACCCAGACAGCAGGACAGGATTGGCAAACGCAAGCTACAATATCTGATGCCCACCAGCAGTAAATCAAGACCAGCAAGAAGCTGCAACCAACAGCGCACACAGGGGCCAGCGCTGCTGGTTGCAGCTAAAAAATATTATTTTGCCAAACAAAATTCCTTTGTTTTCACTGTTTTATTGCAGGAAATTATTTTTGAGGTGTGACTACATCAGAAAATATTAGCTTCAGAGTCAGTCATGTGCTTGAAATGCTTCATTTCACAAAAGGCTAATTATCTCAGCTTCTAAGTTGAAACGTGTCTTTTTGCTCAAAACAACCTATCTTCTCCGGCTCATAACTAAAGAACGGAAAATGGTATCAATAAACTTTTTTTTGCTGCTGATACAATAGAGTCTCATCGTTCATTGTGCATGTTCAGTGTTTACATAGTAATATCACACAATATTCTGTGGGCCTCGAGAAATCACGGAAAACGCTCTGAAACTCTGGCACTGTCCGTTCTCCAAAAGTGGCTGGCACTCAATGAGTTAAGAACTGGTACCCTACCACTGGCAATTGAGGTAGGTAGATATAAATGTATTTCTGAAGAGTTGCGTTTGGGTGTTTTTTGTGATCTTGGTGTTGTGGAGGATGAATTTCATTATGTGTTTCATTGTCCCAATGATTTGATTTGAGTTATCCTTTATTTGAGAAGATCCAGTTGAAGAATCCTATGTGTTTTGGCTGTCAGAAGGTTATATGTTGAGTTGGCTTTTTGATAAGGACTTTTTTGTTTTAGCCAGATTTATAGAAAATGCTTGGCGACTAAGACAGGGAACATTGTACTCAGTATAATTGTATCTGGAAAGTGAATGTCTCAGTGAAATGCCCTTTCTTTTCTTGATTCTGTACGTATATTATGATTTGTTGTGTGGCCATCTTGGCTATTGTAAATATTAGAAAGTGTCTTGTAAGACCATATGGGCTGGGCACCTTAAGGCGCATGACACTCAAATAAAAAAATCAATCAATCAATCAATCAATCAATCAATCAATCAATCAATCAATCAATCAATCAATATATATAGCCTACTTAACTATACTTACTACTCTCAACTACTTTTGCTGGGCAGTCATTATTGGTGTCTACAAAAACAACATTTTGATTGAATTATAGGCTACAATGTAACAATGAGAACAATTAGGCTACTATAACCTGAACATTAGGCTAATGAATTTAGTTCATTGATACACACATTTCAAACCAACTCATAAGGCCATGTCCACACGGAGACGGAAGCAATCTTTTTTTTTTGTTTAAGAAAAGTTTTCCATAAACACGCAATCGTTTCAAGAAATGTGTGTATCCACATGAAACCACTACCACTGAAAACGCTGTAGTATATATGCCAGGCCGGTAAGTGGCGCCACGTCTGGTCAAACCTCTCACTTCCCTATTCACGTTGTATTTGCGAGGGATATATATAGAGCATCCCGAGTATGTCCGTTACACTCAGGGTTTACATTTAATTTCATTTAATTTTGTCCAATATTAAAATATTCCAGAATTGCATGTTGTATTCAAAATAAATATTATTTATATCTAACAAGTTTAGCCTCATTTTGTTTGTGTTATTGTAAAAACTTAGCCGCCGCTAAGCCTTCTGGGAAATATCCATGAAGGGAGGGGAGGGGTGGATGGGAAGAGTCAGCTGTGGAGCCCTGAGGATGTTGTACACGCTGTTCTCCATGTCCACTTGTTGCTGACGGTGGTAATAGAGGAGCATTATATTTTGCTGCAAGAACCCTAAGAGGCTCAGTAGCTGCTGTAGCACGAACGCTAGTGCACTGTAAGCCTAAATTGTTGCTGGCGGAGAGAGGTGGGGCTATGGCGTCATCGGTTCAGGAAAGATGCGTATGGGTTGTAAACACGGAAATGCAAGCGTGGCGTCTTCAGATTTATTCACTTTGGGACCCGGTTTCAAAAATTAGCGTATACTCCCAGAACGTATACTCCCAGAACGCTGGTTCCGTCTGGACGAAACGTCTATACGAGAAAAAACTTTAGCGGATACACCTAAACTCGTCTCCGTGTGGACATGGCCTAAGTTAATTTGAACCAAAGTAGCTGCCAAAATAATGGAAGCATTCAAGTAATTGAGGGATACATTATTATGAATAGCAGGCTAAATTGCGCACCCAATGTGTGACTGTTTATGACTGTTTGTTTGTCTGAAATATAACTTGTTACTGTATGTGACTGTTTCACCGTCACATACAGTAACGAGTTCTATTTAGAAGATCGACAGGACATTTTATTAGATAATTCTCGTGAATTCCTGCCCAGCTTGATCTGCTCTGTGCTGCTTGATGGAACTCAAAGAGAGGAGCGAAAATACACAGGTCGAATTGTTTAGTGGAGCAGAGCAGAGCGGAGAGCCGCTTCTGGGACGCCTCTGGTGGACACAGACGTTCACTACACAGGCTGCGACCAGCTGCAGTGTCCACCTCGCCTCGCGGTCGTAATGCAATATTTCCTGGTGGAATCTCAATCTGCCCGGCTGCCCGGCAGAGACTTTAGGCAGAAAAGAGAAACAACTTGAATGGAGGCGCATCAAATGAGCTTTAGAAGTGAGTAGACGCAAAGCTGTCTGAAAAATAAGTAGGTAGACGGCGTCTACCTGCTTCTACCCTCCACTACACCACTGAGCTGGAGGCCTAACTTACTGTATGGATTTTTAAAGTCAATAACATTCACTCAGGTATTTTCACTGACATTAATGTGCATATAGGCTAATAAATTTAATGTGTCTGTTGAACAGTTATCCTGACCTGAGAGTTTCCAGTCTGCAGTGTGGACTCTCCAGTCCAGCAGAAAGCATCTTCACACCAGAATCATGCAAGTCGTTGTTACTCAGGTCCAGCTCTTTCAGACTAGAGGACTGGGAGCTGAGAACTGAGGCCAGAGCTTCACAGCTTCTCTCTGACAGCTGACAGCCACTCAGCCTGAAGAATTAGTGATGTAGACAAACAATAACTTTACTATGTATTTTCTATCCTGTTTTAAAGATCACATCATATATTGCATCTATCCAGTTTGCTATGCACTTACACAGATTTATTGGAGGCCTTGACCACTGGCAGCAGCTTCAGAAGAGCCTCCTCTGAAGCAGAGTATTTCTTCAGGTCAAACACCTCCAGGTCTTTTTCTGATGACAGTAAGATGAAGACCAGAGCCGACCACTGAGCAGGGGAAAGTTTATTTGTGGAGAGACGTCCTGATCTCAGGTACTGTTGGATCTCCTCCACTAGAGAACGGTCATTCAGTTCATTCAGGCAGTGGAACAGATTGATGCTTCTCTCTGCAGAAGGAACATCCCTGAACTTCTCCTTGATGTACTGGACTGTTTCCTGATTGGTCTGTGAGCTACTTGCTGTCTGTGTCAGCAGGCCTTGCAGGAGTCTCTGATTCGTCTGCAGTGAAAGACCCAGGAGGAAGCGGAGGAACAAGTCCAGGTGTCCATTTGGGCTCTGTAAGGCCTTGTCCACAGCACTCTGGCAGAGGTGAATTACCTGAGATTTGTCTCTGGAGGTTGATTGTGGTTCTGACAGCTGATTGATGCCAGAGTCGATGAATGAGACCATGACATAAACAGCAGCCAGAAACTCCTGAATGCTCAGATGTACAAAGCAGAAGACCTGGTCCTGGTACAGCCCACACTCCTCTTTAAAGATCTGTGTGAACACTCCTGAGTACACCAAAGCTGTTGTGATATCAATGCCACACTTTGTCAGGTCGGCTTCATAGAAGATCAGGTTGCCTTTCTCCAGCTGCTCAAAAGCCAGTTTTCCCAGGGAGAGAATCATCTCCCTGCTCTCTGTCGTCCAGTGTGGATCTGTCTCAGTTCTCCCATGATACTTGACGTTCTGTAGTTTGGACTGAACAACCAGGAAGTGGATGTACATCTCAGTCAGGGTCTTGGGCAGGTCTTCTCCCTTCTCTCTCTCATTCTTCTTGGTTTTCAACAAAGACTCCAGAACATTAGTAGTGATCCAGCAGAAGACTGGGATATGACACATGATGTGGAGGCTTCGTGAAGTCTTGATGTGGGAGATGATTCTGCTGGCCTGCTTCTCATCTCTGAATCTTTTCTTGAAGTACTCTTCCTTCTGTGGGTCAGTGAACCCTCTCACCTCTGTCACCATGTCAACACACTCAGCAGGGATCTGATTGGCTGCTGCAGGTCGTGTCGTCATCCATAGGCGAGCTTTGGGGAGAAGTTTCCCCCTGATGAGGTTTGTCAGCAGCACGTCCACTGAGGCTGACTCTGTAACATCAGTCAGGATCTCATAGTTCTTGAAGTCTAGAGGAAGTCGACACTCATCCAGACCGTCAAAGATGAACAAAACCTGGAACTGGTCAAACCTGCAAATTCCTGCTTCTTTGGTCTCAGGGAAGAAGCGATGAAGAAGTTCCACCAAGCTGTACTTTTTTCCTTTCAGCAGATTCAGCTCTCGGAAAGTGAATGGAAATGTGAACTGTATATCCTGGTTGGCTTTGTCTTCAGCCCAGTCCAGAGTGAACTTTTGTGTTAAGACTGTTTTCCCAATGCCAGCCACTCCCTTTGTCATCAATGTTCTGGTTGGTTTGTCTCTTCCAGGTAAGGGTTTAAAGATGTCTTCACATTTAATTGGTGTTTCTGGTCTCGCTGGTTTCCTGGATGCTGCTTCAATCTGTCTGACCTCATGTTCATCATTGACCTCTCCACTCCCTCCCTCTGTGAGGTAATGCTCTGTGTACATCTGATTCAGAGGAGTTAGGTTTCCTGCTTTAGCAATCCCTTCAAACACACGCTGAAACCTCTCCTTCAGATTACATTTGAGTTCACGTTGGCAGATGGCAGAAAGAGTTTCTGAAAGAACAAACAACAAATAGCATCAATGAGTGGATGTTTCACTAAACATGAGACGTGAACATTTCCTGGTAAATGTATATCTTCAAAAAATGAATAAAAACAGCTTGCACACTGCAGGGTTCCATTTACAGTTATTTATTAGCAGCAAAAGATTAAAGTGACGTTTCGAGCATCAAGGTCTTCATCAGATTGATGAAGACCTTGAAGCTTATCAGTTCTTCCTTGACCCATAACCAGCCTTCACAGCAGGTTTGGTGCAAATCTATGCCCAACTTTTAGACAGACGGACAAACTAACTGAGTCACAGGTGAAAACATTTCCTCCTTGACAGAGATAATAACATTATTTCATCAGATTATTCACAGAGATTGCGCTCAGTTACCTTTTAATCTTGAACTGATTTGGTCTCCTTTGACAAATATTTAGATGTATATATTTAAATCAACCCGCTCTCACTCCCAGTACATCAAAATGTGCTGATTTGTCACAGCCCCTTGGCGTCGTTATTGCGAACGAGAAAGAGTACCTTCACATCGTAATATGCAGAAGAAGAACCACCGGACCGTCTGGAGGTCACCTCGTGGCCACCCCCAGTGGTCTTGAATGTAATAACAGTCTGAGGCCTAAGTAGGTCAAAGTCACGCTATTCACCTTATTCACCACGCCCACTTTTTCTCTCTTCCGTGTTACACGCAATTGTATTTGTTCTTCCGGTTAATTTCAAAACAAAACGTCACTATAATAATGAATGAAGTTTGGCAACATTCAGAATTAAGCTACACTGCGGGCAAATTCAGTTACATGTTCATACCGTTACTGCTGCGAGGAGCTGATGACTGTACCCGGTCGGCATTTAACGTTAGTTACAAAAGCACATCGACAGTGTTTTCTCACTGCCAGTAGCCTACTACAGTAGGGTTTGACAGATAGCTAGTCCGACCGGTGTCAGCCCGGTCCTCGCTGCTCGTTAAAGATTTCCAAATAGGCGTTATTCTGATAAACTGGTCACATATATACCGTAATTCTTCTAATAAGCGCCATACTCTAATTGCTGCCGGGTCTTCCATTTCCCGCCGGGCCTAAATTGATTTAGCATAATAAGCGCCTGCCTCTTTTTGCCGCCGGGGCCGGAAATGGAATATTTTTTTGGTTACCGTTGTTATTGTTGTTTTTGTCGTCACGAACCAAGCCGCGAGCTACCGAACACCCCCGAAGCACGAGAGAGCAAGAAACGGTAATGACGTTGTTTTGGAGGAAGTCAGGCGGAAGTTTCATCCTGTCAGACAGTTTTATATTTTATTTATACATGCTGTAACCGACATGTTTCAAGTATGCATACCGCATTGTTTAATGCTACGGATTCCTGTAGGCAACGTGCTGAGACGCTGTCTAACCAGGAGCAGTGGGCAACTTACGCTAACGTAGCTCAGTTGTGCCTTGTAAAAGTGCATTTCTCTCAGCGGAACAGCGATCATAAATGCAGTATGGATTATACCCATTATACTGGACATGTATTGGAAACTTGGCATCTACCTACTATTTGGTAAGTCTCCTTGTTTTGTCTAACGCTAGTGCTGCAGTGCTGTTTGTTTGGTTGGCGTTAGCTTGGTAGCTAGCTACGTTAGCGTGCCTTCTGCTTTGCTGGGAGTGTCTGGCAAGCGAGACTAATAACGTTGCTATGACTTCTTTCCAATGAAACACAATCAACTGAATGTGTGAGCGGTAGGCTAATGTTACTTGTTTAAAATATGGTATGGCTGCTTGGCAGAGGAAGAAGAGGAGAGCAATGAACTGATACAGTAGTTGGATGATGATGGCGATGAAGACGAAGGCTATCAATTGTTTTCGTTCATTCCAGTCCGTTGTACAATACTACAGTAGGCATGTTCAAAACTGCCTGTACCTACCCTCTTGTGTGTACTAAGTACTATCTTACTGGTTTAAACTGCCTGTACCTAGCCTCTTGTGTGTACTAAGTACTATCTCACTGGTTTAAATAAGCAATTTGATACTTTCCATTTTTGCTGAGGAGGCATTTCTGTTCAAAAAATAATAATCGCCCGGCTCAATTATGCCCAAATGGAAATAACCGCCTGACTCTAATTGCCGCCGGGTCTTCCTTTTACCGCCGGGTCCAAATTGCTTTAGCATAATAAGCGCCCGGGCTCTTATTGGCAGAATTACGGTATGTAACGTTCTCACCCGAAAAATATTAAAACTTTAAAACAGTTTTTTTTTAGCTTGAAAACAGCTTTTTGGCAAGTCTAAAAGTGACTACGGTAGTCGTAATCTACTTCCGTGTCTAAAACCGGAAAGACGATTACGAAATGACGTCATGCAGAAGCGTCCTTGCATGGGCGAAGAATAAGGTGAATAGGGAGAAGTGCTGGGAGAGGCAGACCTGTAGTGTTCCCAGCTTGTAACTCTCTCGTCGTAAGAGACCGGTTTCAAATCCTGACGTTAACCATAACTCCAACCAAGTTGCTTTTGTTGGTTGCTAAGGTTGTTTTACTTGCCTAAACCCAACTAAAATGTGCTTTGTTGCCTAAAACTAATGTTATTGTACTTCTCTAAACCCAACCAAGTTGTTGTGTTTGCCTAAATTTACCCTGGATTCGAGCCGTGGCTCCCCTGAAATGTTGCCGGGCCACCGGTAGCCACAGTAGCCGGTAGCCACAGTAGACGGTAGCCGTGTCCAGTTGCAGCTGGTCGCGGCCGACCTCCTCGACCAAAAGCAGGAAGAGAGTCAGAGCTCGGCTCTCTTCCTGGTTATTTTGCTTAGCAGGGCGATAAAGAAACAAGGAGAGCCGGTGTCTGTGCTGGAAGAACGTACCTCACCTTGGCAATAATGACATCGAGGGGCGCGTGACAAATCAACGTATTTTGACGCACTGGTAATGAGAACCTGTTTATTTAAATCCTTCTCTCATTTTCCACCATGTCCCATCTCCATCATGTTAAAGCTGTTGAAAGCATCTTACTGCTGTGCAGAGAGTCAGCCAGCTCCTCCTGCTTCATGCTCCTCAGGAAGAGCAGTGTGATGTTTAGAAAATCCTCTCTGCTGCTCCTCCTCCTCTGCTCTTCCTCCTCACCATCCACCTCCTCCTCATCCTCCCTCTGACTCTCTGAGCATTCTGGCTCATCTGGACTCAGAACCCTCTGGAACCTTCTCAGCTCCTTCTTCACAAAGGTGATGATGTTCTCCTCAAGCAGCTGGAACAGAATCATATGAATTAAACATTCTTACTAAAATCATGGAACACAACATCATATCCATCATAGACTGAAAGCCCGCTGGGCTAAAGAGTGCAGCATGGAGACAGAATCTTTGTTTTGTATTCGACTCGTTGGTGAAGTCAAACGTGTTTTTGTTCATTTCCACACCATAAATATGGAGTCCAGGTCTGGTTGAGGCTCCTGGGCAGACTGACCACTGGGAACCTCTGACCTCTCCTGGTAAACTCTGGGGGGACAAAACATTAGATAGTAGCAAGGCCGTATTAAGGTAGCCATGGATCATTATTATGACCATATCTGTGTACAAATAGTTGGAAAAGCTAAAGCAGAAAATACATAAACAACACCCAAAAAGCTTAAAGACAAATCTTGCTAAAGAAGACCACTTAGAATGGCAAAAAACTACAACCATCAGATCTGGGAAAATACATGTGTTTTGCTGCGCTCCACATTGATTGGACATTCAGTAGAGGCTCCCTATAGGCCAATATCCATCTCTCTCACACATAATGGACACATATGTGAGTGTGAGCGCACGTGCACGTGCACATGCACACGCACACGCAACGAGGCATATCTTTTCCCCTGATTTTTTCCCCTCTCTGAGCCTTGGGCCCCTTCACTCCTGGGCACCAGGGCTTAGCCCCTGTAAGCTGGTGCATTAAACCAGGGCTGGATAGTAGGTCATAAATCATCATATCTCTCTCTCTAACACACACACACACACACACACACACACACACACACACATGCGACAATTATGTCATAGGCACTTTCGGACTGGAGGAACTTCTTCATAGTTCTAAAAACAGTTGGAGGAACTCCCTCCTTTTGATCCAAACAGCAAGAACTGAAAACAATCTTAGTTCTTAGAAAGCCATTTTAACTGACTTTTTTTTGCTCCAACTTTAGGGTAGGGAGGCTACTTTACCAGCCACAAAAGGAACCATTAGGTAGGTAGGTAGGTAGGTAGGTAGGTGTACTGTAGGTAGGTAGATAGATACAGTAGGTAGGTAGGTATTGTATTTAGTGGTCCAGTTTTCCAGACATAATGCATTGATTGGTCTACAGTAACTTCTGTAAATGTCCTGAGGCAATACTAACATCAAAACTTCTTTTTTTTGCAAGCTAACCTTAGCTAGCTAACTGTTAAAGTAGACAATGCCCTGTGAACTTTGCTGGGAGGCTACTAGTAGAGGTTAGCATGCTTACGTCACTTCAGAGTTCCTATTGACAGTGTGAATGCAAACAGAAAACAGCCTTGGAGGTATGTAGTTCTCAGGGCAGTTTCTCACAGGGAGTCCACTGTTTGGTGTGAAAACATCTCTTTATCTCCTCCCTTCATGTCAGTTGAAACACTGAAGTTTGTATGTCAATATAACACACATGGGTTAGCTAGAAGCTAGAAGCAATAGCTTGGCCTGCAATAGACTCATGCGCAGTGCGCAAGCTGCAGGGTGGGTGAGGCCGCGCAGCGGGTGAGCCTGGTATCCATCCGCTATGCCGACCACCCGCAATGCTGACCTTAGGTTTAGGCGTGGGGGACGGGAGAGGTCAGGGTTAGGGTCTGGGGGAGGTTAGGTTTAAGCGTGGGGGGAGGTTAGATTTAGACGTGGGGGCTGGGAGAGCTTAGCTCTAGCCGGTCCACCGACACGCTGCACGCCGCCTCGCTCAGCTGGTTCTGCTTGTGGGCTATCGGCATTGCAGCCTGTCGGCACATAGACGCGGCACCGCAAGCCCAGGAATCGAGCACAAGTAGTGTGCGAGATTACTAGTATATCAATTGGTAACACTTTACAATAACGTACACAAATCCTATAGTAGTTACTGATAAACGAACCATTAACTAATCGCCAGTTAATCATTCGCTAATGAAAAATTTGGCATTAGTTTATCACTAGTTAATCATAGTTAATGAGTAGGTAGTCATTAGTTAATGATTAGTATCTAATTTCCTGAGTAGAGTAGTTAATCAGTACCTAATGATTACTAAATTTCAGCTCGTGAATAGAGTAGTTAATCATTACTTAATGATTCCAAAATGTCAGTGCGTGAATGTATTAGTTAATCATTAGTTAATCATTAGTTAATCTTTTTGTGTACCCTATTGTAAAGTGGTGCATCATACTCAGTAGTTTATGAATACTGAATCATTACCTGTCCATTAGTTACTCTTTTCGCACCCTAATATAAAGTGAAAGATATCCTTATCAAATAAACACTCCCTCCAGGTGAGATTCGAACTCTGAACCCCAAGATTGTTAAATTGTAAGTCTGGTTCTCTACCATCTGAGCTAACCAGCCTGTTACTTGGTAGAGCCATACTATAGGTCTGTAGAGTCAGAGACTAAGTATTATGTCCTATCCACATACTACTTTCTGTTCAAGTACTTATAGTTTTTAAGATATATTCCACCCAAATACTACCTTCTCTCCAAATACTTATAGTTTTAAAGGTATATTCCATCCAAATACTACTTCATGTCCAAGTACTTAGGTATGTTTCAGCCAAATACTACTTATGTCTAAGTACTTGTAAGCAGTGTTGGGAAAGTTACTGAAAATTGGTAATTAGTTACAGTTACTAGTTACTTCTCTCAAAAGGTAATTTAATTACTTTAAAGTTACCAGTTACTTCAAAGTAATTAGTTACTAGGGAAAGTAACTTTTGCGTTACTTTTAAAAGTCCGCTTCGATTGTTATTAATGCACACATTATGTTAGTGTTGCTGTGCCACAGTGTGGCATTGAACATTCGCTTATTGGGGAGGCTTATAGCCTATCAAGGTCCTTAGCCTCTGGGGCTCTGGCTGCAGCTCTTTCCCCGGACTAGGTCTGAGGATCAGAAACTGGGTAATCCTCTGAAGTTGTCCGTTATTTTCATGTCCTAAAGTAACTAGTAACTAGTCCAGTTACTATTTTAGTAACTGTAACTGAGTTACTGAATTTGAAAAAGTAATTAGTTAGATTACTAGTTACTGAAAAAGGTAGTTAAGTTACAGTAACTAGTTACTTAGTAACTAGTTACTCCCAACACTGCTTGTAAGTACTTGGACAGAAAGTAGTATTTGGGTGGAATATACCTTTAAACTATAATACTTGGTCTCAGGCTCTACATTCAATAGTATGGCTCGAACAAGCAACAGGCTGGTTAGCTCAGATGGTAGAGAACCAGACTTACAATTTAACAATCTTGGGGTTCAGGGTTCGAATCTCACCTGGAGGGAGTGATTATTTGATAAGGATATCTTTCACTTTATATTAGGGTGCGAAAAGAGTAACTAATGGACAGGTAATGATTCAGTATTCATAAACTACTGAGTATGATGCACCACTTTACAATAGGGTACACAAAAAGATTAACTAATGATTAACTAATACATTCACGCACTGACATTTTGGAATCATTAAGTAATGATTAACTACTCTATTCACGAGCTGAAATTTAGTAATCATTAGGTACTGATTAACTACTCTACTCAGGAAATTAGATACTAATCATTAACTAATGACTACCTACTCATTAACTATGATTAACTAGTGATAAACTAATGCCAAATTTTTCATTAGCGAATGATTAACTGGCGATTAGTTAATGGTTAGTTTATCAGTAACTACTATAGGATTTGTGTACGTTATTGTAAAGTGTTACCTATCAATTTGCCAATGTGGACTCTGTAGAACTTTGTCCGGCCACAGCTATGCCGTCTTACGTGTGATCGGGCTGAAACTTTCAGGGGGTGTAAAGAGCACCCGTGCGGGTGACCTGATCAGTATCATCAGTGATTTTGTCATCAGTGATGATGTCATCATTCTGAGGCTCACAAGAGAGACTGAGGGAGAGAGACTGAGGGAGAGGGAGAGGGAGATAGACTGAGGAAGAGGAGGAGAGGGACAGAGACTGAGGGAGAGAGAGGGGGAGAGACTGAGGGAGAGAGAGAGAGGGGGAGAGTCTGAGGGAGAGAGAGGGAGAGAGCGAGGGAGACATTGTGTAACCGAGCCAATTTTTCTTATTTTATTTTGTTTCTTTATTTGTCCTGACATCTCTGTTTTGTTAGTGAACTTCCCCACAATCAGTTCCGTCTAATTAGGTTCCACCCTACTGGTTTAATGATGCAGTTGCACCTATGCTGGTTCCGCGTAGGTCATGCTTCTCACCTGCTCTCTCATTTTTGTTTTTATATTTACTTTTTCTCTAATTTTTATTAATTAATACACAGGACAAGATGTTACTATCCCTTGTGCCAAAATCCGAGGAAAAACACATTTAGAAGCCCAATCCAGAATAAAACAAGCTAACAGGCTAACAAACTAATTAACAAGACACAAATCACCAGTTACCTACCCTAGCCAACAGCAGTATGAAGCATGTCATTGGGGTTTTCAAGTGGGCACCTTCCTTCACCGACGTTTCGTTAAGTTAGGCCCACGACACCTCAAGAAGGCTTAACAGTGTAATCCAGCGTCCTGGAAACACCCCCCTCCATACTATCTCCGCACAACTGCATATTACCTCACTATCTAAGCCTAGCTATCCAGGTCGGTTCGGTATGACATTCCTGACTACACCACCACTGTCAATGATTCAGCCCTGTTGATGCGGACCGTCAATCATGACCAACAACAAACAATCCCTAACTACACCACCACTGTCAATGATTCAGCCCTGTTGATGCGGACCGTTAATCATGACCAACAACAAACAATCAATCTGACCTTAGCGAGCTCCCCAGCTAGCATGTTTCCTCCTTATCCACAGCCATTCACTTGCTCGTTCTGCTGCCTGAGACATGTTGCTAACCGCAAGTTTCAGGCTCCGTCCCCGAATGCCCAACTCAGTTAGTAAGGCAATAACGGACCTTGACACAAAACCACGGCAGCCCACCTCTACAGGCCGCACTCAAGCCCTCCAACCTCGCTGCTCTGCCTCTGCTGCCATTTCAGCATACCTAGCTTTCTTGCGCTCATAAGCCTCCTCAACTCGATCTTCCCACGGGACTGTGAGTTCGATAAAATAAACTCTCTTCTCTACCTCAGACCACAGTAACAAGTCCGGACGTAGCCGGGTGCTAACTATATATGCTGGGATGACTAGCTGTTCATTCAAGTCAACCCTCATTTCCCAGGCTCCACCTACACTTAGCTGCCCTAACTTGTGCCTGACCTTAATTGGTCTAATCTTTTCTCCCTCACGTACAAATTTGATCTGTCTAGTCTCTTTGCTAGCAACTAGAGAATTTACTTCTAGGCGCTTTTCCTCAACTGCAGCTGCCAAACATTTCAACACCTGGTTGTGACGCCAGGTGTATCGCCCCTGGGAGAGACTGACCTTACACCCTGACAGTATATGCCTCAGTGTACATACACTAGAACACAACGGGCAGGCACCATCCTCGCCCAACCACTGATTCAAGTTCTGGGGAGATGGCAGCACATCATAAGTAGCCCCTAGAATAAATCTAATTCTGCTGGCCTCCATGCTCCACAACTCTCTCCACTTCAACTTTCTCTTCTCTACACTCTCCCAGTTCACCCACTGTCCTTGCTTTGCCTGCGACACTGCCTTAGTACATCTTACTGCGTCCTCTTGCCTATGTACTTCTTCAACTACCATCTTCCTCTTTTCTATTACTGATGCCTTGTTCCACACAGGTTTCCCTATGCACAACCCTAAGCCTCCACGCCCATGCTGCACCTGACCTATGATATCCCTGTGTCTAAGAGCTGACTGTGCTTGCTGTACTGCCTCCTTTGGGTTCCACTTCCTCCCTGTTTTAACTGTGGGCGCTACACTCCTAACCACTGGATCCTTTGACTGAGTCAGAGTAATTTCCAGTCTAACCTTAGCACACTTGAACTCCTCTGTCAGGCTAGATAATGGCAATTCCAATATGCCTTTCCCATATAAGGCTACACTGCTTAGGCAGCGTGGGACTCCGAGCCATTTTCTAATGAATGAGTTAATCATCCTTTCTAGCTTTTCTACCTTTGAAAGGGGAACCTCATACACTGTCAGTGGCCACATCAACCGAGGCAACAATCCAAACTGCAAACACCACAACTTTAACTTTCCTGGGAGCCCTGACTTGTCTATACTTGAAATACCTTGAATCATTTCCTGCCTCACCTCCTCAAACTGTCCCTTATCACTGAGACTTGCATCATACCATCTTCCCAAACTCTTGACTGGTTTCTCTAACACTGTAGGCACCACCTCATCATTTATGACAAACTTCTTACCTACTACCCTCCCTTTAATGATTGAAATACTCCTGGACTTACTTGGCTTCACTTTCATTCTAGCCCACTGCAGATTACTATTTAACTTATCCAACAATCTGCTAGTACATGGAGCGGTTGACGTCATAGTCGTCATGTCATCCATGTATGCCCTAATTGGAGGGAGCCGCAGCCCTCCCTGCAGCCTTTCTCCACCCACTACCCATTTTGAAGCCCTAATAATGATCTCCATTGCCATGGTAAAAGCTAATGGGGAAATTGTACACCCTGCCATAATGCCTATCTCCAGCTGCTGCCAAGCTGTAGTGTAATCTGCTGTGGTAAAGCAGAGTTGAATATCTAAGAAGTAGGCTTTAACTAAGCTCTTTATACTACCTGGCACTCTAAAGAAATCAAAGGCCTCCCATAACAGACTATGCGGCACTGACCCGAAAGCATTAGCCAGGTCCAAGAATACTACATGCAGGTCTCTCTTCTCACGCCTAGCTGACTGGATTTGGTGCCAGATCATGCTGGTGTGCTCTAAGCACCCGGAGAAGCCAGGAATTCCAGCCTTTTTCACCGAAGTATCTATGACTGTTGTGAATAGTGCAGCTGACAACTAGGGAAAGACCTAGTGACAGCATGGAAAGACAGCTGACAGGAGGGATTAGACCCCACCGGGGCTGCAATGGGTTAGCTGCTCATTGTGGCAGTAGCCAAGGCCAATAGGCCATTGGTTACACCCAAACTTGCTACGAAACAGAATTATGAAAAAACACCCCTAGAGTCTGCGAGAGCGGGGGCGGAAGATGACTCACCTATGGTTGACACGGTTATTGACTCTGGAACGGACTTGACTATGAGTAGGGAAAACATGTCAGTGGAAGCCACTAGTTCAGATGTAGATGGAAAGAAGCGTCAGGTTTGCTTGTGTGGCTGGCAGAAGGTAACAACTTTGAGGGGCCTTAGAATCCATCAAGGCAGGAAGAGGTGCTTGGTAGAGGGAACACAGGGACCCCGCATTGATAATTATTTCTTAAGAAGTTTATCAAGTCAGTCGGGTGAAGTCCAGCGACAGGAAGTAACCCACAGCTCGCAGGACATCAGCACCCCTGATGTTGAGGCAGGTCCTAGCACCGAGGAAAGCAGAGAGGCCAGCCAGCCAAAAAGGGAGAAGATTAGCGGTCAGAAGCCTAGAGTTAAGTGGCCAGGTGCAGCGGAAAGTAGGAAGTGGGAAGATATCAATAGTGATTTGGTTAGGATGTTAGAGAAGCTTAAAGGAACTGCTGAGAGTAAGTTGGAGAAAATGGGAGATTGTATTTATGATTATGGTAAGGAAAGGTTTGGCGTCTTTGAGAAAAGGAAGAAACTAGAGGGTGAGGTAGTTAAATCTAGGCGCCAACAAGAGATAGATAGACTTATCCAGGAGAGAAGACAGCTTAAGAGGCAGTGGAGGAAAGCTACAGAGGTTGAGAAGGAAGGCATTGATTGCTTGCAGTCAGATGTGAGGGATCGGTTGGCAGTTTTAAGAAGAGCAGAGAGCATTAGGAAAAATAGGAAAAAGAAAGAGCGAGCTAGAATAGCATTCTATAAGGATCCATTTAGATTTGTGAAGTCATTGTTTAGTAAGGAAAAGAATGGTAGCCTTATGGTACCTAAGCAGAAGCTTGAGGAATATTTGGAGGAGGTTCACAAAGATAGGGAAAGGTTTAGAGAGATGACAGTCCCAGCTGATATTCCACCTATTGGTGAAATAGAGAGCCAGTGTGATGATAGCCCACCAAGGTGGAAAGAAGTTCAAGAAGTAGTGAGACGTGCAAGGGCCTCTTCAGCCCCGGGTCCTAATGGAGTCCCCTACCGGCTGTATAAGAGTGCTCCAGATGTGTTGCAGTTTCTATGGAAGCTGATGAAGGTAGTCTGGAAGAAGCAGGTTATTTCTAAGGCATGGCGTAGAGCAGGGGGAATCTTCATTCCTAAAGAAAGGGACTCGTTAGAGATAAGTCAGTTTAGACCTATCAGTCTACTTAATGTTGAAGGGAAGGTTTTCTTTAGTGTTGTGGCACAGAGGCTGTCTAGTTATCTAGAAAAGAATAGGCTAATAGATACTTCGGTGCAAAAGGCTGGAATTCCCGGCTTCTCCGGGTGCTTAGAGCACACCAGCATGATCTGGCACCAAATCCAGTCAGCTAGGCGTGAAAAGAGAGACCTGCATGTAGTATTCTTGGACCTGGCTAATGCTTTCGGGTCAGTGCCGCATAGTCTGTTATGGGAGGCCTTTGATTTCTTTAGAGTGCCAGGTAGTATAAAGAGCTTAGTTAAAGCCTACTTCTTAGATATTCAACTCTGCTTTACCACAGCAGAGTACACTACAGCTTGGCAGCAGCTGGAGATAGGCATTATGGCAGGGTGTACAATTTCCCCATTAGCTTTTACCATGGCAATGGAGATCATTATTAGGGCTTCAAAATGGGTAGTGGGTGGAGAAAGGCTGCAGGGAGGGCTGCGGCTCCCTCCAATTAGGGCATACATGGATGACATGACGACTATGACGTCAACCGCTCCATGTACTAGCAGATTGTTGGATAAGTTAAATAGTAATCTGCAGTGGGCTAGAATGAAAGTGAAGCCAAGTAGGTCCAGGAGTATTTCAATCATTAAAGGGAGGGTAGTAGGTAAGAAGTTTGTTATAAATGATGAGGTGGTGCCTACAGTGTTAGAGAAACCAGTCAAGAGTTTGGGAAGATGGTATGATGCAAGTCTCAGTGATAAGGGACAGTTTGAGGAGGTGAGGCAGGAAATGATTCAAGGTATTTCAAGTATAGACAAGTCAGGGCTCCCAGGAAAGTTAAAGTTGTGGTGTTTGCAGTTTGGATTGTTGCCTCGGTTGATGTGGCCACTGACAGTGTATGAGGTTCCCCTTTCAAAGGTAGAAAAGCTAGAAAGGATGATTAACTCATTCATTAGAAAATGGCTCGGAGTCCCACGCTGCCTAAGCAGTGTAGCCTTATATGGGAAAGGCATATTGGAATTGCCATTATCTAGCCTGACAGAGGAGTTCAAGTGTGCTAAGGTTAGACTGGAAATGACTCTGACTCAGTCAAAGGATCCAGTGGTTAGGAGTGTAGCGCCCACAGTTAAAACAGGGAGGAAGTGGAACCCAAAGGAGGCAGTACAGCAAGCACAGTCAGCTCTTAGACACAGGGATATCATAGGTCAGGTGCAGCATGGGCGTGGAGGCTTAGGGTTGTGCATAGGGAAACCTGTGTGGAACAAGGCATCAGTAATAGAAAAGAGGAAGATGGTAGTTGAAGAAGTACATAGGCAAGAGGAGGCAGTAAGATGTACTAAGGCAGTGTCGCAGGCAAAGCAAGGACAGTGGGTGAACTGGGAGAGTGTAGAGAAGAGAAAGTTGAAGTGGAGAGAGTTGTGGAGCATGGAGGCCAGCAGAATTAGATTTATTCTAGGGGCTACTTATGATGTGCTGCCATCTCCCCAGAACTTAAATCAGTGGTTGGGCGAGGATGGTGCCTGCCCGTTGTGTTCTAGTGTATGTACATTGAGGCATATACTGTCAGGGTGTAAGGTCAGTCTCTCCCAGGGGCGATACACCTGGCGTCACAACCAGGTGTTGAAATGTTTGGCAGCTGCAGTTGAGGAAAAGCGGCTAGAAGTAAATTCTCTAGTTGCTAGCAAAGAGAATAGACAGATCAAATTTGTACGTGAGGGAGAAAAGATTAGACCAATTAAGGTCAGGCACAAGTTAGGGCAGCTAAGTGTAGGTGGAGCCTGGGAAATGAGGGTTGACTTGAATGAACAGCTAGTCATCCCAGCATATATAGTTAGCACCCGGCTACGTCCGGACTTGTTACTGTGGTCTGAGGTAGAGAAGAGAGTTTATTTTATCGAACTCACAGTCCCGTGGGAAGATCGAGTTGAGGAGGCTTATGAGCGCAAGAAAGCTAGGTATGCTGAAATGGCAGCAGAGGCAGAGCAGCGAGGTTGGAGGGCTCGAGTGCGGCCTGTAGAGGTGGGCTGCCGTGGTTTTGTGGCAAAGTCCGTTATTGCCTTACTAACTGAGTTGGGCATTCGGGGACGGAGCCTGAAGCTTGCGGTTAGCAACATGTCTCAGGCAGCAGAACGAGCAAGTGAATGGCTGTGGATAAGGAGGAAACATGCTAGCTGGGGAGCTCGCTAAGGTCAGATTGATTGTTTGTTGTTGGTCATGATTAACGGTCCGCATCAACAGGGCTGAATCATTGACAGTGGTGGTGTAGTTAGGGATTGTTTGTTGTTGGTCATGATTAACGGTCCGCATCAACAGGGCTGAATCATTGACGGTGGTGGTGTAGTTAGGGATTGTTTGTTGGTCATGATTAACGGTCCGCATCAACAGGGCTGAATCATTGACAGTGGTGGTGTAGTTAGGGATTGTTTGTTGGTGGTCATGATTAACGGTCCGCATCAACAGGGCTGAATCATTGACAGTGGTGGTGTAGTCAGGAATGTCATACCGAATCGACCTGGATAGCTAGGCTTAGATAGTGAGGTAATATGCAGTTGTGCGGTGGTAGCATGGAGGGGGGTGTTTCCAGGACGCTGGATTACACCGTTAAGCCTTCTTGAGGTGTCGTGGGCCTAACTTAACGAAACGTCGGTGAAGGAAGGTGCCCACTTGAAAACCCCAATGACATGCTTCATACTGCTGTTGGCTAGGGTAGGTAACTGGTGATTTGTGTCTTGTTTATTAGTTTGTTAGCCTGTTAGCTTGTTTTATTCTGGATTGGGCTTCTAAATGTGTTTTTCCTCGGATTTTGGCACAAGGGATAGTAACATCTTGTCCTGTGTATTAATTAATTCTTTTCTAGATAACTAGACAGCCTCTGTGCCACAACACTAAAGAAAACCTTCCCTTCAACATTAAGTAGACTGATAGGTCTAAACTGACTTATCTCTAACGAGTCCCTTTCTTTAGGAATGAAGATTCTCCCTGCTCTACGCCACGCCTTAGGAATAACCTGCTTCTTCCAGACTACCTTCATCAGCTTCCATAGAAACTGCAACACATCTGGCGCACTCTTATACAGCCGGTAGGGGACTCCATTAGGACCCGGGGCTGAAGAGGCCCTTGCACGTCTCACTACTTCTTGAACTTCTTTCCAGCTTGGTGGGCTATCATCACACTGGCTCTCTATTTCACCGATAGGTGGAATATCAGCTGGGACTGTCATCTCTCTAAACCTTTCCCTATCTTTGTGAACCTCCTCCAAATATTCCTCAAGCTTCTGCTTAGGTACCATAAGGCTACCATTCTTTTCCTTACTAAACAATGACTTCACAAATCTAAATGGATCCTTATAGAATGCTATTCTAGCTCTCTCTTTCTTTTTCCTATTTTTCCTAATGCTCTCTGCTCTTCTTAAAACTGCCAACCGCTCCCTCACATCTGACTGCAAGCAATCAATGCCTTCCTTCTCAACCTCTGTAGCTTTCCTCCACTGCCTCTTAAGCTGTCTTCTCCTGGATAAGTCTATCTATCTCTTGTTGGCGCCTAGATTTAACTACCTCACCCTCTAGTTTCTTCCTTTTCTCAAATACGCCAAACCTTTCCTTACCATAATCATAAATACAATCTCCCATTTTCTCCAACTTACTCTCAGCAGTTCCTTTAAGCTTCTCTAACATCCTAACCAAATCACTATTGATATCTTCCCACTTCCTACTTTCCGCTGCACCTGGCCACTTAACTCTAGGCTTCTGACCGCTAATCTTCTCCCTTTTTGGCTGGCTGGCCTCTCTGCTTTCCTCGGTGCTAGGACCTGCCTCAACATCAGGGGTGCTGATGTCCTGCGAGCTGTGGGTTACTTCCTGTCGCTGGACTTCACCCGACTGACTTGATAAACTTCTTAAGAAATAATTATCAATGCGGGGTCCCTGTGTTCCCTCTACCAAGCACCTCTTCCTGCCTTGATGGATTCTAAGGCCCCTCAAAGTTGTTACCTTCTGCCAGCCACACAAGCAAACCTGACGCTTCTTTCCATCTACATCTGAACTAGTGGCTTCCACTGACATGTTTTCCCTACTCATAGTCAAGTCCGTTCCAGAGTCAATAACCGTGTCAACCATAGGTGAGTCATCTTCCGCCCCCGCTCTCGCAGACTCTAGGGGTGTTTTTTCATAATTCTGTTTCGTAGCAACTAAGTTTGGGTGTAACCAATGGCCTATTGGCCTTGGCTACTGCCACAATGAGCAGCTAACCCATTGCAGCCCCGATGGGGTCTAATCCCTCCTGTCAGCTGTCTTTCCATGCTGTCACTAGGTCTTTCCCTAGTTGTCAGCTGCACTATTCACAACAGTCACTAGCCTAAGCTAGCTTTAGTATTAATTAATACACAGGACAAGATGTTACTATCCCTTGTGCCAAAATCTGAGGAAAAACACATTTAGAAGTCCAATCCAGAATAAAACAAGCTAACAGGCTAACAAACTAATTAAGTAGACACAAATCACCAGTTACCTACCCTAGCCAACAGCAGTATGAAGCATGTCATTGGGGTTTTCAAGTGGGCACCTTCCTTCACCGACGTTTCGTTAAGTTAGGCCCACGACACCTCAAGAAGGCTTAACGGTGTAATCCAGCGTCCTGGAAACACCCCCCTCCATGCTACCACCGCACAACTGCATATTACCTCACTATCTAAGCCTAGCTATCCAGGTCGGTTCGGTATGACATTCCTGACTACACCACCACTGTCAATGATTCAGCCCTGTTGATGCTGACCGTCAATCATGACCAACAACAAACAATCCCTAACTACACCACCACTGTCAATGATTCAGCCCTGTTGAATATAATATAATGACACTA
Source organism: Poromitra crassiceps (assembly GCF_964638095.1). Lineage (NCBI taxonomy): Eukaryota > Metazoa > Chordata > Actinopteri > Beryciformes > Melamphaidae > Poromitra > Poromitra crassiceps. The sequence continues at coordinate 10,371,194 of NC_139630.1, forward strand.
TCGTACTATACAGAGTGCTGTAAGCTGCTAGCGAACCTGTTGAGTCAGCCTCCTTAGTGTGGAGAGTTTTCCTTTCATTTTCAGACTGTTTCGTTTAAGTTTGCTAAGCTAGTTAGCTTTTTGCTAGCCAGTGGCTCTGTGCTTCTGCTAACGTTAGCCCCGGCCGCAGTCAGTACGCGGCGTGTGCCGGTCGGAGTCACGTTATATTTATATGGGTCATGTGGTGTAATGTGTATAGTACGTTTATGTGTGTTTCTGTTATTCCTTTTTGTAGAGATATGTGGAGAGAGATGTGTGGAGCGATGTGTGAAATCTTGTTTTTGTTTCTCCTGTGAAGGTATGTTTGTTCCATGTGTTTATTTTAAATTGTTTATATTTTGCACACAAAAAAGAGAATTGGGTTGTTGTGGGTGGAAATTGTATGTAATTAGTCAATTGCAGTGAATGTATTTTGTATATTGTATAACACTTTATTTTGTTTATTATTTATTTTTATATACCATTTTATATTGTACATTATACATTTGTATACTGTATAAGGCAGTTGCACTTATGCTGGTTCCAGAATGTGGAGAGAGATGTTTGGAGCGTTGTGTGACACCTTGTTTTTGTTTCTCCTGTGAAGTAAAACCGTACTGATCATCCAGCACACGGTGTGTGTCATTCAGCCAACCAAATACACAACGCAGAATAGAGGCTGTTACAATTGCGCACGCGCCAATAGGGCAGGCAAGGCCGTGCAGCAGCCGAGCTGCGTATGCGAGCTGCAGGGCCAGCTCGGCGAGCTGCAGGATGGGCGAGGCCACGCAGAGGGCAAGCCTAGGAATCGAGCGCACGAGATGCCTTGTGGGTTTAAAAGTCCAATATTCACCTCATTGTCTCCTAAATTGACCAACTCATGAAGCTGTGGTCACTTTACAGAGATTCCTGCTGCATTCAGGTGCTCCTCCCATCGTTTGACAGGTAAGTACGTTATGTATTCAAATACTTTTTAGACATACTGTACATAACAAAATGACTCTGAAGAAACCATGTGGTACAAAGATACTTTGAGTCAGATGACAACAAACACATCTGTTTTCACCAGTTTTAAGTTTTTACCTTTTATCAGTAGAGTGGTGTCCAGGTTTGAAGAATGTTTGAAGACGTTTGAAGATGTTTGAAGGACGATCCATAGACCGGTCACTCCCGATGGACACACAGCTTTGGACAGAGGAGTCTGCTCTGTCCTGCTGGATCCTGATAGAAACACAGGATGGACAAAGCAGAGCTGATGTAGGCCTCAGGGGTGCTCTTTACACTTCAGTTCATTCAATATTTTCAGAGTTATTCAAACTCAGACTCCATTTCTTTTCAACAACATAATTTACAGTTCAAATATTCATACACTCAGAGGGGCGAGTGCAGGACAGATGACTTTACTCTGACCAAAATCCAACTAGATGAAAAAAGCTGTCATAATAGAACAGGACTATAGTGTCTTGGAACTGTCTGCCAAGTAATATTTGTTCCATCAAAGGAAAGGCATGTTTTAAAAGTATACTCAGAGCTCACCTACACACACTTGTAACTTATTTAAAACAGAAATAATGTTTCATGTTTGTTAATTTGAGTATATATTCTAACTAAAACTGTCGGCTGTGTTTTTTATATATGCATTGCTTTGCTGCTTGTTTTTTCAATTATATTTTTTTGTAAAGCACCTTGAATTGCCTTTGTGTATGAAAGGTGCTATATAAATAAATTTGACTTGACTTGACTTGACGGACTGGAGGAACTTCTTCATAGTTCTAAAAACAGTTGGAAGAAACTTCCTCCTTTTGCGAGCCTGGTGTCCACCCGCTATGCTGACCACCCGCAATGCTGACCTTAGGTTTATGCGTGGGGGGTGGGAGAGCTTAGGGTTAGGGTCTGGGGGAGGTTATAGGTTTAGGCGTGGGGGGAGGTTAGGATTAGACGTGGGGGCTGGGAGAGCTTAGCTCCAGCCGGTCCACCGACACGCTGTATGCCGCCTCGCTCAGCTGGTTCTGCTTGTGGGCTATCGGCATTGCGGCCTGTCGGCACATAGACGCGGCACCGCGAGCCTAGGAATCGAGCACAAGTAATGTGCGAGATTAAGATTCAGGGATTGAGATCTCAGGGATTGAAGACCTCATTCAGGGGGTGTAAAGAGCACCCGTGCGGGTGACCTGTTGGAGCTGGATTTTTTAATTAGGCCAGATTAATTGCCCTAGTTTCCCTAAGGCTGATTGCCATATATAAGGCTGAGGCTATAGTTCAGTGATGATGTCATATCATCAGTGATTATGTCATCAGTGATGATGTCATCATTCTGAGGCTCACAAGAGAGTCTGAGGGAGAGAGAGGAGAGGGGGAGAGAGACTGAGGGAGAGAGAGGAGAGGGAGATAGACTGAGGAAGAGGAGGAGAGGGACAGGGACTGAGGGAGAGAGAGGAGAGGGAGAGAGGGGGGGAGAGACTGAGGGAGAGAGGGAGAGAGCGAGGGAGACATTGCACCTATGCTGGTTCCCGGTAGGTCACGCTTCTCACCTGCTCTCTCATTTTTGTTTTTATATTAAATTTTTCTCTATCTTATAATGACACTATCGTACAATACAGAGTGCTGTAAGCTGCTAGCGAACCTGTTGAGTCAGCCTCCTTAGTGTGGAGAGTTTTCATTTCATTTTCAGACTGTTTCGTTTAAGTTTGCTAAGCTAGTTAGCTTTTTACTAGCCAGTGGCTCCGAGGCTGTTACAATTGCACGCGCGCCAATAGGGCAGGTAAGGCCGTGCATCAGCCGTGCAGCAGCCGAGCTGCGTATGCGAGCTGCAGGGCCAGCTCGGCGAGCTGCAGGATGGGCGAGGCCATGCAGAGGGCAAGCCTAGGAATCGAGCGCGCGAGATGCCTTGTGGGTCTAAAAGTCCAATATTCACCTCATTATCTCCTAGATTTACCAACTCATGAAGCTGTGGTCACTTTACAGAGATTCCTGCTGCCTTCAGGTGCTCCTCCCATCGTTTGACAGGTAAGTACGTCATGTATTCAAATACTTTTTAGACATACTGTACATAACAAAATGACTCTGAAGAAACCATGTGGTACCAAGCTACTTTGAGTCAGATGACAACAAACACATCTGTTTTCACCAGTTTTAAGTTTGTACCTTTTATCAGTAGAGTGGTGTCCATGTTTGAAGACAAAAGGATGCTCCATAGAGCGGTCACTCCCCATGGACACACAGCTTTGGACAGAGGAGTCTGCTCTGTCCTGCTGGATCCTGATAGAAACACAGGATGGACAAAGCAGAGCTGATGTAGGAAGAAGGTTAGACAGACAGACAGACAGACAGACAGACAGACAGACAGTATGTCACAGTAACAGACCAGTAAATAACACTGACCCGGTTACAGACTGGTTATACTGGACAGCTCTCAGTGTGTTACAGTAACAGACTGGTTATACTGGACAGCTCTCAGTGTGACACAGTAACAGACTGGTTATACTGGACAGCTCTCAGTGTGCCACAGTAACAGACTGGTTATACTGGACAGATCTCAGTGTGTCACAGTAACAGACTGGTTATACTGGACAGCTCTCAGTGTGACACAGTAACAGACTGGTTATACTGGACAGCTCTCAGTGTGTCACAGTAACAGACTGGTTATACTGGACAGCTCTCAGTGTGACACAGTAACAGACTGGTTATACTGGACAGCTCTCAGTGTGTCACAGTAACAGACTGGTTATACTGGACAGCTCTCAGTGTGTCACAGTAACAGACTGGTTATACTGGACAGCTCTCAGTGTGACACAGTAACAGACTGGTTATACTGGACAGCTCTCAGTGTGTCACAGTAACAGACTGGTAATACTGGACAGCTCTCAGTGTGTCACAGTAACAGACTGGTTATACTGGACAGCTCTCAGTGTGTCACAGTAACAGACTGGTTATACTGGACAGCTCTCAGTGTGTCACAGTAACAGACTGGTTATACTGGACAGCTCTCAGTGTGACACAGTAACAGACTGGTTATACTGGACAGCTCTCAGTGTGTGAAGAAGAGTCATGCTGAAAAAGAACATTCATGCTCAGCAGACCTTCTCTGCATGAGTCATAGTTAAAACATGAGACAGTAACATTGTAACACTGGAACAACTTACTTCTCTTCAGAAGAATGGTGTCCATCTTTAAAATTAAGCGATCCATCCTTTGAGCGGTCGCTCTTCAGAGACACACAGCTGGGTTGAGGAGAGTCGGGTCTCTTCTTCTGGATCCTGAGTGCAATAAACCCCCCAAGGTAGATTAGACAGACTAGTGCAATAAACCCCCCAAGGCAGATTAGACATACTAGTGCAACAAACCCCCCAAGGCAGATTAGACATACTAGTGCAATAAACCCCCCAAGGCAGATTAGACATACTAGTGCAATACACCCCCCAAGGCAGATTAGACATACTAGTGCAATACACCCCCCAAGGTAGATTAGACATACTAATGCAATAAACCCCCCAAGGCAGATTAGACATACTAGTGCAACAAACCCCCCAAGGCAGATTAGACATACTAGTGCAATAACCCCCCCCCCCCCCCAGGTAGATTAGACAAATACTTTTTAGACATACTGTACATAACAAAATGGACTCTGAAGAAACCATGTGGTACAAAGCTACTTTGAGTCAGATGACAACAAACATCTGTTTTCACCAGTTTTAAGTTTGTACCTTTTATCAGTAGAGTGGTGTCCATGTTTGAAGACAAAAGGATGATCCATAGAGCGGTCACTCCCCATGGACACACAGCTTTGGACAGAGGAGTCTGCTCTGTCCTGCTGGATCCTGATAGAAACACAGGATGGACAAAGCAGAGCTGATGTAGGAGCAAGGTTAGACAGACAGACAGACAGACAGACAGACAGACAGACAGGCAGGCAGGCAGGCAGGCAGGCAGGCAGGCAGACAGACAGACAGACAGACAGGCAGACAATCACTGACTACATCAACTTTTGTGTTGATAACGTTGTTCCAAAAAAGAAAATTCTCCACTTCGCCAATAACAAGTCTTACATCACAAAGGATGTAAAAGCATGCATCAACAAAAAGAAAAATGCTTTTAAAAATAGTGATAGGGTGGGTGTGGCCACAGCTCAAAAGGAACTGAATGTGATGCCGAGGAAGGCCAGAGGGAGACACCGGGCTGCTCTGGAAGAGAGTGTCAGCACCATGAATACAAAAAGGTTGTGGAATTGTATGAAAAGTATAACAAATAGGAATCCTAACCGAAAGCACATTGTCACTTTGAATGATTTGGACAGAGCGAACGAGTTGAATGACTTATTTCTTAGATTCGACTCGGACTCGTCTAAGCAGACGGCAGTGGATTAAAATATTGATTTTAATTCAGTTTTATTTCCCTTGTGTAACACTTCTGATCGTCTGTTCATTGACCCACAACAGGTACAGAGCATTTTCAGTAAGGTTTGTAACAAGAAATCCACAGGGCCTGACGGCTTGTCAGCTTTCGTGCTAAAAACATGCTCAGCAGAGCTTACAGCTGCCTGGTGTCCGATCTTCCAACAGTCTGTAGACAGTCACACTGTTCCTGCCCTGTGGAAAAAATCACTGATCATTCCAGTACCTAAAGTATCTTGTCCTGATGGGAATGAGGATTTTAGACCTGTTGCTCTAAAGGCCATGGCACACCAATCAAACATTCTCAAACAAACACAAACAAACACGAACAAACACCAACAGACAGTTCTGTGAATGTTGGCAGATGTTCGTGTTTGTTTGAAAGCATGGCACACCGAACGAACATATTCAGCACAACAGTTGTTCTAATTTCAGCCAAATGGTGGCGGTAATGCAACAATAACTATGCCAACTGCCGTAAAACACCAAAGAAGAAGAAGCTGACCAAATAACTTCCGTGTTTACTTCGACCGAAACTGCTTTTACAAAGCAGAAGAAGACCTACACTGCTGATGCGGACAACAAGACACATTTAACGACGCTAAAACATTTGACCAAGAATGGAGAGTGAAGAGGACATAATATACGGTCATTTAGAGACACTCGTTGGAATACTGTGTTTCAAATTGGCAAAACGTCTTCAAACACACAGAAAACAGAGGAAACTATGGAGTCGGCTTTGGTTATTGAGAAGACAACACAAGGGAGCGTATCATCTTTGCCGTGAGCTGGAAAATGAAGACAGATCTGGTTTTGTCAACTTCTCTCGATTTGCACCAGAGCAGTACACAAGGCTGTTGGAAAAGGTTACACCACTAATAAGCCGTGAAAATACAAATTACAGGGACTGCATCTCTCCAGGGGAGCGACTGATGGTCACTTTGAGGTTTTTGGCAACAGGTGAGTAGGCTAACGTTAGTTAACTTAGCCCCTATCAGGACTGCTACTCTAGCTAACGCTTAGCTAGGGTAGCAGTCCTGATAAGCTTAACCATGTCCTAGTCAAATTGTGAAACACAGTGGCATACAGGCAATACAAATAACTCTGGATTAACATTATTCTTCATGTAAATCCCAGGGGAGACCTTCCAGAGCCTGTCCTATCTATTTCGGATGGGTGTTTCTACAATAAGAGGCATTGTTCCTGAAACATGTGAAGCCATCTTCAAAGTCTTGAGTGACGAATACATGAAGGTAAGTCACCTACATAATGCAGTCTGAATGGAATTGGGACTACTTAGGTTTCCCCTCACTAATTGCCTTGGTAGATGTAATGGGACTAACCAAATGGTTGCTGCTAACAACGTTTTCAAACACTCAGACCACCAAAAACATTTTCATGTTTTTATTGTGCTTTTGTCATATTGTATTACAATGTAGAAATGTAGGCTACCGTGCCTTCATTTTCAAAGCACAATTTTGTAACAGTATGAAAGTATTTTACCAGGTCATAAACAACAGCTTGTGAGATAATAAATAATAATAATAAATAAAAATAAATAAATTACATACAATGTAGAACAATAAATAATTGCACATCCATCATTTAACTGATGATTCAAATGGTTCCTAGACCTGAAGATGAGAATGACATCTATTCTTCAAACACCTATTCTTCAAACACATCAACAGATGTCTCAACACAACAAACATGCTTAAATGAACACAATTCTTCCTCTAGTTTTGTGGGAAGTAGAATGGTGGAGGACATGTTTAGAAGTTAGTGAATTCATCTTGGCGTGGTGGTTGGAACATTGTAGTATATAGAATTTGGCCGAACTGATACTGAACATAACTCAACCGCTGTGGATCAGTTATAGCCCTTAATTCTTTCTCCAGATACTGACAGTAGGCTGTGATGTGGTCAGCTGGAGGTGCATTCTGCTGTCTCCTTTCTAAAATCTGCAGTGTATTGTTGATGCACTGAATGATTTCTGTATTTTCTTTATCATCGTCAGTATTCTTTCTCTTGGCCTTTCTTTTCCTGACTGGTGAATGGAGTTGAGAGGAGGAGGGGAGGGGAGGGGAGGGGAGGGGAGAGGAGGGGGTGGAGGAGAGGAGGTGAGAGGAGGGGGTGAATAAGTCTCAGTTATCTGTGTGGACAGATTTTCCTCTGTGTCTTGTTCCCCGGCGTCCACCTCTGCTCCAGTGTTCAGTGATGTGTCGGTGTCGGTGATATCCTAAACACACAACAAAGGCAGAGGTAAAAAATCAACAACATAAGATTAATTTATGTCTGTTTCTTTTTCAGTGTCCTACCACCACGGAGGAATGGAACGAAGTTGCAACTCTCTTCCAAAACAGATGGCAATTTCCTAATTGCATAGGCGCTTTAGATGGAAAGCATATTGCTATTCGTCCCCCACCAAACAGTGGATCACTGTTTTGGAACTACAAGCACTTTAACTCAATCGTGCTGATGGCTCTTGTAGACAGCAACTACAAATTTCTTTATGTGGATGTTGGTTGCAACGGGAGAGTTTCAGATGGGGGTGTTTTTAGGGGGTGTTCTTTACAGCAGTCCCTGGAAAAGAAGACAGCGAATGTGCCCCAACCAGCTCCTATCAATGGACAGGACGAGCCACTGCCTTTCTGTATAGTGGCTGATGAGGCATTCCCTCTAAAACCATACCTGCTCAAACCCTATTCTAGAAGAGGACTGACTGTCGAGCAGCAAATCTTTAACTACAGGCTTTCGCGGGCACGCAGAGTGGTAGAAAACGCCTTTGGAATCCTGGCTAACCGCTGGCGTGTCTTGCTCACTACAATCAGTCTCTGCCCAGAGAAAGTGGAGAAGGTGGTTTTGGCTGCATGTGTTTTGCATAATTACTTGAGAGATGAATGTGGGGGGCTGTACTCTGCTGAAATCAGTGACAGAGAAGGACCAGATGAGGCGACTCCAGGGACAGGCACCTGGAGACGAGACCATCCGCTACCCTCAGCACCACTGCCAGCATCCACAAACCCCACTGACTATGCAAAGCAGTGCAGGGAGAAGCTGACCCTCTACTTCTCTTCTGAAGCTGGTGCCGTCCCCTGGCAATGGGACAAAATCTAAAAGCTTATCTCTCAAAGGCTAACAAGGAGGAAAAAAATAAGAGACCCAAAGTGAATGTCATTTCCTGCTTCAGCATGCGTACCAAGGGATTTTCATCCACCATTTATTTTCCCATAGACATTTCATAAAATGCTTATAAAATAGTTTTACTTGGTCAAACTAAATGATTCAGCTATATTTAGAAAAAAGAGAGAACACAGAACATCTCACTCGGACCAAAACCAAAAATTTAAAAAATATTTCTGCATTTCTTTTTAAGGTTTTGGTCCGAGTGAACTGTTCTATGGTCTCTCCTGTTTATACATATAGCTGAATCCTTTGGTTCAGGGGATGGGGATGGGGATGAATAAATGGCAGTTTAGCAAATTAAAGAATTGTGGTCATTGTCTCCATATTGTGTTATTGTTGCTCAATAACAATTGTTGTGATTCAATAGGTAGATTTACCTGCTCATTTAAATTGGAAGTTGAAGGCCTCTTCTTCACATGGCACCTGAGGAAAGCCAGGCGTTCGGTGAACCAGATGTGTCTGGACGTCTGCTTGGTGGCTTCACTCCCAGAGGGTGGAATTTGAATGTACCGGCGGAATTGTGACCTAAAAGAATCCATTTTCTTCTTCACATCGTTTGCTGAGAATAAATAAACAAATACACGTTACATGATGCATACAAATGTGCGTGCATCTGGCAATGCTGACAACTTACCCGACACCTTTTCGACATAACACATATTGTAGCCAATCACTCACTCGCACAGTATGTAACATTAACTATTATTTGTATGTTTCTGTAGTTTATTTGGTTGCAACAAGCTTGTGCAGCTCACAGTTCAAGCTAATGGCATGCTAATGTTAAACCCCCTTACGCTAGCATTAGCTACTTGGCTAGCTAACGTTAGCCCACTATAAACTCACCAGTAGTGCCGAGTCTTTCCGCAATCTCTTCTATTGCTTTCACCCGGCTGTTTCTGTTGGAGAATTTTTTAGATGATACGTCGTACAGTTCTCTTTTTGATTCCCATAGCTCTACCAGGAGTTCCTCTCGTTCCAGCGTCCAAAACGAAGCCATCTCACGGCCCCTGGCCAGCGAACTGGCAGCTAAACTCCAAAGAGGCTGCTGTGTGCGGCATTAGGCGCGCATGCGTGAGCTCCGTTTCCATGGATACGCGACTGAAAACATGGGAAGTTACCAGACAACAGCGAACAGCGAACAACGCCGGATTGAACAAGTCGAATCCTGGCAAACATGACAGAACATCGCCAAACACGAACAGACAAGGACAGACAGCTATGGCACACCAAACGAACATTTGTCTTTGTTCGTGTTTGTTCGTGTTTGTTTGACAATGTTCGTTTGGTGTGCCATGGCTTTAACATGCGGGCTAATGAAATGTTTTGAGAGAGTTATTGTGAACCATCTTAAGACAGAGATGACTTCTTGTATGGACCCCTTACAATTTGCTTACAGGGAGGGGCGCAGCACAGAGGATGCTGCTGTCTGTGTGACTCACTTGATCAGTAAACACTTAGACTCAGACCCCAAAGCCTATGCACGTGTCTTATTTGCCGATTTTAGTTCGGCATTTGACACTCTCCGACCTCAGGTGCTTGTCCAGAAGCTAATTAATATGAACATTAATCCATTCATAATTAAATGGTTCTACTCTCTTTTAACAGATAGGACTCAACAGGTCAAGGTCAATTCTTCCCTCTCCACTGCTAAACATTGCAGTACAGTTGCCCCCCAGGGGGGGGGGGGGGGGTGAGCTCACCCTTTCTTTTCACTGCATACACCAACGATTGCAGGAATAGTCAGCCAAGCAACTTTGTCATCAAATTTTCAGATGACACCATTATTTTAAGCTTGCTGCAGGGTGATGAATGCCCCTCCATTTACTACAGGGAGATAGTTACTTTTAAAGAGTGGTGCGAGAGCAAGCGCGTCGATTTGGGTGGGGTTGGTGGGGTCCGGACCCTACCAACATTTCAGGGTGTCCAATTGTCCCTACCAACTTTTAAGCAACCTTATTTGCATTATCTTTGGAGTGCAGTTATATAGGTCATTTAGATTGTCTTCCCATATTTTGCAAGGATAGAATTGACCCGACCATTATTGAGTGAAATTAGTTTGCAATATGTTCAAAGTTACATTTACCCCTGTTTTTCACAACTGAATGAATGGACTGGCCCAACTCCCGTTTGATTGGCTCATTTGGCTGATGACCAACAAACGCCCACCCACACACAGTTTTCCGGGTTATAGAAATCACGTGCAGCAGACAGACCCTCCTGTTGGCGACAAATCTGGAGACTTTTTCTGACATGGGATTAACATTACCAGCAAGCAGCAGTGACGCAGCAGTGCAGTAGTGCAAGCAGCAGCAAGCAGGTAAGTCCTGCTAGCATCAATGCTAATTTAGCAAAGTACAGCGCGCAGCTGAAGCACATGGCTATAGGACGTTAACGTCCATATTAAGTAGCCATGTGCTTGCGCGATGACAACAGTGTATTGGCATGTCAAATGGTGGCAATTGACATCTGACTGAAGATCGTGCAACTCTTAGGAGGAAGAAATGTAGGATGTATGATGTGTGGGATTCAGTGGCAATTTTTTCTTTCCAAACCGGCTGTTTGTGAAAGAACATGATTAGATGGCTAAACCTCCAGTTTGTGTTTGTTAGTTACAATTATGCTGACAGGAGAGCTGAGCAGGTGGTGACATGAAAGTTATTGAGAAAAGGAGAAGATACTGAATAATGACATCACAACAGTATAATCCTAATGTTGATTTAAAATGAGATATTCGTCTAAATATGGCTAAAAAAGGGATCATGTCTATGTTCCCCGGGTTCTATGTTCCCCGGGTTCTATATTCCTCGTTTTTCACTAACCCTAAACCTAACCTCCCCCAGACCCTAACCCAAAACCTAACCTCTCCCACCCCCCACGCCTAAACCTAACCTCCCCCAGACCCTAACCCAAAACCTAACCTCTCCCAGGGAACATAGCGGGGAACATAGGACCCTATTTGGGAAAAGCGGGGAACATAGGACCCGGGGAACATAGGGATGACCCCCTAAAAAAGGTCAAACAAAAACCTCAAATTTTTTGCGGGCGCCACCGAAACACCCTCCCCTCATGCCGTCCTCGACCCTACCAACTTTGACACCAAAACGACGCCCTTGTGCGAGAGGAACCACCTCATTTTAAATACCTGCAAAACCAAAGAAATGATCTTTGACGCGAGAACAGTGAGAGCACATGACCCTGTGGTCATAGGTGACAGGGAAATTGAGCAGGTAAGCTCGTACAAGTATCTGGGGATACAAATGGATAACATGTTAAAATGGGACGTCCATGTTGATTATTTGTGTGCAAAACTGGCACAACGTTTGCACTTCCTATACGTAGGCTCAGACTTTTTGGAGTGTGCATCAAAATCATGTCAACATTCTACAATGCTGTGCTGGAAAGCCTGATCAGATATGGCATGGCAGCATGGTTTGGGTCTCTCCCAGTCAAGCTCAAATCTAGAATTCTAAAAATGGTGAAGACAGCCATGAAACTGATCGGCAAGAAAGAATCACTGACGCTCCAGTCCATCTTTGAGAAAAAGGTCATCAGCCTGGCTCATAGAGCTCTGACCGACCCTTCTCACATTTTATTTTCTGAATATGAGTTGTTACCTTCTGGCAGAAGATTCAGAGCCAGCAGATACAGGAGCAACCGCTACAAGCTCTCCTTCCTCCCCACCTCGATTACACTTCTTAACAAACAGCCTGCTCTTCCCCCAGGCTGTAGTAACCCATAGTTTGTAGGTGGAGGCACTTTAAGTAGGAACGGTAATCTTAGCCCCATGTTTTACCTTCCTATTTTATTTCTTTTATTTTTCATTTTATCTTATTTTAATGTTTTATTCTTTTATTCTTTTACTCTTTTATCCATTATCCCGCTGCTGGTTTTGTTTATTGTTGATTTTATATTATTTTACCTACGGGTATGTTTGATTTAAACAAATTGTGCAATAGGGCTGTGCAATTTTATGTCTCAGTTGGCATCTCCCCACTGTGTCCTAGTGCAATGCTGTGTCTGTCCTGTTTGTGTTTACTTGTGTTTTTGTAATGCCGGATGTGGCTATGCGCACTTTTTGCCCAAGACAAATTTCCCTTCTGGGACAATAAAGTTTATCTCATCTCATGTCAGTGTGTCACAGTAACATACTGGTTATACTGGACAGCTCTCAGTGTGACACAGTAACAGAATGGTTATACTGGACAGCTCTCAGTGTGTGAAGAAGAGTCATGCTGAAAAAGAACATTCATGCTCAGCAGACCTTCTCTGCATGAGTCATAGTTAAAACATGAGACAGTAAATGGTAAATGGCCTGCATTTATATAGCGCATTTATCCAAAGCGCTTTACAATCAGTAGGTAGTCTACATTCACCCATTCATACACCGATGGCAGCAGGCTGCCACGCAGGGTGCCTACACACCATCGGGAGCAAGGAGGGTTAAGTGTCTTGCCCAAGGACACAACGACAGCAGCTGGGAGGGAGCGGGGATCGAACCGCCAACCCTTGCGTCATTGGCCGACCCGCTCTACCTCCTGAGCTAAAGCCGCCCCTAACATTGTAACACTGGAACAACTTACTTCTCTTCAGAAGAATGGTGTCCATCTTTAAAATAAAGAGAGAGGTAGGGCGTGCACATCCGCTTGTAGGGCTCAGGTGCAGGACAAAAAGCAAATAACATAGAAAATAAATAGAGTCCGCACACTGTATTGAAGTCAGCTCCCAGGTCAGTTTATTTAACGTTTCGACTACAAAGTCTTCATCAGAAACTGACCTGGGAGCTGACTTCAATACAGTGTGCGGACTCTATTTATTTTCCATCTTTAAAATAAAGCCATCCATCCTTTGAGCGGTCGCTCTTCAGAGACACACAGCTGGGTTGAGGAGAGTCGGGTCTCTTCTTCTGGATCCTGAGTGCAATAAACCCCCCAAGGCAGATTAGACATACTAGTGCAATAACCTAACCTGACGCTGCCAGATGGGATGTAAGTTTGTTCACATTTGTTTCACAACCAACCTCCATATGGGTTTGGCCAAGCTACCTTGCTGAAGAGGGCGGTCACTTTTTTCAAGCTACTTTGCAGGTGATTGGATGGACCGTCTGTCTGTCACCGTCTGGGCGTGCCAACGCCAACCAATCAGATCGACTTGCCTTCATGACGTAGCAGCGGCAGCGCCTGGTAAACAGCTAGCTAGGACTACAATTGCTAAATAGTTAGTATGGAGGTCGCAGATTTTTGTTGTTTTTGTAAGGTGAATATTGGGTGCAAACATTGACTATTCAATTTGCCAAAAGAAAGAAGAATAACTGGAGATGTCTGACTGAGGATGAAGTGAAGGTAGGCCATTTTGCATGTTAACTGTAACTGATTGGATTAACTGATGTTACGCTAACGTTAGCAACATTTGCGAGTTAGCTTGGCAGCAGCAATCCACAACTAGCTATGAGCCGCCCCGGCCTCCGGGCGGGCGCCGCCCGTGCCGGGGGCCCCTCTCCCGGCCGCGGAGAGCCAGGGCAGCCACCGCCTACGCGAGGGGCTCTTGGCGTGGGCGGTGGCTGTGCTGGGTGCCCGCGGCCGGGAGGGGGGCTCCCGGCACGGGCGGCGCCCGCCCGGAGGTTGGGGTGCTACGTCTGATGATTGATGATTAATGTTAACGTTAACAGCGATTAATTACTAACACATATCGTTGTTCGTTTCTTCAGGGAACTGATGACACGATATGACACCGAGTGGCATGCACCCTGGACTGTAGTCATAGAAACGCAACGCTCTCTAGCCAATATAATGATTTAACGCTACTATTTAGCATTAAGGACTGGTGAATTTGAGCATATCTGTCAGTGGAATGGTAGATGTTTACGCATGACTGGAGAATGTTATTTGCTTACTTTTGTGATAATAAACTAAACGGAGAAAAGACGGTGGTGTTGTTACTTGTTACATAATCTGCTGGTCTTGAGGCACGATTGGATAAAATGATAAGATGATGTAAATTCATAAAGATGTTGATGTCAGATGAATCTGCGAAAGGGAGCTGCCTGGAGCCCAGAGGACGTCAAGGTACCAAGGCATGCACAGAGAAGAGGAAAAAGCACACCATGTAGCATGTATTTATAATCTCAAACTTTAAGAATGGTTCCTTGTTTATTTATTCCTAGTATTGGCTCCCATGCTGTTTGTTTACCCCCTATCAAAAGTGCAAGTGCAACATCTTAAGCTATGTTCTATCGATAAACCAATTTCTCGAGTAACAGCTCCAAAATATCAGACATAAAGGACTACAATAATGCTTGTGAGAGCTATATCCACACTTCACAGTATAATTTATGCAAGCGTCATACGGGGGAAATATCAGATAAACTGATTGTTATATCCTGAGATCTTTAATCTCGCCTGTATAACAATATGTCACTCGGACACCAACGTGAGTTAACGTGGTTTATTAAACAGCAGCCAACATTCCAATCATGCCAGTCATAGCAGAATACACTGCGTTCAGCTAACAGTAAAGGGACAATACATCACTCTTTGCAGTTCTGTGTTGATTAGCTAATATTTCAGTGGCATTTTGATTAACGTTATGATTTATTTCTATTTGGAACAAAAATTCTGGTTTAACAGATTACATGTTTACTGGGCAGTGGTGAGAAGGGCTTTGTGTTTGTGTGACTTGCGTGAATGGCTAACGGCTAGCCATTCACTAGCCTTACAGCTAGCTGATGGCTGCTAAATTCTCCCAGCCTAGCAACGGTCTGAAGGCTATCTCCCCAAATTCTACAACAATGTCTTGTTTACTAACGTTCATAGTTGATAATAACGTTACAGCAATACAGTTACGGTTTCGTACTCACTGTAAGATCAAGTGTTTATGTTAGCTTATTGTTTTGAATAGAATGTTTGACTAGCCCACTGGAGCTAGCCTCGGTAGCTGCCGCCATGTTGAATAGTGAAAGAACTACAAACGCACAGGCGCTTCTCGGTGGCGTCACACCCGGTCTCGCCTTAAGCCCGCCCGTAGCTCCGCTGATTGGGTCGCCTGGGCGCGGGCCGGTTTAAACTCCAATCTTGAGCCGAGTTCAGACGGAGGTGGGATTGTGAATTTGTGGAACAATGCCGACCGCATCTGGCGGAGTCAGGCTAGCAATAACCCCCCAAGGCAGATTAGACAGACTAGTGCAAAAAAAAAAAAAAAAGGCAGATTAGACATACTAGTGCAAAAAAAAAAAAAAAACCCAAGGCAGATTAGACATTGTAGTGCAATAAACCCCCCAAGGCAGATTAGACATAGTAGTGCAATAAACACCCCAAGGCAGATTAGACATACTAGTGCAATAAACCCCCCAAGGCAGATTAGACATACTAGTGCTATAAACCCCCCAAGGCAGATTAGACATACTAGTGCAATAAACCCCCCAAGGCAGATTAGACATACAGTGCAATAAACCCCCCAAGGCAGATTAGACATACTAGTGCAACAAACCCCCCAAGGTAGATTAGACATACTAGTGCAATAAACCCCCCAAGGCAGATTAGACATGCTAGTGCAATAAACCCCCCAAATCAGATTAGACATACTAGTGCAATAAACCCCCCAAGGCAGATTAGACATACTAGTGCAACAAACCCCCCAAGGTAGATTAGACATACTAGTGCAACAAACCCCCCAAGGTAGATGAGACATACTAGTGCAATAACCCCCCCAAGGTAGATTAGACATACTAGTGCAATAAACCCCCCAAAGCAGATTAGACATACTAGTGCAATAACCCGCCCAAAGTAGATTAGACATACTAGTGCTATAAACCCCCCAAGGCAGATTAGACATACTAGTGCAATAAACCCCCCAAGGTAGATTAGACATACTAGTGCAATACACCCCCCAAGGCAGATTGGACATTCTAGTGCAATAAACCCCCCAAGGTAGATTAGACATACTAGTGCAATAAACCCCCCAAGGCAGATTAGACATACTAGTGCAATAACCCCCCCAAGGTAGATTAGACATACTAGTGCAATAAACCCCCCAAGGCAGATTAGACATACAATAAACCCCCCAAGGCAGATTAGACATACTAGTGCAATAAACCCCCCAAGGCAGATTAGACAGACTAGTGCAATAAACCCCCCCAAGGCAGATTAGACAGACTAGTGCAATAAACCCCCCAAGGCAGATTAGACATACTAGTGCAATAAACCCCCCAAGGCAGATTAGACAGACTAGTGCAATAAACCCCCCAAGGCAGATTAGACATTGTAGAAAAGGGTCCATAATGGCCAACCATCGGGCCTGCTCTTGGGGCAACTGACGCCCATGAACCGACGCGCCAACGATGTAATGACGATGACACCGTCGTGACATCATCAAGGATGACGTCCGAGTTCACCTGTGAGGTCATCGGCGATGTCAGACGGTCTAGGCTGACTGATGGCAGACGGGACTTTACGGGGTCACCGATGATGTCATACAGTTCTAGACCGCTCAGCCAGGTCACTACTAGTGATGTCATAAATCACTGACGATGTCACCGACAGAAATCACTAATGATGTCATACACCAAATGTGGGGGTATATATACAAGGTGTTCTACGACGCTCTAATTCCACTTCAAATGTCTTACCTTCCTTCAACCACATCCGAGGACCGACACCCCTGCGATTCTGACCGATCACTCTTGGTCACTGGCTGCCTTACAACCAGTCAGGCCCTCGTGACTGGCTGCCTTACAACCAGACAGGTCACGAGTGGTATTCCTTCAACCGCGTCCGAGGACCGACATCTCTGTGATTCTAACCGATCACGGCCCGTGAGCCCTCAACCACGATCCAGCACACTTCGCCCGAGGCAAGCACACAAGCTTCCTCACAACAGACATACTAGTGCAATAAACCCCCCAAGTCAGATTAGACAGACTAGTGCAATAAACCCCCCCAAGGCAGATTAGACAGACTAGTGCAATAAGTGATGTTTTAACAAATTTCACGAATGAAGGCTACTTAGCAGCCAACGTCCAGTTCAGGTCGTATCACAGTGCATGCCCCATTTCTTTGAGGTTGTATAACCCATTCATTGTTGGTTACGCCCCCTTTCATTCATGCTGTCTCCTCATCCATTCACAGTTTCCCACGCTGCTTCCCCTCATGTGGCAATAACCAATCAGCTCAAGCTATTCCTTTCCTGCGGAGTCAATCACCTAATCAGCAGTATATCAGGGTCCATGTTTTACTCCGTTTGCTATGTGCTGTGTATGTGCCATGTGTCATTCTCAGTTGCTGATCATCATCGCTGAAGCAGTTGTTTTCGCCCCACCTCCTCCACTGACCACCACCATCGTCATGATTCCTGAAGAATTCCCTATGGGGGATTTCCTATCCTATTTTTCACTAACGACGCCCTCTCATCATCTCAGGAGAGCGCCATACGCCAAAATTAATTTGTTGTATCATTAAAGCTAAAGTTAAACTTTCTACTCTCATTATTGAAACCCCCCAAGGCAGATTAGACATACTAGTGGAATACCTGTGTAGTGATGTGTGGTGCTGTGTGACCAGTGGAAGCTGTGCAGCATGCAAATGTGTCCATTAATCTGCCCTAATTAACTAATTAAAAAATCTGGCTCCGTTAGGTCACCTGCAGGGGATGCTCTTTACACTTCAGTTTATTGAATATTTTCATAGAGTTATTCAAACTCAGACTCATACATTTCTTTAACAACATCATTTATAGTTCAAGTCTTCATACACACAGAGGGGCGAGTGGAGGACAGATGACTTTATGTAACCCGTGTGTTTTTCCTCTTGCGTTGTGTTCTGGTTCAAGACGTGTGTGGCGACATTCATGAGTCAGGAGGCAGCAGTACTGGGTCTCAAGCTCTTTACTGTGTTATCAAATAATTAAAACAATAAGCTATTCCATACACTGATACTAAATAAACAAAAAGCAATAAATAATAGCGTTCTCAGGCAGAGATGTTCACGACACAGCTCGTCTCATTGCCATTTCCCATCCGACTGTGTTTCTGGAGCTGTGCGCATGTGCACAAAGCGACGTCACCAACATGGGTGCGTTCACACACAACAACAACAGAGCACTCAAATCAAAACATTCACACACACAAAACAAGGAAACAAGGACTTGGTGGTGTTTTGGTTAAATTCATAAGTGAACCAGATTAACCCGTTACATTTACTATTTACTCTGACCAAAATCCAACTGAACGAAGCTGTCATAGAACAGGCCTATAGAGTCTTGGAACTGTCTGCCAAGTAATATTGTTCCATCAAAGGAAAGGCATGTTTTAAAAGGATACTCAGATCTCTCTCTCTCTCTCTCTCTCTCTCTATCTCTCTCTCTCACACACACACACACACACACACACACACACACACACACACACACACACACACACACACACACACACACACACACCCACACACACACACACACACACACCAGTCTTGTGTTGCCAGCTTTGCCTTTCAGATTGGGTAGCTTCAAATCTGTTACACTAGCCCTCGTGTTCAGGCTATATGAGTGTCCTGAACAAACTGGAAGTACTTGGTGAAGTAATTAGGACAAAGGTCATGTATTATTTTATAGACTATGATACGTTTCAACTGTTGTCCTCTACTTTCAACAGAGAGTCAATTTAGGGACCGTTCGTTATTTAGAAAGGGGGTCACTGGAGGATTTTGGTGTGCTCTGAAATAAAAAGCTGTGCCCCTTCCCTGATTAAAATATATTTTTCCTTGACCCTCCCGAAGCGATTTGAAAAATATAATTAACCCTCCCCAAACAGGAAGAATGCAGACTGACACAGATATCTTACTTTTAACCTAACATTTCCAGAAACTCTGGCCAGAGGTGATCAAACACACTAACAGTCTCAGTCGTGGTGGCTACATTGATAGTAAAACTAAACATATCCTGGCCACACAAACATTGCCATAATACCACATAATGCAATCAAAACATATGCACAACATCACTAAACCACGTTTTTAACTGTACAGTAAGAAGCTTCCCACAAGAACATGAACTCCCATAATCCTTTGCGCTTCTTAAGAGCAGAACTGTCACCAATCAGAGCGACCGCCTCCTCTGGTCGCTACATAATGCTATTTTCGCTTGTGAAACAATCTTCAGTCTGTGTATATCAATATTTGTGTTTAAATAGCAGTCAATGACTGATGGAAAAAAGTTAGCCGGTTCTATGTGGCGGACTCTCCACTCTCTGTCCCCCCTCTCTTTCTCTCTCTCACTCCCTCAGCAGACAGGCACAAAGCCACACATGTAAAATCTCCCAGCATCCATTGAGGTACATTTCGATAACAAATAGCATCCAAATTAGCCTAAATAGATAGAAAGGTAGATAGAAATAATGTTAACACAACATGCAATTGTCGAACATTTCAATATTGGACAAAATAAAATCTCGAAATCAAAACACAACCCTATGTGAAACATATATGTCATCCTGGTGGTATAAATATCCCTTGTAGACTTTCCGTAATTTAGGAGATGAGTGAGCCGTAACTCGGTTCTACTGTGACTTCCTAGACTTATCTGGCGCAACGATAGAGCCCATATATATTTTGTGATGCCATGTCTGTTTGTTTGCTCGACTTTTCGTGCTGGAAATGTAGCCTACTTCCATATTGTGGCACCTAGAGACCACAGCCACAGGCTCCAACGCCGTTAAGGCACACACACCAAGAAGCAGCTTAATATTAAAATAGGAATCTTTATTATCGACAAAAATATATATATATGTTTTAATTAAAACAGCTCATAGCATCACAGCACAGGTTGGTTGACACTTGTTACATATCACCACGTCATGATAGCACGCAGCAACAATAATTACGTGTAAGGGCTCCCGCAGGATGGTGGTCTTACAATCAAATCAAACTATTAGTATCACAATGAGTCAGCCACTTGCGCTCCCGAAAGAAAGCAGCAACAGCACACCAGCCTGTCGCAGCCTCGCTGATATGAACGTATAGGTTACCCCAGCAGTGCGTACAAGACCCCAGCCCTCCGTCGAGGCAAACAGAGCCCACTGATTGGCCAGATACTGTACACGCCCACTGTCTGGATAGGCCAAGCACAAAGATCGACAGATCAGACCGCCAAAGAGAAACAATGCACCGGGACATACCAAACAGTTTGGACAGGAGGGGTGTAAATGAAGCAAGTCAGTAGTTGTTGAAGTCCGAAAAGCAAACATTACATTACACACAAACAAAAAGTTTATATATTTTTATCTAATCAAAATTGTATACCCCTCCCCTGGACTCAAATTAAAGAGAATGTACCCTCCCTCAAACTAAATTCAAAACAAGATTACCCTCCCCTATTTTCCTCCAGTGGCCCCTTCCCTAAATAACGAACGGTCCCTTAAATCTTTAAAATTAGTTGGGCTAATGTGCGTTCTTGGACCGAGGGGATGAGCCTCATTAGTTTGTTTTGGGCTTTTTGGAGCTTATCTTTAGATTTTTTGTTATAGCAATGTAGCAGGATATACAGTTGTAGTCATAGTAACATGGGATTAACAACATAGCTAAAGTCCTCATGGTCTTCGTGTCCAGGAACTTATTGCCAAATACTTTGTCCTTGAGTGAATTTTCCCAATGACAGAGAGGGCCATAGCTTCACTCGTCATATACTGATCCAATTGACTTCCCAGATATGTCACTTTTCTTGTAACTTAACACCATTACATTCTACCGAAAAACTAGGTTGGTTCCTTAGTTTATGCTTTGTTCCAAAGACAATACATTCAGATTTTCCTAAGTGCAGGGATATCTTGTTGCATAACCATGTGCTTACATTTAGAAGTTCTTCACTAAGTGATAATCTGACTGAATCTAAGCACTCTCTGGTTACCAACAAGCTGGAGTCGTCTGCGTACCGAAATAAAGGACATGAACAGGCTGACTCCATGTCATTAATATACAACAAAAATAATAGAGGACCAATAATACTTCCTTTAGAGACCCCACAGGTGAGGTTTCTGGGCTCAGAGTATACACCTCCTATTTCTACCATTTGGACTCTGTCAGAGAGGTATGACTGTATCCAGTCCACGGCCTCCTCAGGCTATTATGAGGTTTAGAGGGTAACAGTTGTCTTACTTTGTGTCTGAGAGTCCATGTTGATGACAGAAGAGTGTTGGAAACTCCTCCACCGACAGACAGCTGTCAGGAGGCTCTGCTCCACCCTCTTCCTCCACATGAACACTCATCTTCTGTGAGGAGAAACACACACACACACACACACACACACACACACACACGCAAGTCCCAGCTCATGAGTATAGGGCTGAACAATTTGGGGAAACTATCTAATTGTGATTTTTCTGACAGATATTGCAATTTGATTTACAATATAATATTTTAAAGTCAAGCTACAGTTCAATATTCACTGTAGATAATTAAAACGTGATGGTAGGACTGAGCAATGTTTCATTCCTTCTTTCTAAAAGTCCATCTGTTCTTCTACACTTCATATTTTTTCAAATATATTTTTTGAAAGTGTCAAAGCATGTTGCCCTGGGTGCTGTGAGAGTGTTCTCTCACCTAGACAGACATACCCAAAATAAATCAGGATAGCTCCTCAACCATGAGACCTTCATGCAGATGTCTGGTCTTCTGTGAAAGGTCAGAAGCTCTGGAATATGACTCCAGTGTAAGTAAACCTACATCTATTACCATTCCACAGTAAATGGAGATGCAATAGGAAAAAATGTGTTCATCCTCACCTAGTGAATAATCACATTTTAAAAACCAATATCACAATTGTAACCAAGATGCCACAGATAATTATGCTGCTGAATTTGTCGTACTCTGACTAAGACTGTCACTGTAAATTTGATTTAAAAAATAATGCACAAAAAATGTGCCATTTAAAAACTTCAACTTCAACTTTATTGATATCTCGTAAGAAATTTGGTTTGCAGCAGGCATTGGGACAAACAGTACAAAAGACATTGACAATAACAAGCATCATCATAACACAGTAACTCCAGTAGTGATCAGCTCAAGCATCATCATAACACAGTAACTCCAGTATTGATCAGCTCAAGCATCATCATAACACAGTAACTCCAGTAGTGATCAGCTCAAGCATCATCATAACACAGTAGGGGTGTCACAATATATCGTCCCACGAAATTTCGCGATAGTAAAACGTCACGATATGTATCGTTGAGATGAAATCTCATATCGCGATTTTTTTTTTTTTATATAATTTTTTTTTTTTTTCAAAAATAGACTAAGAAACGTCTTTGTTTGTTGAAGTTCAATGTGTGGAAAGTAGTTCAGTTGAACAAGTCTCTGAAGAGACACATGAGAAGTTATACAGGAGAGAAACCATTCAATTGAGTTTCTGGCAAAACGGTTTACTTGACAGGAAAAACTGAAGATGCATAAAAAATAGACTAAGAAAAGTCTTGTTGTTTGAGTTTGAAGAAAAACTGAAGATGCATAATGAGAATTTATACTGCTGAGAAACCTTTTAGTTCAAAGTAAATCTAAGTGACGGTGTAACTCATTCTATTTCAAGATAAGCCTTATCTCCAATCTCATGTTTTTTCTAGTTGTTATTGTAATAACAATTTCCCACAACAGCATGTTTTGTATTTGTGCATTTCAAATAAAATACTACTTTTCCAGTCATATATTGTCATTATTCAAGTTTAAAAAAATATTGTTAAAATCGTATCGTATCGTATCGTTATCGTGAACCCAGTATCGTGATACGTATCGTATCGTGAACTGAGTGTATCGTGACACCCCTATAACACAGTAACTCCAGTAGTGATCAGCTCAAGCATCATCATAACACAGTAACTCCAGTAGTGATCAGCTCAAGCATCATCATAACACAGTATTAACTCCAGTAGTGATCAGCTCAAGCATCATCATAACACAGTAACTCCAGTATTGATCAGCTCAAGCATCATCATAACACAGTAACTCCAGTAGTGATCAGCTCAAGCATCATCATAACACAGTAACTCCAGTAGTGATCAGCTCAAGCGTCATCATAACACAGTAACTCCAGTATTGATCAGCTCAAGCATCATCATAACACAGTAACTCCAGTAGTGATCAGCTCAAGCATCATCATAACACAGTAACTCCAGTAGTGATCAGCTCAAGCATCATCATAACACAGTAACTCCAGTAGTGATCAGCTCAAGCATCATCATAAGTAACTCCAGTATTGATCACCTCAAGCATCATCATAACACAGTAACTCCAGTAGTGATCACCTCAAGCATCATCATAACACAGTAACTCCAGTAGTGATCAGCTCAAGCATCATCATAACACAGTAACTCCAATATTGATCACCTCAAGCATCATCATAACACAGTAACTCCAGTATTGATCACCTCAAGCATCATCATAACACAGTAACTCCAGTAGTGATCAGCTCAAGCATCATCATAACACAGTAACTCTAGTAGTGATCAGCTCAAGCATCATCATAAGTAACTCCAGTATTGATCACCTCAAGCATTATCATAACACAGTAACTCCAGTATTGATCACCTCAAGCATCATCATAACACAGTAACTCCAGTAGTGATCAGCTCAAGCATCATCATAACACAGTAACTCCAGTAGTGATCAGCTCAAGCATCATCATAACACAGTAACTCCAGTATTGATCAGCTCAAGCTTCATCATAACACAGTAACTCCAGTAGCGATCAGCTCAAGCATCATCATAACACAGTAACTCCAGTATTGATCACCTCAAGCATCACCATAACACAGTAACGCCAGTATTGATCACGTCAAGCATTATCATAACACAGTAACTCCAGTATTGATCAGCTCAAGCATTATCATAACACAGTAACTCCAGTATTGATCACATCAAGCATGATCATAACACAGTAACTCCAGTATTGATCACCTCAAGCATTATCATAACACAGTAACTCCAGTATTGATCACCTCAAGCATCATCATAACACAGTAACTCCAGTAGTGATCAGCTCAAGCATCATCATAACACAGTAACTCCAGTAGTGATCAGCTCAAGCATTATCATAACACTGTAACTCCAGTATTGATCACCTCAAGCATTATTATAACACAGTAACTCCAGTATTGATCACCTCAAGCATTATCATAACACAGTAACTCCAGTATTGATCACCTCAAGCATTATCATAACACAGTAACTCCAGTATTGATCACCTCAAGCATTATCATAACACAGTAACTCCAGTATTGATCAGCTCAAGCATTATCATAACACAGTAACTCCAGTATTGATCACCTCAAGCATCATCATAACACAGTAACTCCAGTATTGATCACCTCAAGCATTATCATAACACAGTAACTCCAGTATTGATCAGCTCAAGCATTATCATAACACAGTAACTCCAGTATTGATCACCTCAAGCATTATCATAACACAGTAACTCCAGTATTGATCACCTCAAGCATCATCATAACACAGTAACTCCAGGAGTGATCAGCTCAAGCATCATCATAACACAGTAACTCCAGTAGTGATCAGCTCAAGCATCATCATAAGTAACTCCAGTATTGATCACCTCAAGCATTATCATAACACAGTAACTCCAGTATTGATCACCTCAAGCATCATCATAACACAGTAACTCCAGTAGTGATCACCTCAAGCATTATCATAACACAGTAACTCCAGTATTGATCACCTCAAGCATTATCATAACACAGTAACTCCAGTATTGATCAGCTCAAGCATTATCATAACACAGTAACTCCAGTATTGATCACCTCAAGCATCATCATAACACAGTAACTCCAGTATTGATCACCTCAAACATTATCATAACACAGTAACTCCAGTATTGATCACCTCAAGCATCATCATAACACAGTAACTCCAGTATTGATCACCTCAAGCATCATCATAACACAGTAACTCCAGTAGTGATCAGCTCAAGCATCATCATAACACAGTAACTCCGGTAGTGATCAGCTCAAGCATTATCATAACACTGTGTTTGCAGACGACACAGCAGTCATGGGGCTGATCTCGGGGGGCGACGAGACGGCCTACAGAGAGGAGGTGAGGGTCCTGGAACAATGGTGCCAGGACAACCACCTCTCTCTGAACATCTCCAAGACCAAGGAGATCATTGTTGACTACAGGAGAGGGGGGGGGGGGGGCGCACACCCCCCAATCACCATCAACGGCACAGTGGTGGAAAGGGTGGACAGCTTCAAGTACCTGGGAGTCAACATCCACCAGGACCTGACCTGGGCCGGCCACACCGCCACTGTTGTCAAAAAGGCCCAACAGCGAATACACGGACTCATGCGCCTGAAGAAATTTGGGCTAAGGAAAGAAATCCTCTGGGACTTCTACAGAGGCACCATTGAAAGCCTGCTGACTGGCTGCTTCACCGCCTGGTACGGGAACTGTACCACCATGGACCGCAGGGCGCTACGGAGGGTGAGGCGCGCGGCCCAGCACGTAACAGGAGGTGAGTTGCCAGAACTGCATGAACTGTATAACCAGCGGTGCCTCAGGAGGTCCCTGAAGATCATCAAAGACACAAACCATCCCCACAACAGCCTGTTCTCCCTGCTACCCTCAGGGAGGAGATACAGGGTTCCAAAAGCACGCACAAATCGATTGAGGAACAGTTTCTTCCCGCAGGCCACGAGACTCCTTAACTCATTCACCGCCAATGATGTCTTTGACGTGTTATCAGAAATAGCCCTCCCCGCCAATGACGTGTTTGACGTGTTTTTGTTTTTATTGGTGCAGCGCCTGCAGCAAACACTTGCCCAGCCTGTGACACAGACACAGGTCCCTGCCTTCAAAGGGTAGCCGACAGCACGCGATCAAACACATACCGCAGCTGTTGTTTTGAAATTGAGCAAGAGGAAAAGCAGAGAACGGGTAACGCTTCCTTGTGCAGACAGGAGAAACGCCATTGAAACGCCCTCGGCGCGCTGCACGAGCTGGAGTCGCCTTCCTCTGTGCCAGCCAGGAGAAAACGGGAGAAAGTAATCAAGAGATGTGTTTGATCATCGGAGGAATGAGGAAATGATCGATCAGTTTGCGAGGGCGGTGAGGACGTGTTGAATAGCCGAGGGGAAAACGGGAACGATCAAATAGCAGAGTTGATATGACAGGGAGACATGGACGAGGACGGGTGTACCAGAACAAATCAAAAATAAACACAGGAACAGCTAGGCAGCAGCGGGCAGAAGGCACTCACAGCAGCCCGCTGTCCTTCTCAAGAGCTCTTCAGTTGGTTCATGAAATCGCTGGGCTGCGTGCCCTCCAGTGTTGCTCCTGGCCAATCCCAGCGCCACAGGGCGTGGTTATTGCTTATCCTATGTTGGGTTAGAAATCTAAAAGGGGGATCGTGTGTGTGTGTGTGTGTGTGTGTGTGTCTGTCTGTCTGTCTGTCTGTCTGTCTGTCTGTCTGTCTGTCTGTCTGTCTGTCTGTCTGTCTGTCTGTCGGTGTGTCTGTCTGTCTGTCTGTCTGTCTGTCTGTCTGTCTGTCTGCACACTCACACCGAGTAAACTGTATTGTTGAATGTAAAAAAAAAGCACTTCATGTGTGTATATATATATATATATATATATATTTTTTTTTTGTCATTTGTGTCCTAACGAATAATATTTACATGTCTGATGTCAATACAGTTCAAAATAAAAGAATTGAGAGTGAGTTATGCCTGAGATTGTGCCCTTTTACAAAAATGCTTTTTTCTCCCTTTTCTCTTCCCAGACAGGCTTTTTTGGTGAACATGGGGTGTATAAAAAGGGTTATAAGTAGAGTACAGAACATGCTAAAAGCTAACTTTCTTTTTGGGGGTGAAAGTAGAGACTTAGATCTTCATTTCGAGGTATTGGACATCACTGTAGTCCTAGTACAGAATTTACTGTGGGTCTTGAAAGATGACCAAACATTATGGAAATACTTGGCCTGTGCCAAAAATGCCAGTCAGATATTGGCAGTGAATGAGTTAACATACACAAATAGTGTAATAGTCGTACCGTACCGTACTGCAGCTGCTACCATTATGTATGCCTAATGTTTAATTGTATGTTTAATAAGGTACATGCTATTTGCACCTGTATGCAATACGTCGAATTTAAAATGTATGAACACGTCTAACGTATGCACATGACATGTGCACCTATGTGCAATGAATATGCCACTGTCGTATATGCCACTGACTTGTCTTATCGCTATTCTGCCTTACTGCCTATTGCTGCTTAGTATTGCTTATTGATGCCTATTTCTTATTGCCTATTGCTCATTGCTTGTTGCCTATTTGTACTATGTCGTAAACGGAGTCCACAGCACAAGAATTTCACACGTGATACTTGTACCATGGAGTGACAATAAAAATCTTGAATCTTGAATCTTGAACACAGTAACTCCAGTAGTGATCAGCTTAAGCATCATCATAACACAGTAACTCCAGTAGTGATCAGCTCAAGCATCATCATAACACAGTAACTCCAGTAGTGATCAGCTCAAGTGTCATCATAACACAGTAACTCCAGTAGTGATCAGCTCAAGCATCATCATAACACAGTAACTCCAGTAGTGATCAGCTCAAGCATCATCATAACACAGTATAGTAGTGATCAGCTCAAGCATCATCATAACACAGTAGCTCCAGTAGTGATCAGCTCAAGCATCATCATAACACAGTAACTCCAGTAGTGATCAGCTCAAGCATCATCATAACACAGTAGCTCCAGTAGTGATCAGCTCAAGCATCATCATAACACAGTAACTCCAGTAGTGATCAGCTCAAGCATCATCATAACACAGTAACTCCAGTAGTGATCAGAGCCCTGTACTACGAAACTAGTTTAACAGATCCGCGATAAGTCCCTTTGATCTGGTTTGACTGAACAGGATCAAAGCTATCTAGTTAACTGATACTACGACGCTGGTTTTTTACTAGGTAAGTGGACCTGGGATCTGCCTGTGCACGCGCACGTTTTTCGCTCGTGCACAGGCGCGCGTCCACGCGAAAGAGGTGCACTAGCCAATCACATTATGAACAGCTGAGTTGATCCACGCCCACACCAATTTCCACACCCATTTCCTCGTTCCATGAAAGCGCAGTGCATGATCAGAGTTTTAGCGGATATTTAATGTATCCGCGATTTAATGTCAGAATGAAAATCCGCGTTGGATAGTCTGCTGAAGGGCTGTCTAAAGCAGCAGCTTGTATTCACATCAGTCATTTGATTTACTTCGATCAGCGATTTCTGTCTGATACAGCTGCATACATTGATACAGCAGCAACAAATGTAATCTCAGTCTATACATTTCCACAATCTGTAAGCCTATTTAGACCATAGATTTAGAAACGCATGCTCAATGAATAATGATCTCTATCACTCATGTGTGTGGTTGCACTGATCGAATAATTCATATATAAAATAGCCTAGTATAAAGCCTAATAGCCTACTATAAAAGAGAAAACTGCTGAACTGAATTGAGACGATGCGGATTTTCTGGCATGTAGGAGAATATCACCCTCACTCCATTTGAGGGTCCATTCATGATATGCGCGGCGGTGATTAATAGTGATCATATTTCTCCAGCATCGTTGAGCTGTTAAGACATAAAGTGGTAAGTAGGCTTAATTTAATTATGTAGCCTACAGAGCCACAAATGTTTTTCTTGTTATATTCTCAGTTGACTGCAATCTATTTTTCATATGGCGATCTTATATGAACGGTGAGTGACTCCAGAGAGCCGATTATATGGGTCTGTCATGGATTTTGATCTTATCCTCTGAAGCTAACCTGGTCGCGACCAGGTTAGCTTTGCAGCGTCAGTTGCCATGGTGATTGAAAGTTAACTTGCTTTGTAGTACGGCTAAACCAGGTTTAAACTCAAACTTACTCGGATAAGGCATTAAACTAGCTTCGTAGTACAGGCTACAGGTCAAGCATCATCATAACACAGTAACTCCAGTAGTGATCAGCTCAAGCATCATCATAACACAGTAACTCCAGTAGTGATCAGCTCAAGCATCATCATAACACAGTAACTCCAGTAGTGATCAGCTCAAGCATCATCATAACACAGACAGACGAGTTGCAAAATCCCCTGTGACAATGAAAGCAAAGCCCAGAGGGAAAGTGCTCAGTCGTTTATGAAGTGAACAGTCTCACCCCCTCCTTCTGACTTCCTCTCAAGCTGGTCACATGACCCGTTTATCTCAGGTAGTGGTTTAAAGGATGCAGTTTGACAGTCAGCTGTCTTTGAAATCAAAGCATCCTGTGTTAGCCGACTATGCCTGCAAAAGGCAACGTTTGCAGCTGCTGTGTTGAAGACAGTTGTGGTTTAGATAAGGTTTCCTGTTTGAAAACATGTTACAGCCGCCTGCTCTCATGCAAATTGTTTCACCCGAGAGGATTAAGGAGAAGACAGAGAAATACTTCATCACTCACTCAATCAATCAATCAATCTTCACCCACAGGGCCCTTGAAAAAGTCATAGCCTCGGGGCCCATGGCTACTTTAATCCAGCCTTGTGGACAACACGACACAACTAAAACGTATGTGATGCCCTGGGACTTGGCTAATTGTTAGGATGTCTCCCTTCACTGTTTAAGCCGGTGTGAAATTAAGACAGTGTTAATAGTCTAAGGCAGGTGGTGCTGGCCTCATACCATTTTGTTTTGATTAAAATCATCAGTCCATCTTTTGGCAGTGATGACAAGTGTCACAATTCTCTTTGCCTAATGTGCCTTATAAGTTATGTGTGGGGAGAAATACACATTTTGTACAAATCTGTACTTCTGCTTCATCTGTACATGTTAATGTTTTCATGAATAGTATGGATATAAATAGCCTGTAGACTGTCAACTACTTTTCACTTTACTTGGGTAGTCCAGATGAAAATCTACAGTTGTTTAGTGATGTAGTTGAAATTCTGTGGTAAAAACAACAGGTTTATGAATGCACTACATGGACAAGGCAGTACTCCACCCATGGTTTGTTGAGTGAGTGGTTCAAGTTCAACTAATTTATTCAGAGAATATTTTTATGGATTGTTATTACTCTATAGATAATCTGTTAAACATCTACAGATTTTTACCACTAGCTTGGACCCAAAGGAAGACACAGACATGAGGTGAGTGGAGATGAAAAGGTTTATTTGCAAAGCGATGGTGGTCAAAAGGAATGATAAGATGGATGGAAGCTGGAAGCCACGGGGAGTTTGTGATCCAGGCTGAGCAGCCAGACGGGCTGATGGACAAGTGGTGCAGCAGAGAGGAGAAGTATGGAGCAGCCAAGAGAGTGAAAACTCAGGTAAACTGTATGGAGCAGCCAAGAGAGTGAAAACTCAGGTAAACTGTATGGAGCAGCCAAGAGAGTGAAAACTCAGGTAAACTGTATGGACCAGCCAAGAGAGTGGAAACTCAGGTTAACTGTATGGAGCAGCCAAGAGAGTGAAAACTCAGGTAAACTGTATGGAGCAGCCAAGAGAGTGAAAACTCAGGTAAACTGTCTGGAGCAGCCAAGAGAGTGGAAACTCAGGTTAACTGTATGGAGCAGCCAAGAGAGTGAAAACTCAGGTAAACTGTATGGAGCAGCCAAGAGAGTGGAAACTCAGGTTAACTGTATGGAGCAGCAAAGAGTGTGAAAACTCAGGTTAACTGTATGGAGCAGCCAAGAGAGTGAAAACTCAGGTAAACTGTATGGAGCAGCAAAGAGAGTGAAAACTCAGGTAAACTGTATGGAGCAGACAAGAGAGTGAAAACTCAGGTAAACTGTATGGAGCAGA
Source organism: Poromitra crassiceps (assembly GCF_964638095.1). Classification (NCBI taxonomy): domain Eukaryota; kingdom Metazoa; phylum Chordata; class Actinopteri; order Beryciformes; family Melamphaidae; genus Poromitra; species Poromitra crassiceps. Next base: position 10,402,588 of record NC_139630.1, read on the forward strand.
CAAGAGAGTGAAAACTCAGGTAAACTGTATGGAGCAGCCAAGAGAGTGAAAACTCAGGTAAACTGTATATGGAGCAGCCAAGAGATTGAAAACTCAGGTAAACTGTATGGAGCAGCCAAGAGAGTGAAAACTCAGGTAAACTGTATGGAGCAGCCAAGAGAGTGAAAACTCAGGTAAACTGTATGGAGCAGCCAAGAGAGTGATCCATTGGTGGTACCAGTGAAGCGGAACAGCGGATGAGGTTCAGTGGTGCCATTGAAGACCGACACAGCTGAACCGTGGCACAGACAGCGAAACAGTTGAATCCCCCCACTAATAAGCCGTTGAAACTTTGTGGAACATTGGTATATATAATAATATTATCAGAGCCTGGGATATGTCAAAGATTGGCAGCAATATTGATTTTGTTCCATTTGTCATTTTTGTGCCGTGTCAGATTTTACAAAAATCCCCATTATAAAAGGCCATAAAAGCCAGGGAGGGAAAAACAGTGCTAATTTTGGACTTCGAGCCATTTTTGCAAAAAATCATTATTAATTACCTGATGTTAAAGGAGAATTATATCGGAAAACAATGCTGTTTTTTTTTTATGAATGCCTGCAAACTGTGAACAGTTTGCAGGCATTCATTTAGTTTGACAATTATTGAGAGTTGATTTGAGTTAAGTTGTAGACCAGTGATGTCATTTGTGCACATCACTGGTCCACAATTAAACTCAAATCAACTAACTGTCAAATTAACTGAGTCTGCAAAACGGTTACAGTTTTTGGATATCTGTGAGAGTTTGTGCAAAATAAATCAGTTGTTTTTCAGTGGAGTATCCCTTTAAGCATTCATCCTGGATGTAAGGCCTCAAAATGGTCAATGGTAAACCACATTTTTACAGTGTTTCCATATTTTCCACCATTTAGCCATGTTTGGCAGAGGAATCCATTTCATGCAGTTGACATGAAATGGATCCGTATGAAATGGAACAGTGACAGAAGCTTTTTCCTGTTGTTCATCACTTCCTGCTCTGGCAACTCAACTCATTTTCTACAACATCCATTTCCGCCATTTGCTTTGGTATCCAAAACATATTTCAAGAGCAAGACTCACCAAATCACATCCACTTCAGCTCTCTGCTTACTGTCCTCCAGATAAGTGTGTTTCAGATCTCACAGTCTGTAATGGCGTCTCTGCTCTGTTCAGCAATGTCAAAGCCTGCTTGCTTGCTTGCCTGTGGCTGTGATTGGTCGCTGCAATTGGGGAACTGGGGAAGTATGACTGGGCATTGGAATTAATTTAGTGCTACTGAAACCAAGTTCTGCTCTTTTAACACTTGGCCATTCTTTCTTTAACGCTCTCAGTTGGTGGCAACTTTGTATAGGAAGGAAAGTGCATGAACTAACCCTTAATAAATGACCGTATTGTTTAGCTGTTGTACTGTTTTCATACAATAGGTGCAAAATGTGCTGTGTAAACACTCATCAATTATTTCACTCTTTCCTTTTTCATCCCCTTCTTCCCCACAGAGCCAACAGAAGTGAAGGACAGTCTTGATGACGGCCTCCATATCCCATAATGCATTGCATTCATGGAAATAGGTAGGCTATCACAGCAATGACAAATGATTGAGAATTGAAAATGTACATTGGCACTGAGGAAAGTTACGGCTATCGTCTACGTTGTCATTCTCCAAGATGACACAGGGTCAGGACTAAGTTTCCTATGGTTATAATGTGCACACTGCACAGCCTACAGGGTGATTACCTTCATAGACATGTGGATGTCAGAAGAAAGCAACGTGACAGTGGGTGTGTAAGGGTGTTCTATGACTATGCCAGTGGTTCTCAAAATGGGGTCCTTGAGGGCATTCCAGGGGGTCCCCAGCAAACATGTGTATCATTTATTTTCACTGTAATTCCATCAATTACTAACACAATGTAGGACTATTTTGATCATGGGGTTCATACACTCTCTAATAAAACATCTAAAAGCAAAATTCTTATGAGATGGGGACCCTGAGACACAATCTTATCAAATAGGGGTCTGTGGTCTAATTTGTGACAGTTTTGGGGTCCTTGATGTGAAAAGGTTCAGTGTTATTATAGGCTATGCACCTGTTATTCTCCACTGTCTCCTAAAACCTGGAAATGTAAAGATGTGGCAGCAGTGCCATCTTCTGGTGAAATGGCAAAATGACTTGGAACCAGGAAGTGTATGAGCTGTTTTTCTTTGAGCTCAGTGGTTTGCACCAAAAAGTGTTTTTATATGACCTCTCAGTGCGCTGTGGCCACAATATGGGAGGAGTTTGGACAGAGTTGATGACACTATGTGTATTAGTGGGACTTTTGATGTAAAAAAGGTGAAACTTGACTGGTTCTCCTCTAACTATGCAGGTTTCTCGTTCATAAACGAGTCAGCTTGTCTTACCTATCTGTCATTTATTTTCATTATTATATCATATATAATAATACATATAAACGAGTCAGCTTGTCTTACCTATCTGTCATTTATATTCATTATTATATCATATATAATAATACATATAAACGATTCAGCTTGTCTTACTGTCTGTCAACAAGGCAAATAGATTGAGAGGGATTAATCCAATAGTAATTGTACCTTTATGATTGCTGCTACTGTCCATACATGCCACACACACACCTGTCCATCCTGTCTCTCCACAGCTTTTGAGAGAGAACATCAGATAGAGAAGAGCTGAAGAAGCACCAGGACCCCATGCCTGTATGTGTGGTTAACATGAGCACTGTGAGATATGCCTGTATGTGTGGTTAACATGAGCACTGTGAGATATGCCTGTATGTGTGGTTAACATGACCACTGTGAGATATGCCTGTATGTGTGGTTAACATGAGCACTGTGAGATATGCCTGTATGTGTGGTTATCATGAGCACTGTGAGATATGCCTGTATGTGTGGTTAACATGAGCACTGTGAGATATGCCTGTATGTGTGGTTAACATGAGCACCATGAGATATGCCTGTATGTGTGGTTAACATGAGCACTGTGAGATATGCCTGTATGTGTGGTTAACATGAGCACTGTGAGATATGCCTGTATGTGTGGTTAACATGAGCACCGTGAGATATGCCTGTATGTGTGGTTAACATGAGCACTGTGAGATATGCCTGTATGTGTGGTTAACATGAGCACCATGAGATATGCCTGTATGTGTGGTTAACATGAGCACCATGAGATATGCCTGTATGTGTGGTTAACATGAGCACCATGAGATATGCCTGTATGTGTGGTTAACATGAGCACCATGAGATATGCCTGTATGTGTGGTTAACATGAGCACCATGAGATATGCCTGTATGTGTGGTTAACATGAGCACCATGAGATATGATTGTATGTGTGGTTAACATGAGCACTGTGAGATATGCCTGTATGTGTGGTTAACATGAGCACCGTGAGATATGCCTGTATGTGTGGTTAACATGAGCACCGTGAGATATGCCTGTATGTGTGGTTAACATGAGCACCGTGAGATATGCCTGTATGTGTGGTTAACATGAGCACCATGAGATGCCTGTATGTGTGGTTAACATGAGCACTGTGAGATATGCCTGTATGTGTGGTTAACATGAGCACTGTGAGATATGCCTGTATGTGTGGTTAACATGAGCACCGTGAGAGATGCCTGTATGTGTGGTTAACATGAGCACCGTGATATATGCCTGTATGTGTGGTTAACATGAGCACTGTGAGATATGCCTGTATGTGTGGTTAACATGAGCACCGTGAGATATGCCTGTATGTGTGGTTAACATGAGCACCGTGATATATGCCTGTATGTGTGGTTAACATGAGCACCGTGAGATATGCCTGTATGTGTGGTTAACATGAGCACCGTGATATATGCCTGTATGTGTGGTTAACATGAGCACTGTGAGATATGCCTGTATGTGTGGTTAACATGAGCACCGTGAGATATGCCTGTATGTGTGGTTAACATGAGCACTGTCAGATATGCCTGTATGTGTGGTTAACATGAGCACCATGAGATATGCCTGTATGTGTGGTTAACATGAGCACTGTGAGATATGCCTGTATGTGTGGTTAACATGAGCACTGTCAGATATGCCTGTATATGTGGTTAACATGAGCACCGTGATATATGCCTGTATGTGTGGTTAACATGAGCACTGTGAGATATGCCTGTATATGTGATTAACATGAGCACTGTGAGATATCCCTGTATGTGTGGTTAACATGAGCACTGTGAGATATGTCTGTATGTGTGGTTAACATGAGCACTGTGATATATGCCTGCATGTGTGGTTAACATGAGCACTGTCAGATATGCCTGTATATGTGGTTAACATGAGCACTGTGATATATGCCTGTATGTGTGGTTAACATGAGCAGTGTGAGATATGCCTGTATGTGTGGTTAACATGAGCACTGTCAGATATGCCTGTATATGTGGTTAACATGAGCACTGTGAGATATGCCTGTATGTGTGGTTAACATGAGCACTGTGAGATATGCCTGTATGTGTATGTGTGGTTAACATGAGCACCATGAGATATGCCTGTATGTGTGGTTAACATGAGCACTGTGAGATATGCCTGTATGTGTGGTTAACATGACCACTGTGAGATATGCCTGTATGTGTGGTTAACATGAGCACTGTGAGATATGCCTGTATGTGTGGTTAACATGAGCACCGTGAGATATGCCTGTATGTGTGATTAACATGAGCACTGTGAGATATGCCTGTATGTGTGATTAACATGAGCACTGTGAGATATGCCTGTATGTGTGGTTAACATGAGCACTGTGAGATATGCCTGTATGTGTGGTTAACATGAGCACTGTGAGATATGTCTGTATGTGTGGTTAACATGACCACTGTGAGATATGCCTGTATGTGTGGTTAACATGAGCACCATGAGATATGCCTGTATGTGTGGTTAACATGAGCACTGTGAGATATGCCTGTATGTGTGGTTAACATGAGCACTGTGAGATATGCCTGTATGTGTGGTTAACATGAGCACTGTGAGATATGCCTGTATGTGTGGTTAACATGAGCACTGTGAGATATGCCTGTATGTGTGGTTAACATGAGCACCATGAGATATGCCTGTATGTGTGGTTAACATGAGCACTGTGAGATATGCCTGTATGTGTGGTTAACATGAGCACTGTGAGATATGCCTGTATGTGTGGTTAACATGAGCACCGTGAGATATGCCTGTATGTGTGGTTAACATGAGCACTGTGAGATATGCCTGTATGTGTGGTTAACATGAGCACTGTGAGATATGCCTGTATGTGTGGTTAACATGAGCACTGTGAGATATGCCTGTATGTGTGGTTAACATGAGCACCATGAGATATGCCTGTATGTGTGGTTAACATGACCACTGTGAGATATGCCTGTATGTGTGGTTAACATGAGCACCGTGAGATATGCCTGTATGTGTGGTTAACATGACCACTGTGAGATATGCCTGTATGTGTGGTTAACATGAGCACCGTGAGATATGCCTGTATGTGTGGTTAACATGAGCACCGTGAGATATGCCTGTATGTGTGGTTAACATAAGCACTGTGAGATATGCCTGTATGTGTGGTTAACATGAGCACTGTGAGATATGCCTGTATGTGTGGTTAACATGAGCACTGTGAGATATGCCTGTATGTGTGGTTAACATGAGCACTGTGAGATATGCCTGTATGTGTGGTTAACATGAGCACTGTGAGATATGCCTGTATGTGTGGTTAACATGAGCACCATGAGATATGCCTGTATGTGTGGTTAACATGAGCACTGTGAGATATGCCTGTATGTGTGGTTAACATGAGCACCATGAGATATGCCTGTATGTGTGGTTAACATGAGCACCATGAGATATGCCTGTATGTGTGGTTAACATGAGCACCATGAGATATGCCTGTATGTGTGGTTAACATGAGCACCATGAGATATGCCTGTATGTGTGGTTAACATGAGCACCATGAGATATGATTGTATGTGTGGTTAACATGAGCACTGTGAGATATGCCTGTATGTGTGGTTAACATGAGCACCGTGAGATATGCCTGTATGTGTGGTTAACATGAGCACCGTGAGATATGCCTGTATGTGTGGTTAAAGAGCATGGAGCAGGGTAATTCCTTTGCTAAATGTATACTTAACCTTGTCCCTATGTCCATTTGAAAAGTTAATGCATCATTAAAAAAAAAAAAAAAAAAGTTTGAAAAAAAATATGGAGAAAAACACCTTCCTTTTTCAGAAGGAAATAACAGACTTTTATTCTGTTAGAAAAAGCCTGCTACGTCACAGTGGGGAGTGGCTTCCGCGTGCGTGTCTCCCTCTCCCCTCCCACTCTCGTCAAATCCATGGTCAAATCAGTCGTATTTCAGGACAGATAGCAGGTCAGGTACGTACGCTAGTCAAAGTCAATCAGTCAGCCAGTTAGTCGGTCGGTTAGTTGGTAGGTTAATCACTAGTTAGTTTTTAGTATATAGTTAGTCATTTAGTCAGTAGCTGCCTGTAGTAAGTCGTTGTCAGTGAGTTTTGGGTCGGGTGTCGCCAGGTTACTGCATGCAGATAACAAGCTGTCAGCTCCACTCTGCTGCTGCTGCCTGTCTGCGTGACACTCTCTTTCTATCTCTCTCTCTCTCTCTCTCTCTCTCTCTCGGTGTGTGTGTGTGTGTGTGTGTGTGTGTGTGTGTGTGTGTGTGTGTGTGTGTGTGTGTGTGTGTGTGTGTGTGTGTGTGTGTGTGTGTGTGTGTGTGCGTGCGTGCGTGTGTGTGTATCGAATTACAGTCCGCACCTCGGCCCGCCTCTGCTCGCTTGTGTGTGTGTCAAATTACAGTCCACACCTCGGCCCGCCTCCGCTGCTTTCAAGCTCCTTCATAACTCTCTCTCCGCGGTCCGTTGTGGGCTGTTCCTGCTCTCTTTCACTGTCAAAATTAGCCTGAGGACCATCACATGCATGTGCATAAACATTTGCTACCTCCTCTTCCTCCTGAAAACCGGCGTTAGCATCCATAGTGTGTGACTGACAGCCCTGACCTAAGTGACTACAGACAGAGGGACAGACGGGCATGCCTGGCGACTCCCTACACTGACGTCAGAGTTTTGGGGTCCAAGATGTCAAAATAAAAGTTCAAAAAATAAAACGACCCCAGAAGTCACTGTAGTGTATATGTAAGTGTCTTAATGTGAAAATCAAGTTCCTCCATAATTCACCTACACATTGACTGATTGGGGTCTCTAACCTGCCCCATGCTCTTTAACATGAGCACCGTGAGATATGCCTGTATGTGTGGTTAACATGAGCACCATGAGATGCCTGTATGTGTGGTTAACATGAGCACTGTGAGATATGCCTGTATGTGTGGTTAACATGAGCACTGTGAGATATGCCTGTATGTGTGGTTAACATGAGCACCGTGAGAGATGCCTGTATGTGTGGTTAACATGAGCACCGTGATATATGCCTGTATGTGTGGTTAACATGAGCACTGTGAGATATGCCTGTATGTGTGGTTAACATGAGCACCGTGAGATATGCCTGTATGTGTGGTTAACATGAGCACCGTGATATATGCCTGTATGTGTGGTTAACATGAGCACCGTGAGATATGCCTGTATGTGTGGTTAACATGAGCACCGTGATATATGCCTGTATGTGTGGTTAACATGAGCACTGTCAGATATGCCTGTATGTGTGGTTAACATGAGCACCGTGAGATATGCCTGTATGTGTGGTTAACATAAGCACTGTGAGATATGCCTGTATGTGTGGTTAACATGAGCACCATGAGATATGCCTGTATGTGTGGTTAACATGAGCACCATGAGATATGCCTGTATGTGGGGTTAACATAAGCACTGTGAGATATGCCTGTATGTGTGGTTAACATGAGCACCATGAGATATGCCTGTATGTGTGGTTAACATGAGCACCGTGAGATATGCCTGTATGTGTGGTTAACATGAGCACTGTGTGAGATATGCCTGTATGTGTGGTTAACATGAGCACCGTGAGATATGCCTGTATGTGTGGTTAACATGAGCACTGTGAGATATGCCTGTATGTGTGGTTAACATGAGCACCGTGAGATATGCCTGTATGTGTGGTTAACATGAGCACTGTCAGATATGCCTGTATGTGTGGTTAACATGAGCACCGTGAGATATGTCTGTATGTGTGGTTAACATGAGCACTGTGAGATATGCCTGTATGTGTGGTTAACTTGAGCACCGTGAGATATGCCTGTATGTGTGGTTAACATGAGCACCATGAGATATGCCTGTATGTGTGGTTAACATGAGCACTGTGAGATATGCCTGTATGTGTGGTTAACATGAGCACTGTGAGATATGCCTGTATGTGTGGTTAACATGAGCACTGTGAGATATGCCTGTATGTGTGGTTAACATGAGCACCGTGAGATATGCCTGTATGTGTGGTTAACATGAGCACTGTGAGATATGCTTGTATGTGTGGTTAACATGAGCACTGTCAGATATGCCTGTATGTGTGGTTAACATGAGCACTGTGAGATATGCCTGTATGTGTGGTTAACATGAGCACTGTCAGATATGCCTGTATGTGTGGTTAACATGACCACTGTGAGATATGCCTGTATGTGTGGTTAACATGAGCACTGTGAGATATGCCTGTATGTGTGGTTAACATGAGCACCGTGAGATATGCCTGTATGTGTGGTTAACATGAGCACTGTGAGATATGCCTGTATGTGTGGTTATCATGAGCACCATGAAATATGCCTGTATGTGTGGTTAACATGAGCACCATGAGATATGCCTGTATGTGTGGTTAACATGAGCACTGTGAGATATGCCTGTATGTGTGGTTAACATGAGCACCATGAGATATGCCTGTATGTGTGGTTAACATGAGCACTGTGAGATATGCCTGTATGTGTGGTTAACATGAGCACCATGAGATATGCCTGTATGTGTGGTTAACATGAGCACTGTGAGATATGCCTGTATGTGTGGTTAACATGAGCACCATGAGATATGCCTGTATGTGTGGTTAACATGAGCACCATGAGATATGCCTGTATGTGTGGTTAAAGGCACTGTGTGTAAGATTCTGCACTATTAAATATCCCCAAACCAATACCTTGTATATATAGAGGAGGTATAGTGATTTATTTCTGTGTTTACAACTAAGCCACGCCCCCTCCCTGTGTTGTGATGGCCCTCTGTCCTTCCCCTCTAACATCCCGAATCTGTTTAGATAGAAACCCCTCCCCCGAGAAGCCGACCTAGTGAGCCCCTCCCAGCCCACAGCAGAAAACAGAATTTTGTAGACCAAGATGGCGGAACCCTGATGCGGGCATTCCTGACTTTTACATTCCCTGATCCACCTTATGCGGTTTCATACTTTAGCCAAATCGCCGCCGAAAAGAAATATCTCAGACCAGAGTCAACCTTGCCGGTCTGGCTTTCACTAGATGGAGAGCCCTACGAGCAGCTATATCTGGCCTGCAAAGTGACTCGGAGCTGGCCTGTTCTCCTGTACACAGTGGTAAGTAACGTTATCGCGTTTGCATGTCCCATTTCAGTAACGTTACGCATGATAGCGAAATGTACAAGTTGTTATCGATATTGTGAATTTGTTCTGTGAATGTTGTAATCACTTGGCTAACTGTTGCTTTTCACGGCTATTCAAATGACTTTACACTGCTAGTAGCCTGCTGCAGGATTTGATTAGCTTGTCGTTCGTGTATAACTTATACACAGACATTCTGTTGACATGCATGACATAACGTTACTTCCCATTACAAATTCCGCATGCATTTTCTGTTTATAATTACGTCCAGTTGCTGTCACTATGACGCAGAACGGTATAGTAATGTGTAAACACTTAGAAAGGGCATGGAGAAAAGCTAGCTTCGCTAATGTTAGCAGTTTGTTGTTCTATTCTATCTAACTAAGCAACGTTACATTAGAAAATAGCTGTAACACCGTCCAAACAAATCAAGGTTTGGTAAAAGTATCTAATTCATGACAATGTGGAGGAACCCTGCCTTGATATCTACCAGCTACAAAATAGATGATTCAAATTAATACTAAACACGTTTCCATTTGTCTGATTTTCAAGGTGCCAGTCATCCAGAAGATGACAAGATAGAAAACAAGTGGACCCACCATTATGATATTTGAGATGGAGAAATTGTGCTTTTATAGCAAACCTGTATAATACATGTTCTATCATCTTTGATGTTTAGATGTTTGCTGTCTGCAATCTTCTGTACACCAATAAAGTTGATATGACTTCATCCATGTCTCTTGGCCACTATTCTCCATTGTAACATTAGATTTGCCTAAAGCTGAGTGTGTCTAGCTACAGTAGCCTAGTGCCTACCAGTATTTGTGTTTATGTGTATATATAGCCTACTTTATATAATAGACAGTGTATGTGATGTTTCTCAGTACATTGATTTCACAACTTCGTTTATCAGAAAAAATACTTTATTTGCAAAACTAAAATATGGGCTACACCAGGATGACGTGACCAGTTCCATCAGCTATGCGGTTCTTCAGGATGTCGACAAGATCTGCTATCGTCCTACAGCCGACCTTCCTCTCTGCGACCCTGTCTCCTCTTTGTCCCACTGGTGCTAGCCTGGCTTCAGGCATACAGCTTGGTTTGCCTGCCTATAAAATACAGCAGTGATTCAAGCGTTTGAAATTAGTTTGAACAACTCTAACAATGAGAAAATACTAGCGTTGCACTATGAATACATTTTGGCCATGTCTTGGTATTAGCAGACGAACAAAAACACAGGCTAAGCTACTCACTGTTGACAGACAGCTGTGGTTAGCTAGCGATGTCCCCAACATTGAATTGAAATCATCCTAATTTAGCTATGTCAACCTGGTTTTAGACAACGTTTTGCCTAACTGTACTTAGCAATAGGGCAGGCTATGCAAAAGGTTAGGTTACAATGTAACCTTTTCAAAATCCATGTAACCATTACATGGATTTTGATCGGTTAGCAGATTATACAAATAAGTCTTACCAAGCGGACTATTGTCAATATCCTAAAGGTTTATGACTATCATGTGAAATTTGTCATTACTCAAGCCAAATACATAGCCGAGATGCATTCTTGCTTGTTTTATGTACTTACGTCTGCAGTAGGTAGGCTATGCACAAAATAGTTGTTTATATCTCCGTTGCTTGGGAGGGAGGGAGGGAGGGAGGGAGGTGGGGGAACCAGGAAGTGCTGTGCGCTGGTGGGTGGGATCGAGATTGTTTGGGTAAACAAGTTTTGTTATGGTTTGAAATGGCGACATCTAGTGGACAAAAAAATCACACACAGTGCCTTTAACATGAGAACTGTGAGATATGCCTGTATGTGTGGTTAACATGAGCACCATGAGATATGCCTGTATGTGTGGTTAACATGAGCACTGTGAGATATGCCTGTATGTGTGGTTAACATGAGCACTGTGAGATATGCCTGTATGTGTGGTTAACATGAGCACTGTGAGATATGCCTGTATGTGTGGTTAACATGAGCACCGTGAGATATGCCTGTATGTGTGGTTAACATGAGCACTGTGAGATATGCCTGTATGTGTGGTTAACATGAGCACTGTGAGATATGCCTGTATGTGTGGTTAACATGAGCACCGTGAGATATGCCTGTATGTGTGGTTAACATGAGCACCATGAGATATGCCTGTATGTGTGGTTAACATGAACACCGTGAGATATGCCTGTATGTGTGGTTAACATGAGCACTGTGAGATATGCCTGTATGTGTGGTTAACATGAGCACTGTGAGATATGCCTGTATGTGTGGTTAACATGAGCACCATGAGATATGCCTGTATGTGTGGTTAACATGAGCACTGTGAGATATGCCTGTATGTGTGGTTAACATGAGCACCATGAGATATGCCTGTATGTGTGGTTACCATGAGCACCATGAGATATGCCTGTATGTGTGGTTAACATGAGCACTGTGAGATATGCCTGTATGTGTGGTTAACATGAGCACCGTGAGATATGCCTGTATGTGTGGTTAACATGAGCACCATGAGATGCCTGTATGTGTGGTTAACATGAGCACTGTGAGATATGCCTGTATGTGTGGTTAACATGAGCACTGTGAGATATGCCTGTATGTGTGGTTAACATGAGCACCGTGAGATATGCCTGTATGTGTGGTTAACATGAGCACCGTGATATATGCCTGTATGTGTGGTTAACATGAGCACCGTGAGATATGCCTGTATGTGTGGTTAATATGAGCACTGTCAGATATGCCTGTATGTGTGGTTAACATGAGCACCGTGAGATATGTCTGTATGTGTGGTTAACATGAGCACTGTGAGATATGCCTGTATGTGTGGTTAACATGAGCACCGTGAGATATGCCTGTATGTGTGGTTAACATGAGCACTGTGAGATATGCCTGTATGTGTGGTTAACATGAGCACCATGAGATATGCCTGTATGTGTGGTTAACATGATTACCGTGATATATGCCTGTATGTGTGGTTAACATGAGCACTGTGAGATATGCCTGTATGTGTGGTTAACATGAGCACCATGAGATATGCCTGTATGTGTGGTTAACATGATTACCGTGAGATATGCCTGTATGTGTGGTTAACATGAGCACTGTGAGATATGCCTGTATGTGTGGTTAACATGAGCACCATGAGATGCCTGTATGTGTGGTTAACATGAGCACCATGAGATATGCCTGTATGTGTGGTTAACATGAGCACCATGAGATATGGTTAACATGAGCACCGTGAGATATGCCTGTATGTGTGGTTAACATGAGCACCGTGAGTTATGTGTGGTTAACATGAGCATCATGAGATATGCCTGTATGTGTGGTTAACATGAGGACCATGATATATGCCTGTATGTGTGGTTAACATGAGCACTGTGAGATATGCCTGTATGTGTGGTTAACATGAGCACCATGAGATATGCCTGTATGGGTGGTTAACATGAGCACTGTGAGATATGCCTGTATGTGTGGTTAACATGAGCACCATGAGATATGATTGTATGTGTGGTTAACATGAGCACTGTGAGATATGCCTGTATGTGTGGTTAACATGAGCACTGTGAGATATGTCTGTATGTGTGGTTAACATGAGCACTGTGAGATATGTCTGTATGGGTGGTTAACTCATTCAGGGCCAGTTTAGGACTGCCAATATTTAGCACAGGCCAAAGATTTTCATAATTGTTGGTCATCTTTCAAGACCCACAGTAAATTATCTATTAGCACCAGAGTGATTTGCAATACCTCAAAATGAAGATGTACGTCTCTGGGTTCACCAGGAAAAAAAAGTGAGCTTTTAGCATGTTCTGTACTCTACTTATATCCATTTATATACACCCTGTTTTCACCCAAAATGTCTCTCTCAGATGACAAACAGGAGCAAATGCAATTTCTGTAAAATACACATTCTCAAGCAGAACTCGCTCTCAATTCTTTTATTTTGAACTGTATTGACATCAGACATGTAAATACTATTCGTTATGACACAAATGAAAAAAAAAAAATATATATATATATATATATATACACATGAAGTGCTTTTTTTTACATTCAACAATACAGCAGTGTGAGTGAGTGTGCAGACAGACACACAGACAGACAGACAGAGAGACAGACAGACAGACACACCGACAGACAGACAGACAGACAGACAGACAGACAGACACACACACAGACACACACACAGACACACACACACACACACACACACACGATCCCCCTTCGTTGCGTGATTTCTAACCCCACATAGGATAAGCAATAACCACGCCCTGTGGCGCCGGGATTGGCCAGGAGCAACACTGGAGGGCACGCAGTCCAGCGATTTCATGAAGCTCTTGAGAACGGACAGCGGGCTTCTGCCTGCCTAGCTGTTCGTGTGCTGCTCGTCCATGTCTCCCTGTCATATCCTCCCTGCTATCGTTCCCGTTTTCCCCTCGGCTATTCAACACGTCCTCACCGCCCTCTGATCACTGCTGATCGATCATTTCCTCATTCCTCCGATGATCAAACGCATCTGTGGATTACTTTCTCCGGTTTTCTCCAGCTGGCACACAGGAAAGCGACCAGCTCCTGCAGCGCGCGAGGGGCGTTTCAATGGCGTTTCTCCTGTCTGCACAAGGCAAGCTCCTTATCCGTTTGCTTTTCCTCCTGCTCAATTTCAAAACAACAGCTGCGGTATGTGTTTGTTCACGTGTTGTCTTAGATGATAGGGACCTGATACCATGTGACAGGCTGGGGAAGTGTTTTAACTACGCCCTGCAGTAATAAAAACAAAAACACGTCAAACACGTCATTGGCCCTCTGGGCTATTCCTGATAACACGTCAAAGACGTCATTGGCCCTGAATGAGTTAACATGAGCACTGTGAGATATGCCTGTATGTGTGATTAACATGAGCACCGTGATATATGCCTGTATGTGTGGTTAACATGAGCCCCGTGAGATATGCCTGTATGTGTGGTTAACATGAGCACTGTGAGATATGCCTGTATGTGTGGTTAACATGAGCACCGTGAGATATGTCTGTATGTGTGGTTAACTAACCGTTAACATGAGCACTGTGAGATATGCCTGTATGTGTGGTTAACATGAGCACTGTCAGATATGCCTGTATGTGTGGTTAACATGAGCACTGTGAGATATGCCTGTATGTGTGGTTAACAAGAGCACCGTGAGATATGCCTGTATGTGTGGTTAACATGAGCACCATGAGATATGCCTGTATGTGTGATTAACATGAGCACTGTGAGATATGCCTGTATGTGTGGTTAACATGAGCACTGTGAGATATGCCTGTATGTGTGGTTAACATGAGCACCATGAGATATGCCTGTATGTGTGGTTAACATGAGCACCGTGAGATATGCCTGTATGTGTGGTTAACATGAGCACTGTGAGACATGCCTGTATGTGTGGTTAACATGAGCACTGTGAGATATGCCTGTATGTGTGGTTAACATGAGCACCGTGAGATATGCCTGTATGTGTGGTTAACATGAGCACTGTGAGATATGCCTGTATGTGTGATTAACATGAGCACTGTGAGATATGCCTGTATGTGTGGTTAACATGAGCACCATGAGATATGCCTGTATGTGTGGTTAACATGAGCACTGTGAGATATGCCTGTATGTGTGGTTAACATGAGCACTGTGAGATATGCCTGTATGTGTGGTTAACATGAGCACCATGAGATATGCCTGTATGTGTGGTTAACATGAGCACTGTGAGATATGCCTGTATGTGTGGTTAACATGAGCACCATGAGATATGCCTGTATGTGTGGTTAACATGAGCACCATGAGATATGCCTGTATGTGTGGTTAACATGAGCACTGTGAGATATGTCTGTATGTGTGGTTAACATGAGCACTGTGAGATATGCCTGTATGTGTGGTTAACATGAGCACTGTGAGATATGCCTGTATGTGTGGTTAACATGAGCACCATGAGATATGCCTGTATGTGTGGTTAACATGAGCACCATGAGATATGCCTGTATGTGTGGTTAACATGAGCACCATGAGATATGCCTGTATGTGTGGTTAACATGAGCACTGTGAGATATGCCTGTATGTGTGGTTAACATGAGCACCATGAGATATGATTGTATGTGTGGTTAACATGAGCACTGTGAGATATGCCTGTATGTGTGGTTAACATGAGCACCGTGAGATATGCCTGTATGTGTGGTTAACATGAGCACCGTGAGATATGCCTGTATGTGTGGTTAACATGAGCACCATGAGATATGCCTGTATGTGTGGTTAACATGAGCACTGTGAGATATGCCTGTATGTGTGGTTAACATGAGCACTGTGAGATATGCCTGTATGTGTGGTTAACATGAGCACTGTGAGATATGCCTGTATGTGTGGTTAACATGAGCACTGTGAGATATGCCTGTATGTGTGGTTAACATGAGCACCATGAGATATGCCTGTATGTGTGGTTAACATGAGATATGCCTGTATGTGTGGTTAACATGAGCACTGTGAGATATGCCTGTATGTGTGGTTAACATGAGCACTGTGAGATATGCCTGTATGTGTGGTTAACATGAGCACCATGAGATATGCCTGTATGTGTGGTTAACATGAGCACCGTGAGATATGCCTGTATGTGTGTGTAACCTGTAGGTTAGGTCACGCCCTGGCATGCCCATAGGTTATTACCCTCACGACACAACCAATCCAGTTAGATCCCATATCAGCCCCCGGAAATAAATACCGGTAACGTAGGTGCCTCCACCTTTCATTCCCCCGGTTGGAGCGTTGCTGTCTGGGCTGCTGAGCTGAGCACACTGAGCTGAGCGTGGTTGAGGTAGGCTGAAGGATTGTTTGGTGCGCGCACATTGCCCACTTGCTCAAATGGCTCGTTAAAGCCTGTAACTGTCTTCTAGACGTATCCGTGTGCGGCTGCTGCTGGTCTGGAGACCTGTGTCCCGTCCGACGGGTTGGTACAGCAAGCAAGGTATTGACACTGACTGATCTTTTACCTCACGTGTAACCAATTGATATCCAAGCTAATGCATGTGTGTATCCTTGTGCTGTGCATCAGAAGACGGCGTGTGAAACCCAGCGTGAGTGTGGCCACAAAACGGCGTGTGTGTGTCCAGCGTGTGGTATCATTCACAGCCAAGGTACAATGTTTGGAAATAGTTACTGTAGTGCATTCGAGGTGTAATTATCATTCATGTATTAATGCTTGTTTTTGTATTTCTTTGTACAGCAGAGACTGCCGCTGCTGTTTTGCCTATAGCAACTCTTTTGTAAAACAGGCCACTTGACGTGTCTTTTTATTTCTTTGTTTTATTCTCCCAGCGTTTTATAACTAGAAAGGTCATTTAATCTAACTTTATTACCAAACCTTGTTTGAGGATAGATACATCCTATCAAGGTGCCCGGCCACCTTTTATACAGGAGGACAGCAGAGTGGTTCTTTTGGTTTTCAATGTGCATTTGTTTGACAGTGTGCTTTTGTCATATCTTATTGTAGTGTTTGGTGTGGTTTAAACCACGACTGCGACTCCTCTTATACTGTAGGTGGGCTAAGTCCCTCGTATCATCAATCTATCCTCCATTCCTAATAACTTGTGTTTGGTTAGTTAGTATTGGCCATTCTACCGACTGAACATTTCTTATGCTGTTCCCATCTCTTTATCAGATTTGTTTTATTGCATAAAATAAATCTATTTTGTATTTGGTATCTCTCTCCCGTCTCTGATTTAACTTGTGGATTCCTGTGCGGGGTGAAACCATATTGGTGATTTCTCTGGTTTAATACCAGTCTGGATTCATACAAGGTATTCTTTGGGTGAAAGTCCTAAGGTGGCGTTGTCGACATTTTAATACAATTGGCCGAGTTACACTCTGGCTCGGTTACAAATTGGCGCTGTCGGCAGGATCCACAGTCAGAGACGTGTGTTTTAACTGGGAGATTTTTATTTTTTATTTTTTTAAGTACGCTCAAGTGGTTTGTTTCTAAGGCAAAACAGCAGTTGGCACCACGGGGGACCGGATCTTCACCTGGCCAAGGAGTCCCAGCATCAACTGCTTACAGCCATGTCGGAACTGCAGGAATTGCGGGAGCTTGTGGCACAGCTCCAGGCAGAAAAAGACGCTCTCATACAGCAACAGGCACCGCCAGGAACGAGTGCCACTAATGACTCTGTCCCCTCTGAGCGTGTGTTCTACTTTCCCAGGGAGAGAAAATGCCCTTTATTTAGAGGGACCCATGGCATTGGAGTAGGGGAGTGGATCGAGGAGTTACGAGCTAGCATGAGAGCTAGACATGTGGGACTCAATGACCAGGCACACTTCGTGTTTGATCATCTAGAGGGAGAAGCTAAAGATGAGATCCGGTATAGGCCACGGGCTGAGCGGGAGGACTCTGAGCGCATTTTTACTATTTTACGGGACCTGTATGGGTGCTCGAAATCTTATGTCTCCCTACAGGAAGATTTCTTTTCACGGAAACAGCTGGAGGGGGAAACATTACAAGAGTACTCTCATGCGCTTAATTGTCTTATGGGGAAAGTTGTTGCTAGCGCCCCTGCTAGAATGACCAATTCCGCTGTGCTACTACGTGACCAATTCATTGAGAATGTTAATGATTCTGCTTTACGCAGGGAACTGAAGCGGCTGGTACGTTGTGATGCCCTCCTGTCTTTGTTAGATGTGCGGGCTGAAGCCATTCGATGGGAACGTGAGAGTAGGCCAAATTCTGGAGCCCCTACATATTCTGTCCCTTCTCTGTGTGCTGCACAGAATTCTAGATTCCAGGGACAGTTTAACCGTCCACCGACTAGTCCCACCAACTCTCAAATAGAGAAGTTAACGGTCATGTTGCAGCAACAACAGGAGCAGATTAATCAGCTGAATCAGAGCCTCCTAAGGATGCAAGCCCCCCCACGCCCCAGCAGGTTTGCCCAGCCCAATACTTTTATTTGCAGACGGTGCCAACAGCCAGGCCACTATGCTAGGGATTGTGAAAATGAAAGGGTCCCATCCCAGCCCAATAACTTTGTTCGTGCCCCACAGGTTGCAGCTACCACGACCTCCCAGCAGGCGGAAAACTAGCTCCCTCGAATGTGCAGAGCCAAACATTTGGAGGGGACCTCAGAGGCTCAACAGATGACGGTCCAGTAGAAAAGACAGTGACAGGCCGGCTGATCGCCCCTTGCCCCCAGGTGACCGTTAAGTTGGCAGGAGTAGAGGTAAATTGCTTGCTTGACACAGGGTCTATGGTGTCAACGATAGTCGAAAGTTTCTTTAAGGAAAACTTTCAGGATAAACTTAAGTCTTGTCATTGGTTACAATTACGGGCTGCAAATGGGTTAGAGATCCCCTACCTCGGTTATATGGAGCTAGATGTTCAGGTGTGTGGCAAGACCATCCCTAAACGAGGGGTTTTGGTTGTTAAGGACCCCCCTGGGCAGTCAAGTCCACCTGAGGTTCCGGGTATTTTGGGAATGAACATCATTCGGGGCTGTTACGATGAACTGTTTACACAGCATGGGCCTGATTTGTTTTCCCTTCCAGCAGTACAGGGTGCCCCTGAGCGATGGCAGCAAGCCCTCCAGTATTGCCACCAGGCTGAGTCACAGACCCCCGCTGTGTTGACAGGCCTTGCTAGGGTTCGTGGTAGGAGACCAGTGTGCATACCAGGCGGCACAATCAAGGTGGTAGCTGCAACCTGTTCCGCTCGGCTCGGGTCCGCGGGGGGCGTATTGTTAGAGCCATTGACCAACGGTAGTCAGCTACCTGAAGGGCTGTTAGTGTCTCCTGCCCTTGTACGCGTCAGTCGAGGTACAGCCTACATACCAGTTGTTAATGTTGGCCTTTCTGCAGTTACACTTCACCACCGCTGCTCACTAGGGCTTTTGACAAAAGCGGAAGTTGCAAACCTACCAACAGGGATCAGTGAGGTTAGGAATGAGTCGGGACAGGTCACTGTAACTGTTAACTCCCAGGCTGGGAAGGCTAGCACAGTGCAGGAGCAGATTCAAGCACTCGACCTAACTGTTCTCCCAGAGGCAGAGCAGTGTCAAGTTAGAAGACTACTGTTGAAACATCAGTCAGTGTTCTCTGCTTTTGAGGGGGACCTTGGCTGTACCAACCTGATCTCACATGAAATTCCCTTACTCGATGACGTACCTGTAAGACAAAGGTATCGGCGCATTCCCCCGTCTGATTATGAGGCTGTTAAAACCCATATAAACCAGCTGTTAGAGACCCAAGTGATTAGGGAGAGTAGTAGCCCCTACGCCTCACCCATCGTCCTGGTTCGGAAGAAGGATGGCAGCCTTCGCCTGTGTGTGGACTACCGACAGTTAAACCGGAAGACGAGAAAGGACGCTTTTCCTCTCCCCCGAATAGAGGAATCATTGGACGCGCTGTCGGGAGCCAAGTGGTTCTCCACAATGGACCTGGTGAGTGGCTACAACCAGGTACCAGTAGCAGAACAGGACAAGCCAAAGACTGCTTTTTGCACCCCGTTTGGACTGTTTGAGTTCAACCGGATGCCATTCGGGCTCTGTAATGCACCAGGTACATTCCAGCGCCTCATGGAAAGAATGTTTGGTGCACAAAACTGTCAATCACTACTGTTGTACTTAGACGACATTATTGTTTTTTCTTCCAGCGTGGGGGAACATCTGAGCCGTCTGGATCCTGTGTTGAGCCGGTTGCATCAGGAGGGACTTAAAGTGAAATTGGAGAAATGCTCTTTCTTTAAAAAAGAAGTGCAGTACCTGGGCCACCTCATCTCGGAGGAAGGTGTTTCCACCGATCCAAGTAAGATATCGACCGTTGCAAATTGGCCTCATCCCACTAATGTTTCTGAACTCAAATCCTTTCTAGGCTTCGCTAGTTACTACAGGCGCTTTGTGGAAGGGTTTTCTAAATTGGCTGCACCACTGAATCGGTTAGCGGCAGAACTTTTAGAAGGAAGAACTCGTAAAGGCCGTAGAGTGTTGCTGGGGAACGCCTGGTCGGAGAGCTGTGAAAACAGCTTCCAAGAGCTCAAGGCCCGGCTGGTAAGCGCCCCCATCTTGGCG
Source organism: Poromitra crassiceps (assembly GCF_964638095.1). Classification (NCBI taxonomy): domain Eukaryota; kingdom Metazoa; phylum Chordata; class Actinopteri; order Beryciformes; family Melamphaidae; genus Poromitra; species Poromitra crassiceps. The sequence continues at coordinate 10,423,195 of NC_139630.1, forward strand.
TTTTCTAACTTCTCCCTCCCGTTCATCCTTGAGGTTGATGCCAGTCACTGTGGTTTGGGCGCAGTCTTGTCCCAGGAACAAGAGGGCAAAGTGAGGCCAGTCGCTTATGCTAGTCGAAGCCTACACCCTGCAGAGAAAAACTACAGCTCCATGAAATTAGAATTCCTCGGGATGAAGTGGGCGATGACTGAGAAGTTCAAGGAGTATTTGTGGGGGCAGGAATGTGTGGTGTGGACTGATAATAATCCTCTTTGCCATTTAGAAACGGCAAAACTGGCAGCTACCGAGCAGCGATGGGTTGGAGAGATGTCTGCGTTTAACTACAGCGTCCGGTACCGCCCGGGGCGCACCAACAAGAACGCGGACGCATTGTCAAGACAACCCTCACATCAGACACCGCCGGGGACAGCCGTACCTGTGGCCCTACAGTTAGCCAGCGGAGGGTGTAGGCCTGAACATGTTGTACAGTCTGCTGTAATTGCCTTGCCATCTCGCACCCCCACTGATCTGCAGGCACTCCAGCAAGCTGATCCGGCTATTGGGCCTTTTCTCCATTTTTGGCGGGAACAACGGATGCCAAGCCGGGGCGAAAAGGAGAGCCTGGACCCCCAAGTGCGTGGGCTGATACGGCAGTGGGGTCGGATTGTCGAAGCACACAGCATCTTATACCGCCGGTTCTTCCGTCCAGATGGAGGGGAGGAGGTCCGTCAACTGCTGTTGCCACAGACCCTCAAGGAGGAGGTCCTAATGCAGCTGCACCAGAACCACGGCCACCAGGGGGTAGAGCGGACCACGGAGCTGGCCAGACAGAGATGCTACTGGCCAGGGATGGACCAAGAGATAAAGGAGTGGTGTAAAAACTGTGAGCGCTGTACGATTGCCAAGGCTACCCAACCACAGATTCGGGCACCCATGGGTCACCTGCTAGCAGCAAGACCTAATCACATTCTGGCCATCGATTTCACCGTGTTGGAGCCCTCCAGGGATGGTAAAGAACATGTTTTAATTATGACTGACGTTTTCTCTAAATTCACTCAGGCTATACCCACTAAGGACCAGAGGGCGGCTACAGTGGCAAAGGCGCTAATCCAGGAGTGGTTCTATCGATACGGGGTCCCAGCCCGTCTGCACTCCGACCAGGGGAGAAACTTTGAGAGCGCCTTGGTTCAGCAGCTGTGTGAACTATATGGAGTACAGAAGACGCGCACCACCCCCTACCACCCGCAGGGGAACGGTCAGTGTGAGAGATTCAATCGCACCCTACACAACCTGCTGCGTACACTCCCACCGACACAGAAGAGTCACTGGCCTGAACACCTACCCCAGCTGGTATTTAATTACAACAGTACAGCCCATCAGTCAACTGGCGAGTCGCCACACTTCCTGATGTTTGGGCAAGAGCCTCACCTACCTGTGGACTTCCTTTTAGGCCATCTGCCAGAGCCCACAGCAGGAAACGTGTGCGACTGGGTTGGGGAGCACAGACGACGACTTCAGGTGGCCTGCGATCATGCAAAGGGGCGGATGGAGACTGCAGCCAGGCAGAGGAAGGAAAGACATGACCAAGCAACACTGAGTGAGCCATTGGAGCTGAACCAAGAGGTCTACTTGCGGGACCACTCTGTTCATGGCCGAAATAAAATACAAGACGCATGGAAGCCCACAGTGTACAGGGTAGTGAAAGCTCCCGAGCCCGGGGGAGTGGTATACTCAATAGCCCCAGTGCAGGACCCCACCCGGGTAAGGAACGTGCACAGAACAATGTTAAAATCTGTCCCTTCTCCCGTGTGCATTCAGTACGGCCCATTGGTCCTGGCAGACTGTGTCGGGGATGGTGGTGCTGAAGAGGACCATGGAGATGACCATGAACAGTGGGTGGTCCTGGAGAGACCTGGTCACCGACCCCCCTCCAGTCAGCAGAGTCCTCCGGTAACTGCACCAGTAAGTCCAGTACTATTGGAAATGACTACCCCTCTGTCTCCATCCCCAACAGAACATGTTTCCGGAAGCAGCGAAGCCGCCCGGCGGAGAACCACCAGGACAACAGCTGGCCGGCACCCTAACCCTCACCACCTCCCAGAACCAATACGGGGGGCGGGCAGGAACTCTGAGGAAGCGGGTTGTAGTAGCATGACCACAGCATTTTTTAGACCCTGGGATTAAGTTTACATCGGCGGGTCGCCGATAGAAAATGGGGGGGGAAGATGTAACCTGTAGGTTAGGTCACGCCCTGGCATGCCCATAGGTTATTACCCTCACGACACAACCAATCCAGTTAGATCCCATATCAGCCCCCGGAAATAAATACCGGTAACGTAGGTGCCTCCACCTTTCATTCCCCCGGTTGGAGCGTTGCTGTCTGGGCTGCTGAGCTGAGCACACTGAGCTGAGCGTGGTTGAGGTAGGCTGAAGGATTGTTTGGTGCGCGCACATTGCCCACTTGCTCAAATGGCTCGTTAAAGCCTGTAACTGTCTTCTAGACGTATCCGTGTGCGGCTGCTGCTGGTCTGGAGACCTGTGTCCCGTCCGACGGGTTGGTACAGCAAGCAAGGTATTGACACTGACTGATCTTTTACCTCACGTGTAACCAATTGATATCCAAGCTAATGCATGTGTGTATCCTTGTGCTGTGCATCAGAAGACGGCGTGTGAAACCCAGCGTGAGTGTGGCCACAAAACGGCGTGTGTGTGTCCAGCGTGTGGTATCATTCACAGCCAAGGTACAATGTTTGGAAATAGTTACTGTAGTGCATTCGAGGTGTAATTATCATTCATGTATTAATGCTTGTTTTTGTATTTCTTTGTACAGCAGAGACTGCCGCTGCTGTTTTGCCTATAGCAACTCTTTTGTAAAACAGGCCACTTGACGTGTCTTTTTATTTCTTTGTTTTATTCTCCCAGCGTTTTATAACTAGAAAGGTCATTTAATCTAACTTTATTACCAAACCTTGTTTGAGGATAGATACATCCTATCAAGGTGCCCGGCCACCTTTTATACAGGAGGACAGCAGAGTGGTTCTTTTGGTTTTCAATGTGCATTTGTTTGACAGTGTGCTTTTGTCATATCTTATTGTAGTGTTTGGTGTGGTTTAAACCACGACTGCGACTCCTCTTATACTGTAGGTGGGCTAAGTCCCTCGTATCATCAATCTATCCTCCATTCCTAATAACTTGTGTTTGGTTAGTTAGTATTGGCCATTCTACCGACTGAACATTTCTTATGCTGTTCCCATCTCTTTATCAGATTTGTTTTATTGCATAAAATAAATCTATTTTGTATTTGGTATCTCTCTCCCGTCTCTGATTTAACTTGTGGATTCCTGTGCGGGGTGAAACCATATTGGTGATTTCTCTGGTTTAATACCAGTCTGGATTCATACAAGGTATTCTTTGGGTGAAAGTCCTAAGGTGGCGTTGTCGACATTTTAATACAATTGGCCGAGTTACACTCTGGCTCGGTTACATGTGGTTAACATGAGCACCATGAGATATGCCTGTATGTGTGGTTAACATGAGATATGCCTGTATGTGTGGTTAACATGAGCACTGTGAGATATGCCTGTATGTGTGGTTAACATGAGCACTGTGAGATATGCCTGTATGTGTGGTTAACATGAGCACCATGAGATATGCCTGTATGTGTGGTTAACATGAGCACCGTGATATATGCCTGTATGTGTGGTTAACATGAGCACTGTGAGATATGCCTGTATGTGTGGTTAACATGAGCACCATGAGATATGCCTGTATGTGTGGTTAACATGAGCACTGTGAGATATGCCTGTATGTGTGGTTAACATGAGCACTGTGAGATATGCCTGTATGTGTGGTTAACATGAGCACCATGAGATATGCCTGTATGTGTGGTTAACATGAGCACCGTGAGATATGCCTGTATGTGTGGTTAACATGAGCACCATGAGATGCCTGTATGTGGCACCAAGTACCAGATCAGGCAAGCTAGCAACAGCTGTCATCTTTCTGCACTTTTTACATGATGGGCGATCTCCACAGAGAAGCTCTAATCCAGAGGTCAAGGCAGCACATGAGTCCAGCAGGGTGGTCCTGATGCAGGTGAAGCAGCACGGTGAGTCCAGCAAGGTGGTCCTGATGCAGGTGAAGCAGCACGGTGAGTCCAGCAAGGTGGTCCTGATGCAGGTGAAGCAGGCAGCACGGTGAGTCCAGCAAGGTGGTCCTGGTGCAGGTGAAGCAGCACGGTGAGTCCAGCAAGGTGGTCCTGATGCAGGTGAAGCAGCACTGTGAGTCCAGCAAGGTGGTCCTGATGCAGGTGAAGCAGCACTGTGAGTCCAGCAAGGTGGTCCTGATGCAGGTGAAGCAGCACGGTGAGTCCAGCAAGGTGGTCCTGATGCAGGTGAAGCAGCACGGTGAGTCCAGCAAGGTGGTCCTGATGCACTCATTGCAGTAACTGTTCCCACAGCATGCTATGATCAGAGCATCAGTCATCAGCTCATTGCACATTGGACAGAGCAGCAGTTCATCCAGGAGTGGATCACACTGATCATCCTCAGAGTAGTTTGCAGGAGGTCCATGTGACTTCTTTGCTATAGGATCATGGTGGTTGGACTGAGATCATGGCTCTGATCTTGTCCTCCTCTGATGCATTAGTGTCAGCCAGGTGTTGAGTCACAGTGTCGGAGAGTTGGTGCAGTGACAAAGGGGATGAGTCAGTGGGTCTCGAAGATCTCACCACCAATGGGAGTGTGACGGACGATCACAGAAGTGTGTGTGGGGATGTGGGCGTCGTCATCAGTGTCCTCTTCCTGGGTCTATGCATCACAGAAGTGTGTGTGGGGATGTGGGTGTCGTCAGCAGTGTCCTCGTCCTGGGTCTATGCATCACAGAAGTGTGTGTGGGGATGTGGGTGTCGTCAGCAGTGTCCTCTTCCTGGGTCTATGCATCACAGAAGTGTGTGTGGGGATGTGGGTGTCGTCAGCAGTGTCCTCTTCCTGGGTCTATGTGTAACCGGTGGCCAACAGTGTTGGAAACACCACAAATATATATATGGGGAGCCACCCAAAACCACCAGGCACAGACAGGAGATAGGATACAACAATGATCTTTATTTATAATAATCTGAGTAAAAAATCATGTGGTGCGACTCTAGGCCCGCCCCAGTCCAGAGATAGGTGTCCCTCCAAGGTCCTCCACTCGATCAATCCTCCTCCGTCCAGCTCCAGGATAGACTGAAAGGGTGAACAAGGGGGACAGTCACTCGACAGATCAACAGGCCCAGGCTCCCTAATAAAAAGTCAGTGATTGGTCCAACAGTCCCGAAACACCGGATGACACTGCAAGCAATTCCACTCGTGAATTATAAACCTCTTGGGTAGTTTGGAGGAGGGGAGCGGACAAAGCTCCACACTCCAATTAGTTGCACACGTGAAAAAAATGACAAACTTCAAGGGCAGTTCGTGGCCAACACAGCTCATAAAAAGCACAAAAAACGAAGGGAGTTTGGCTGGGCCGTTGCTTAAAGTGCAGGAAAATTGCACTGAGTCTGGTTCTGGAGACACCGGTGTGGCTGGGTTAGGCAGAGGCCATTACCACTAGAGCTATGGCTAAAAGTACAGTGTCATATGTAATACAATCCGGTTTGGCCAATCCGAATCAATAATAAAACGTCAGTGAAAAAATCAGCAATGGTGGAAACAGTAAAAAGGGGAATCGTTGTTAGAGGGGTTACTTATCTTGAAGAGGGGGTTATCGTGATAAACCCCCTCTGCCTTCAAGCGACGCTTCCCCCTCTGTAGCCACGCAGTCTGTTCTGTCAGGTCGCTCCTCCGGCGTTACTCCAACAGCCGTAGGTCCGGATGCCGTGTCTGTGTGTCTGTCTTGCCCGGGACTCGTCGGATTGTCTCCCTCTGCTTCTTCTCCCTCTTGCCTCTATGACTGCCTTTTAAGAGAAGAGAAGGACGCCAGCCCACTGCACAAAGCTCCCTCCACTAATTACCTACACCTGTCTTCAATCAGGGTCACTCCTCCCCACATTCATTCAGGTGATTCAGAGTTAAAATAAAGGTACAAAATGTTTAAAGAAACTGGCCTGTGACACCCCCCCACACTTAATGGTTCTAGTCCCTTAGAACCCGGTCCCCAGTCACTCAACACACACAGGCAGACGCTACTCACACTCTGTATCGAGCAGGGGGGTTTCCTTGGTTCTGCCGCTGGGATCGGCGGGGTTGGGGTTCAGGCTCAGCAGGTAGTCTGGCTGGCTCTGCAGGACCTCGTGCATACAGTAGGCCCCAGGTAACTGGAGCAGCCGGGTTCTCTGCTGAAGCTGGGGCAGCTGGGGCAGCGGGAGGGTGGAAACAGGGGCGGAGGAGGTTGCGATGCAGGGTTCGACTGGGTCCCTCCTTGCCTTCAGGCCTCAATTTGTAGACTGGTATGTCCGGCCTAGGACGCTCCACCACCACATATGGTCGCTCCTCCCAGCGGTTACTGAGCTTCCCTTTCGCTTGCCTCCTATTGTCCCACACTAGAACCCTCTCCCCTGGCAATAAAGGTGAGTTGCGGGCCGTCTTGTCATACCGATGTTTGTTTCTGGCGGCCGCGGTCCCCATATGTTCACAAGCTTTTCCATATGCATAAGACATTTGTGCATGATGTTTGGCTACCCACTCAGACGCGGTTGTGGGCTGACTAGACTTTACTACCCCCATGGCCATATCTACAGGGAGACGTGTATGTCTTCCAAACATAAGGTAAGTCGGGGCGTAACCGGTAGAGCTATGGATGCTATTATTATAGGCGTGCACTAGGGGTGGAAGGTAGTCTACCCATCTATCTTGCTGCTCAACCTCAAGCGTCCCCAACAGATTCAGTAGTGTGGCGTTCCACCTCTCGCATGTCCCATTTCCCATAGGGTGGTAGGGGGTCGTGTGACTTTTACGGCACCCATACATTTGACACAGTTCTTGAATGAGCTGGGACTCAAATGAGGGGCCTTGGTCAGAGTGTAAAGTCTCGGGGCAGCGAAAGGGCTGGATAACAGTGTTCCAGAGGACACGGGCTGTTGTCAGTGCCGTTTGGTCAGAGGTAGGGACGGCCCAGGCAAATTTAGTAAACAAGTCCGTCATTACCAAGATGTTTTGATAGCGATCAGTAGGCCGACTTAATGTCAAAAAGTCTATGGCCAAAATCTCAAGAGGGGCATTAGGCAGAATGGGCACAAGGGGCGCTCTACAACCCGGCTTAGTCTTACGTAGGTTACAGCGATGGCAGGTTTGAAGCATAGACTGGACTTCTACTGCCATCCCCGGCCAGTAGAAGTTCCTACGCAGCAACGAGAGGGATTTTTCCAAACCTTGATGTCCTGTTTGAGTGTGGTAGGCTTCCCACAGGGCACGTCGGCGGGCTTGTGGAACGACGATCTGCAACACAGTCTCATGGGTCATAGGGTCAACCACTTCTCGACATATGACAGAGTCTTTTAATTGTAGGCGGGGCCACTGACCAAGCAATTTCCGTACCTGGACGGTCTGTTGGCCTCTTTCCGCAGCTCTAGGAAACCCTCCGCCCGTCAGGTACCCTCTCACCCTTCTCAGAGCGGCATCCTCCTCTTGTAGCCTCTGCCACTTAGATGGATCCCACCCCCAGGCAGCAGGCACAGTCGTGTCGATCCCTCCCGGGGCCTCTACAGCAGTCACCACACAGCTGGCTTCCTGTAACGTGCTCCTCTCTGGGCCTGTGGAAACATGGAATGAGGGGAACCTGGACAGAACATCAGCATTTGTATGGTTTCGACCCGGTCTGTGTTTGATGTCAATGTCAAAATTAGCTAGTTGGGCTACCCACCGTTGTTCCACTGAGCCCAATTTGGCCGTTTTCAAATGCACCAGTGGGTTATTGTCAGTGACTACTGTGACTTTCGCACCCCACAAATAGTCTTTGAATTTTTCGACAATGGCCCATTTCATGGCCAGCAGCTCTAATTTAAAGGAGCTATAGTTCGCATCATTCCTTTCGGTGGGATGTAGACTCCGGCTAGCATATGCGATTACACGTTCTGTGTTGTCCCCCTGCTGCTGGGACAAGACCGCGCCTAGGCCGGTATTACTGGCGTCACAGTAGACCACGAAAGGCTTGGTAAAATCAGCATACGCTAAAATGGGTGCTTGCAGTAGTTCCTGTTTGAGCTGTTGGAATGCAGTCTCACACTGAGGGGACCAGGCGACGGGAGGGGAGCCGCGCCCCCGTGGTCGGCCGGTGCCTTTTAACAGTTCGTTCAGGGGTTTGGCCACTTTGGAAAAGTCTTTCACAAATCTCCTGTAGTATCCTATGAAGCCCAGGAAAGCCCGTACTTGCCTCACAGTGGCTGGGGCCTCCCAATCCCGGACAGCTGCCACTTTGCCCGGGTCCGGAGACACTCCCTCACCGCTGACGATGTGGCCCAGGAATTTCACCTCCCTCTGAAAAAGGTGACATTTCTCCGGGCGGAGTTTTAGGCCGTACCGTTGCAGGGACTGGAAAGCGGTTTCTAGGTGCTGTAAATGTGATTCAAAGTCCACAGAATACAATATCACATCATCAAGGTAGACCAGAGCTGAAGCTGCCAGCTGATCCCCCATACATCTCTGCATAAGTCTCTGAAAAGTCGCTGGGGCGTTACAAAGCCCGAATGGCATTCGTTCGAATTCAAATAGCCCAAAGGGAGTAGTAAATGCTGTTTTGGCTCGGTCTTGCTCATCTACTTTGACCTGCCAGTATCCACTAGCAAGATCTAAAGTAGAGTACCACTGCGCTTGATGTAGACTGGTCAGAGAGTCCTCAATACGGGGGAGGGGGAAAGCATCTTTGGTGGTAACATTGTTCAGCTTCCTATAGTCTACACAGAACCGCCACGCCCCAGACCCCTTCTTTTGGACCAACACTATGGGGGCTGCCCACGGGCTACAGCTCTCCCGGATCACTCCGGCAGCCAACATACCTTTGAGTAGGCCCCTGATTTCCTGGTAGAGACTTGGAGGGACTGGCCGATGTCGCTCTCGGATGGGGGCGGCAGTCCCTGTCGGGATCTGATGTGTCACGGCCTCCGTACACCCATAGTCTTCATCATGGGCGGAGAATACGTGTTGCCACTTTGACAGGAACTGTTGAAGCTGCCGCTGTTGGTCTTCGGCCAAGTTATCTCCCTGCAAAGACACATGTTTTGACAGCCCCCCCTCTGGAGGCCCGGAACCCTCCTCAGGAGTGCCTAAGCCATGCCTTGTCTGCACGACGTTCACTTCCACTACTCCCGGGCCCACCTCCACCAAGGCCACGTCTTGGTCCTCCACAACATGCTGTGGGTCAATGGTGGTGACAGTGGCCACCTTCTGCCAGCGGTATAAAGTTACTGGGTGTGCGTGCATGTTTCGTACTCTTACCGGTACTCGGCCTCGTCGCACCTGGGCCAACACCCTCCCTACTTCGACATCAAGGTCTCCCTGAGGCTCCACCAGCACAGTCTCGTCAGGGCTTGTTACAGTATGAGGTACCTTAGCCCACACCAGGGCCTCGCTCTCAGCAGGCACAGTTACCGCATAGCGGCAGGCGACTCGGGCGGTCCTCGTATGGCCACGTTTGGAGCTGGCTCTTTGAATCCATTGGCAATCTGAAAATATAGTGTCCCATTCTTTCCCCAAAGGGTGAACTGGGGGGCCTGAGGGAAGAGCGTTAGGGCAGGACAGTTCTTTCCCTAGCGCTGAGAGAACATTCATTCCTAGGAGGGCTCGGTTACTCTTCAAACAGCCATCCTTCACTACTACAACTCCCCGGGCAGGAACATGTAGCCCCCCCACCTGGAAATCAGCCACTAAATAACCAATGTAGGGGATATTCAAGCCGTTTGCTCCCCGGAGAAGTAGCCAAGGGATATCTTCTTTACTCCCAACTGGCTTGGTGCAAAACAGTTCTTTACATAGGCTTTCACTAAACATGGTGACTTGAGAGCCAGTGTCTGCCAAGCATTCGATTTCAATATTGTCGACACGTACCTTTACTACTGGACATTCCCCTACTAAGGCTGATCGTCCAGGAACTTGGGGGTCACAAGGAGGGGTCCCGGCTGCTCGACCCGTAGCGGCCGGGCAGACTAAAAATCCTGACGGGTGGGCTGCTTCGATGGACAGTAGCGCCCGATATGGCCAGCTTCCTCGCAATGTAAACATATCGGCCTGCCCTCAGGATCCCACTTAAGTCTGGACCCCTGCCCCAATGTGTTCTGTCTGGGAATAGGCCTTGTGCTATCAGAATAAGCTCTCGGTCTGCCCTGAAACTGTTCTCTCCTAGGAAAGGCTGCGCCCTGTCGTAATTAATCTAAAATAGTTTTAGTCATTTTAGCAACCTGATCCTCTACGTCCTTCCTCAGCTCCCTACGTAGCTCCTCTTTCCAATCAGCGGGTGGCTGTGTAGGTTGAGCACCTGTATTCACAACTTGGCATGTAGCATGCCCCCAGTGGTCACTTGTTTCTGGTTCCAATTCGACTGCCTCTTTTTGGATATAATCAAAGGAAAGGAGGGGGTTTTTCCTCACTTGCTGTTTCAGGGCTTGTCTAACAGGCCCATTATCTAGGCCCATGATAAACTGGTCTCTAAGCAATATATCGCTTTCTTCCAAGCCGGTGTCGTCTTTACGCTTGAGCCTGAGGAATAGTTCGCGCAGCTGGAGGGAAAATGACCTAATTGACTGATTGGGCTTTTGTCTCAGGTTGAACAATTTAGATCTTAACACTTTGAGTGCCACGGCCCTTGGGCAAAAGGTGCTGTACTGTGCCACATAGGCCGCAATGCATTTTAAAACAGTCATATAATTTCTTTAATAATTACTATGTAAACACTGAACACGCACAAATAACGATGAGACTCTCTTCTATCACCTGCAAAAAAAAGTTTATTGATCCCATTTTCCGTTCTTTAGTTATGAGCCGGAGAAGATAGCTTGATTTGACCAAAAACAGCCATTTTTTTCTAGAAACCTGAGATATTCAGCCTTTTGTGAAAGGAAGCATTTCAAGCACATCATTGACTCATTGCTAATATTTTCTGATGTAATGACACCTCAAAAATAATTTCCTTCAATGGGTCTGTTGTATGCTGTAGTGTCCTGCGTGCCCCACCTCCCCCCCTCCTCCTCCCCCCCCCCCCCCCCCCCCGTTGTGGGAGGAGTGTCTCTCTGCTCTGCTCGGCTCTGCTGTGAGTGCGTTTGCTCTGCGTGTGCTCAGCACTGAAAAGTCTGCTAGCTTTTTTAGAGCCGCGTGTATTTGTCACCAGCTCCCATGCTGTCACAACTCCACGGCTGATCATGCGAATGGGCTGTTGCAGCGGACACGGAGGTGCTCAATTGTGACAGCAGATTGGCTGCTGCAGGGGCACAGCTAACGTTATGCTTCAATGAAGCAGCTGCATACGGACGGATGCGATGCGATTTCCTTTTCCCCAACGACTTCTTCTGTGTGTTTTACTCCACTTTCTCTCATCTGGAGTGCGCTGTCGCCACCTAAGGGTTCTGTAAAATAGGTTAGACACATTCAATAGCTCTCATATTGTAAGAGGCGATGTAAGAGGCATAGATCGACACCCCCCCGTCAAAAAAACAATTTCGAGTTATTGACGCCATTTGGCGTCGCTGGCAGCCTACGGTAAATTTCTAATGACGCCATATGGCGTCGCTGGCACTCAATGTGTTAAGGCCCACAATCAGCCTTCATGGTAGGATAATATGGGAAGATTATACATTTCCTCAATTGTTACAGTCCTGTGAGTATTTCAGGTTTTGTTATTTGTGTCAGTGATGTTCCTACATGTCACAATGCTCAAATAAAGACTATAGTTTAGGCGGAAATGGTGCAAAAACGAATGTTGTTGACACTTTGAAGAGCCCATGTGACCTCTATGTTTATTAGACAAACTCACAACTGTGCTTAAATGAACCTATGAGTCTACCCTTTAAAATTAGACCAAACATGCCTTCATAAAACATGAGTAAAGGTCCTGAAAATGAGCCTAAAGTAGGATATGCACCAGCGCCTAAGATACCAATTTATTGTAGGGGGTGGTTAACTTCATGTGCTGATAACTGTGACAAAGCTACCACTTAGCAAAGGTTATCATACCAAAATATCATCTATGGACATGTACCTTTTCAAAAAATGTGACTAGATTTTGCCACCTTGAGTGATACCGATATCTGGTCTGGCCCATGGACTATTACGACTCTTTGAAGGGAGCCGGATCTTATGGCTCCGTTCCTTTCTGAGAGCCGTTCAAAATAGCGGCTCCTCGTTTTTAGGGGGTGGGCACTAGCCTACTGTTGATCTGCGAAATCACTAGGATAATGATATGGTACGATTTGGATCAGATTTGATCTTAGACCCACCACTATTTCATTTTGCATCTGTGGACTGCAGCAGCAATTACTCATAGTATGTCCAGACCTAATGTCACTGATCTGCATTGTAAAATGACACAAGGTAACACCATATCCATCTGCGCTTAGTCAGTGAATTTACTTCTTCTATGAAATGTGTTGTGTAAATAAAGTTGGCTTTCCTTGAATGCAATTCATGCAACACTTCCCTGCTCAGAAAGTCGGCAGATGCACTCCGCGGCGTAGCCCGTTTTGATATTAAGCTGAGTCCGCCCACCCAGGCCAGTTACAGCATGCGCCGGCCCGGTAGCAATTAACGAGTGCACCTATCCTCCCTGCTCAGCAGACTAGCAGAGGGAGGGAGGGAGGTCTACCCTGTGTGTGTGGTGGGGAGCGGCAGGCAGTGAAATTTAGGCACAACATTAAAATGAACGGCTCGGACTCGGTAGGACTCGGTTCCCTTCGTTCATAGCAAAGAGCCGTTCAATAGATTCGGATCGTTCGCGAACGTCACATCACTACCCTAAAATATAATCTATCTAATGTAATGTAATTTCACACAACTTTTATTTTTGGCCATCCAGATCATTTTTGTGCCCTTCATAGAAAGGAATTTGGGCACCTCTGTGCAGTGTAACATGCATCTTCAACTGGTGAAACAATAATTGATGAAAATGTTAATATAGTCCATTGCACTCTGTTCATTGCATAAAAAACATAGGTTGATATATTCATCTAATGCTGAAAGCCAAAACCTTTTGGAAGAACTGATTACATCACATGATATGCTATAAATATGGAATGATGACTAAAAGTGGTATTTTACTGTCTTGTTAACTGTCAGGATATTCACGAGCCGGACATCGACTGGGGCGTTGACGTTGCAGCTGACTGGAGAAGATGGTGACGTTGCAGCTGACATGGTGTGCTGGTGGTCCCTGAATTTGACGGCCCATTGAACGAACACCAGCTAGCAGAGGTTTAGTTGCTGATTGAGCAAAATGATGCAGACGCTGACACCAGGAAGCTTTACCTCTTATGTCATGAATATGTGGAAGCTGCTTTGTCAGATGTTTGATGATTTGTTAAGCAAATGACCCATGTCTAATTGTCAAAAACTTTCAAGGCCTTAATTTTCTCTTCCTCAAATTCAAAAAGTTTCAAGGACCCGTGGGCCCTGAGCCATTTCTAAGTGTCACCCAGCTACAAAATAAATAACATTATATACAGTATATATATATATTATCAAGGGCATGTATTTTTTATTTTTATTTTGAAACACGTTCACTGCCAATGACGAGATATCTCGGCTTACAGAATCCAACCGTTGACTGCCAAAGACGAGATATCTCGGCTTAAAAAATCTTTTCTTTTTTTTGACGGTGGGATGTGGATCCAACCCTTTTACGTCTTTTATACAAATATTGGAGGTATTGAATGTGTATAATCTATTTTACCGACCCACTGAGTGGCGACATGTCTCTCCAGAGTAGGAAGAGGCGAGCCAAAACTGGAGGGAAAAGCGCGAGGAAGCCGTTTTCATACTGTAAAATGGATGGCGAAAACGCTTTCACTTTCGCGCTGACGCACAGCGGTGGCAACGGTGGGGGGTTCCAAGAATAGACTGGGTGCACACTTTGAAACACGCAGCATAAATAAGCGCAGAATCGCAAGAGCTTCATCAGAGCTCTCAACCGAAATGCCAAGAAACGAGCGAGCCCCATCCAGCGAGCCCCATCCAGACTGCCAGGCAGCAGCAGCAGCAGCAGCAACTCGTTTGTGACAGACCCGCTGCAGAGCCAAGGAGGGCGGAGGAGAACGCCCACGGAGGGAGGAGTTTGAAGCAGAGAGGGGTTTCCTGCTGTTATGGAGGAAATTACTGTTCAAAACTATTGTTTAGATGTCTGACGTCTTACTGATGCCAAAAATGAATGGTTAAAGTGACTGTTCTATCGAATTTCACAAAAAGCTGTTTATCTCAGAATAAATTTTCTGACGCTGAAACCATGCTGTATTCAACTGCTAATGCTTACATAACTACTAACTCTACAAACTAACTCTTTTAGACAGAGAAAGCACACATTCTATTAGTTCTTTTGAGATATTGGCTGGGTTTCCCAAAAGCTTCTTTGCGCTAAGAAGCTAATTCAACCCTTCTTAAGGCCCCCTTAAGAAGCAAACGCGTTTCCCAATTGCTTCTTTACGAAGGCATGCGTTTCCCAAAAGCTTCTTAGCGCTAAGAAGCTTCTTTGACCCTTCTTAAGGCTCCCGTAAGAAGCCAACGAAGCCACCGCGTTTCCCGATTGCTTCTTAGCCTAAAATTATCTTCCAATTATCCTCTGTTAAGAAGGCTGCGTTTCCCAAAAGCTTCTTAGCGCTAAGATGATCTTTCGTTAAGAAGGTTTTGTAAGAAGGGTCTGGAGCCTTCTTAACACCTTCTTAATGACAAAACACTGGCAGATCCAGCCGCGTCAGGCAAAAGGAGATACTTGTGTCCACTGTTCCTCTTGTGTTTTTCCCTTTTTCCTTTCTTTCATGTACCCTTTAGTGTTTAAAATTAGGGAACACTTGAAAATCTTCCCTGTATGTATGGTTACTTGTGTTTTAAATGTTTTACCGTAGGCTATATTCCTCTAATCAGAATGGATTCCTTTTATAATGTTGTAGATTTATATAGCACCTTTCACAGAACCCAAGGTCGCTTAAATTTTGTAGTGTTTCTCTGTTTTGTTGTATGCTGTGTATATAAAGCAATTTGAACTGCAGTCCATGTCTGAAATAAATAATGTTTAATAAAGTTTAACATGACCATGATTAGGTGTTAACAGTGTTTCTCAACCACTGAGTCGTGGCCCACTGCTGGGCTCAGAGTGCCATCAAGTGAGCCGCTCCAGTTAAGATGCTTCTTAAGAGCCTTCTATTTTTTTTATTTTTCTCGACTGTTAAGAAGGCGTTTGGGAAACACTTCTTTGGAGCCTTCTTAACTCCTTAAGAAGCTTCTTAACTCCTTAAGAAGCTTCTTTGTTGGGAAACTCAGCCATTGTGTGTTCACAAAATCCTAACAGAAACGAATCCTCGGCTCTTGAAAGATGAGCCAGAATCCTCAAAAAAAACCTTGGCAGAAGCTAACTACAGTATTGAAAAATGGCTGGCAGTGAATGTGTTAAGAGAACAAAAATGTCCCATTAAAACTGCAATTTTTGATCCAACTGCCATTACAACATACTGTAAATCATGCAGTCTATTATGTTGGGGTCCCATTCGGGACTCTTGAAACTATTTTACATCAGAAAGTGTCATCTCTTGTTTGGCATATGAGGAAGTGTCATTTTGGTACAATACCCAACAATGACAGTAGGTGGCAGCAGGACTTAGCTGTCAGGACTGTCAGTGTGAGCTGTTGTCAGGATGCTATGCTATGCAGGCGCGCGGGAAGCTATCTCCCACGAGGGGGTCTGAAGCATATACTCGGACTTGCGCGGCGCGCGCAGTGCGCCGCGCCGCGCCGAGCACTTTGCGCGTGCACGTGTGAGGTGCGTGCGCGTGCACGTGCGAGGTGCGAGCACACGCAAAGTGCGCTGCGCGGCGCGGCCTTGTGCGAGCATGCTGCGTGAAGTTGGCACTTGTAATGCACAATTTATTGTCTTAAAACTTGAATGGAATCAGGGGTGCCGATTTATGTCTGTGCCAGTGCGTGCCCATGCTTGCGCATGCCCGTCGCCCAACCCATCCCCCGATAAAGCGATAAAGCTGACGCAAACGCACCATAGGAGATTTAACAGCGACCTACACACACACACACACACACACTTCACACACCACTTCAGTTCGACAGAATAGGAACAAGCGACCGAAGCATGCTGTAAACCACACTCATCTGAGTCATCTCAGCAACATAGAAGAACATGAACAGCGTCAGCATGTGTCAGTCTGTCACTCTCTCTCTGATACCGCTCAATGCACAAGTGTGTTTTTACTCACCACGTCAGCAGGGTAGAGTGCACTGACTCATGCAGCCAATCAGATTGGGCTATGTTTTGATCAACTCGTTTTGTAACCCGGGGCCGCCAGCGGGCCTCGGGTGGAGGAGTTTGCTATCAAATCAATGTAAAGAGACTCGACCCCGCCCAGCATAGCCTAGAGCCCAGAGCAGAGCACCCACGGGGAAATGAGGGGGGAGAGAGAGAGAGAGAGAGAGAGAGAGAGAGAGATGCCTGTGACAGTCACTGAAGTTTCGCCAAATGAGGGTGGGGCTGCTGGGGGGGCTGGGGGGGGCTGCGTCAGGAAGGTGCAGGGGCTGAGGCCGCCACCAGGGGGGGCTGCAGCCCCGGCAGCTCCCCCTTTCCAGCGCGGTTGATGCTATGCTTCAGTTAGATTATAACATCTAGGGACAAACATTGGCAACTAGCTTAGGCTATAAATGTCAGGATATATGACAAATAATGTTTCCTGTGAATACTCTATGTTTATGTATCTGTCCCTATAGAAGTAAACTTTTCAATCAATCAATTTCATCTGTTGAACCATAATTTGTTCCAAAAGGAATTAAATCGTAACGTTAATCAAAATGCCACAGAAACTTAGCTAATCAACACAGAGCTGCAAATATCGGTTCATCAGATAATTTCCCCTGTATAACACTTGACACAACAATATGTCTGACTACGGATAAATCAGATGATGACGATATGTAATGGAACACAACAGCTCAAGAATTTCACACGTGTTGTACATCGAGACGAGCATCTTTTTTTTTGTAACTCTTTATTTTGTCAATTTTCAAAATAGACAAAGACAGACATGTATACACAAAAGAAACAAAAACAACAATACAAGTATGAATGAGGCAGCGAACATGAGGTCTTTTTTGAGAGAGGTATTCCAGGTGCAGATCTTCTTATATTAGTAACTTTGTTATTTCAAGTGTAGCAGAGAGAGAAAAAAGAATGCTGGATGGAAACGTGAGGACACAGCGAGAGATACAATTAAATAATAAAAAAAAAAAATGAAAAATAGAGAACCCTATAGTCAGTCTCAGATTCCTGCAGGTAACAGTCCCACTTTATCCAGAGGTTTTCCCCCTTGTCTTTCTGGAGGCGGAGAGTGAATGTCATCTTTTCCATAAGATGTATATGGTTGACAATTCCTACGAAAAGTCCAGCAGTAGGAGGGCGTCTCGGGAGCCAACACCTGGTGATAGCTTTTTTACATGCAACCAGTAGTATTTTCAGGAGATAGGAGTCACTTTTACATAAACCATCAGGCATGATTCCGAAGTACAGTGTGAAAAAGGACATCTCAAAATCGAAACCCATTATTTTAGAAATCAAAACTCTCATGTCTTCCCAAAAGGGTTGGATATTTGGGCAGAGCCAAAATATATGAGCATGGCCCGCCTGTGTTGACCCACACTCCCGCCAGCAATGATGCTGAGATCCAGTGAATTTTGATTTTTGTTTTGGTGTTAAGAAAAAGCGAATCAGGCTCTTCCAGCCAAAGTCCCTCCAGGTCAGTGAGTTAGTGACAGAGCAATGAGCCTCCCAAGCCTGAAGCCACACCTCCTCCGATACTTCCACACTCAATTCCTTTTCCCAGCGCTGTCTAACATAATCTGTTGAGTTTTTATTCATTGATGTAATGGCGCTATACAGTTTTCCAACAATTCTTCTTGTATCTTCCCCGTTATAAGCTTCTATAAAAGTGTGGATCAATCTTGAGAGAATTATAGGTTCGGGCCCTCTAACCTCCTTCAGAAAATAATGACGAATCTGTACACAGTAAAAACTCCTGGGCTGTTTGTGTAAACATATAGTTGGTCTATTCACCTGGGTCAAGTATTCTGGGCTAGCTGTGGTACTATAAACACACTCTTGGGCTGCTCATAGCCCAATATGATTGGGTAAGAGGGCTTTAAGGGGGTATTTTGCGGTTGGACATCTGGTTGGGCTACTCTGGCCCATGTCCTGGTCCATTCATTTTCCCGCCGGCCCCTCAGTCCAGTGGAATTTTCTGGAAGCAGCAGCTTGTCTCCCTCCTCTCCCATATTAAGAAGTGAGCAGGATTTTACGGTAGGTTATATGAATACCTATTTATATTATTTTTAAATAAGTTGTGTTAAAAGCATGAGCTCAGTTCACTGATGGCATCATGGGGGATTTAGTGGCTTTCATTCTGTGTGTAACGGGATGTAGAAACACACTTCAAGGCTGCTACATGTCCAGGAGGCCTGACAGTAGCTAGCCAGTAGGCTACCCCCTCCCTACTGTAACCTAGATCCGGGCACTGCTGTCGACTCAACACAGCTTATGTGAAACTGCCATGGGTGTAGCATTACATAGCATAACTGCTATGTTTTTAACTTTATGTTACCGGTTCGCATGTTGTGGAGTGGATGGGAACTCTGTGGGTTCGGCTCCACGGTAAAAACAACAAACAAAACAGCAACACATAGCGTTAACGTTATTGAATGGATTTTTGTTTATCAGAGAGGAACAAGGCAAGCTAACTAGCTAACGCTAATTTTGGCTAGTGACTGACTTGTCTCTAAAAAAAACGAGTGGACAAGCTTTTTTACTTTTGTTAACAATGGTGATTCTGCCCTGCAGTTGGAGACTACCTAATGCTACAGCAGTCCGAGATGTCTTGAATGCGGTTATTTGAGATGGGTGAGTAACATTAGCCAATTTATAATTGCAAGAGGCTGATGTTAACGTTAGCTAGCTATGACAATAAATCGGGTGGGGAGTAGATAACCTCAGCCTTTAGCAACTTTGCTAACGCTAAATGTTTAGCAGTGATTTTATGATCTAGACGATACAAACAAGGTATTGATCATATAACGTTATGGATTATTTTCTGATCCAAGGAGTCAGGAGGTGGGAAGACATGTTTTAGTGGAGGAAAAAACAGCTGCAAGTAATGTATTTAACGCTAAGTAGCGCTACCATCATGTTCAATGAAGCCAGCCTTCCCTATTTGGCTGGCTAGCTACAACGTGAACGTAACTGCAAGGAGGAAACTCTTTAGGATTATTATCAATCCCGTTTTTTGATTTAAAGTTGGAGTTGGTGGAAAACCTGGGATTGATGCTTTTTGGCGTGGAGAGTGCATGGTCATGGGCCGGGAAGTTATCCACATCACCACATCAAGGGTAACGTTACGTTATTAAAAATATTCTGGCTGGCAGTGTTTGTAGCTAGTGCATGTCAGTGACATACAGTAGGCATCTGCCAGGCTGTGATGCTGTTGAAGTTGTGTGTGTGTGTGTGTGTGTGTGTGTGTGTGTGTGTGCTGCGTGTGTCTGTGTGTGTGTGTGTGTGTGTGTGTTGCGTGCGTGCGTGCATGCGTGCGTGTGTGTGTGTGTGTGTGGATGATGTAGACTAGCCTATATTTTGGGGATGGTATGGACAGATATTTGGTTTGATGATATGTTGTGTACAACATGGACTTAAGCATTTGGATGTGATGTGCCCCCTTATGACATCACTGATGACATCGTCAGTGTGTGTGTGTGTCCCCTTATGACATCAGTGTTGACATCATCAGTCTTATGCCTCTGTGTGTGTGTGTGTGTGTGTGTGTGTGTGTGTGTGTGTGTGTGTGTGTGTGTGCGCCTGATGACATCACTTCCAGTTGAGTGACATCACTTCCTGCACGAGTTGCACCTCGGGGCGAGCTGCAGAGTGAAGTAATTGGCGGCAGCTGGCATTTTTCGGGATTGGTGGTGCCGAGCAAACCCGAGGGGCGAAGGGACACAGACGGGACCACAACGGGGGGAAACAGCCCTTGGAGTAAGCACAGGATCAATGCTCTCAATGCATCAGAAAAGGAGAGGTCATCTCCTAGATCCTGAATCCCTTGCGTGTTAGTAATCTGTTAGCCTGGCCAGCTGACTCACTCACCTGTTCTCTCCCTTCCAGTTTGGGCTGCCGAACGAGCCGTCATCGTGAAACCCTGTGGTCAACATAGGACTCCCGTTGCTCACCATCCCCATCTCCAAGCGCTATCCAGCGTCTCCAGGCGCCATCTCCCTCTCAAACGCTATCTAGCGTCTGCAAACGCCATCACCATCTCCAAATGCTATATCTAGCATCATCAATGTCATCGCCCACGCAGGACGCACAGCCAACACGCCGCAGGTAGGTAAAACTACAGTATACAAAAACTGCTTTGATGTAGTAATTTTACAAAGTTTCAAATTAATTCCTGAATTTTCTTTTGTTAATAACAATCTCATGAGTAAATAGTTGTTTGTCAAATTGTATTTGCCATAAAAAATGTTTAGAGTGATAACACGTTATAGACTAGAGGCTATTTTGCACGGATACAGTATATAGGTGTGCCTTGAGATTTTGTCTCGCCCCTTTGGGTTCGCAAACCACTGCCTGAGACAACATATTACTACCGTTTCAGGCACCTCAGTTGCAGCTCCGAACTGTGCCCTCCCATCCCACCAGTTGTGACCCACTCTGCATCCTCACTCAGACTCAGGAAAGGCCAGTTTGCCGACCTGGCTGCCACAATCAGGTCCTGGGAGGACGACCTAAGCCACCCGCCCATTCGCAAAGAGAATGCCCAAGGGAAGCCTGCTACCGCCTGTGTTCCCAAACTGTCCTCCAGAGACGCCATTGGTAGGTTTTTCCCCCAGTCGTCTTATTCCTCAGCACAAATGGACAATAATGTTATTTCTGTGTCCGTGTCTATTTCAGTGAATCAGATTTTTATTCATTACTTTATTATTACTTATGTTAACTTTCTAATAGTTTATTTGACTACCAGCTCTATTATGAGAGCACAATGCTTACTGATGCATTTCATAAACACTGATAAACTGTATACTGTACAACAGGCTAGACAGACTGCAGTTCTGCGGGGGTATTGCGAGAAAAACGGCAATAGGTCTTTAAGCTTATTATTATGTCCATTAATTTTGCCTAATGTCAACATTGTTTGAGCATAAATAGCCCAATCTGCGAACCCAGAGTCTTTTTCGGCACGTAAATAGACTCTGGGACAGCCGTAACTTTTTTTTAGGATTCCTGTACAGCGCGGATCTTCCGCCCGGGACTTCCACTTCCGTGCAGCGGTGCCTTTTAAAAACATACATTGCGTCGCTTTTATTTTGAATACTAAATGTCAAAATGTGTATATAATATATTCACTAGCGTTCAGGAACGGAACTCTTATATTCACCGGTACAACAAAAGTGCACTGCGCAGAGGCAGAAGTCCCGGGCGGAAGATTCACGCTGTACAGGAAGCCTAAAAAAAAGGTACGGCTGTCCCAGAGTCCCAGATTGTGAATAGCCTAACCTACTTACTCATAAACTGTAGGCACGGAGCATTCCTCCTGTTGCAGTCGTGGATCGTATAGGCTACTTTTTTACTTTCACTTATGCCTTTCACCTTGCTGTGTGAGGTGGTTTCCTCTTTTCTTTTTTTAATGAATGAGCTGAGCTTCAATCTGTCTTCCCGCGGGGACTTTTTAAGACAGATGTCGATTCGGTGCTATGACTACCTCCACTGGCGGAACGAAAGGCGTAACAAAATGACACTCTATTACGTTCCTGTGACTTTTAGACAGGAGGCGAGGCGTAACGATGCCACAGTGATTGCGGCTTTCACAGGCTGTGTAAAAGGGGCTTAGGTCTGGAGTAATCTCTGGGCTTCTGCAGCCAAGCAAAGACCAACAGATGTAGCCTATAGAGGGGGAAAACACCGCCTACCTCAAAACTTCACTATAGAAAAAAATAACAACATTGCAACAACATCAGTATCTGTGTATGAATTTCTAAAATCCAATATAACTTAGGCATAGCATTACTTCAACGTAACACATATTACAGGCACATTGCTAAATGTGCTTGAGAAATTAAATGGTACAAAGAACTGAGCAAGTACAAACAGGGATGCAAACACCGTGCATGGCGATTTTTTCCCATGTAAATTTAGGTTGG